>NC_067155.1:18563945-18863945 GCF_903995435.1 Acomys russatus
TGGCTTTGCTTTAGACTGCTTGTTTCTAACTTAGAGAGTTCTGATGTGAAACATGTGCACCAACATGCCCAGCTATTCTAATATATTACATACATGCATAGTACATATGGTTTGCCTGCGTGTATATACGTATGCCATGTTTACGCCTGGCACACGTGTCTGTGGAAGTCGGAAGAGGAAACTGCGTCCCCTAGATCTGGAATTACAGATAGTTGTAATCTTCCCTGTAGGAATTAATAGCTGAACCCAAATCCTCCGAAAGAGCAGCAAGTGCTTTTAACAGCCGAGCATCATTCCAGCGTATTTGACGCTTGTGTGTGTATGCAGATGGGCATGCCTCTGTGTGTGTGTGTGCGTGTGTGTGTGTGTTTGTGTGTGTGCATCTGTTTTTTTTTTTAATATTTTATTCAAATTTCAATTTATGTGCATTTGGTGTGAGGGTGTCAGATCTTGGAGTTACAGACAGTTGTGAGGCTTGCCCCCCCATGTGGGTTGATGGGACTTGAAACCGGGTCCTTTGGAAGAGCAGGCAGTGCTCTTAACCACTGAGCCATCTCTCCAGCCCCGCATCTGTTGTATTTGTTTGTGCACAGGTGTGCATTCTTGTGCCTGTAGAGACCAAAGGTCAACTTCTGGAGTCTTCCTTAGTCATTTGCCATCTTGATTGATTTATTTATTTATTTTTGTTTTAAGGACAGAGTTTCACTATGTAGCCCTGGCTATCCTGAAACTTGCTATATGGAGACCAGGCTAACCTTGAATTTAGAGAAATCCTCCTGCTTCTACCTTCCAAGTACTGGGATTAAAGGTGTGCTTCAAATTCAGCTGTCTTGGTTTTTATTTGTTATTTTGTCATTGTTTCGAGGCAGGGTTCCTCTGTGTAGCCTTGGCTTGTCCTGGACTCCATAGACCAGGCTGGCCTTGAACTCACAGCAATCCACCTGCCTCTGTTTCCCTGAGTGCTGGGATTACAGGCGTGCCCCACCACACCCATCTACTCTTTGCTATTTTTTAAATATTTCTATGTGTGAGGGTTGGTGTGTTGGAGGCCAGAGGCATTGGGTCGCCCCGGGGCTGGAGTGTAGGTGTTTGTGAGCCGCCAGATAGGGGTACCTGGGGCCTCTGGCAGAGCAGCACACACTCTAGCCCCCTACCTTATTTTTGTGAGACAGGTTCTCTCCCTGAAGCCAGCTCTCCGTGCTGCGACTCTAAGCATCCTGCACACACCGTGCTAACTCCACCGTTTCGGCACTTTTGTTATCCTTACTATGATCCTGACTCTTCCTCATCAGGAGAGGAGCGGCCAGGCTATGCCTTAGTACAGACACACTTCCCACCAGTGATGGGGCATTGGGGGGGAAGTCCTCCCCAGGGGGGGCAGGGTCCTCCCACTCTGGCAGAGCTGAGCATCCCACACATCTTCCCTTCTTGCTCTTTCTCCTAAGAGATTGGGGTGCCTCAGCCTAAGTGAGGTCCTCCCTATAACTTCCTCCCGGATGTACCACCATCAGCCTCTGTCCCTGTATCCATACACCCAACTCTGGTTCTGCCCTCCCACAGACTCCCGACCCAGAGGCAGGAACGCCCCCCCCCCCCCCCCCCCCCCCCCCCCCCCCCCCCCCCCCCCCCCGCGGCGGAGGCTCTGACTCAACCCCAGGCCGGATTATTTAGTCTTGAACCTCACTTTCACAGAGCTCCAACCCCGGCCTCCCTACCCGCCCCACCCCCCCACCCCACCATGTCCCCAGCCGCCACCACCACCACCCACCCCCGCCCTCCCTCAAAGCCCTGACCATCAACGCTGCCCATCCCCTCCCTGGGGCTGAGTCAGTCCCTTTCTACAGGCTCCGTGCTCTCTCTCTCTGTCTCCTTTTTGTCTCTGTCTCTGTGTCTCTGTCTCTCTCCCTGTCTCTGTCTGTCTCCCCCTCTCTGTTCCTCCCCAGAGCCCGCCCCCGCGCCCGCCCAAACCCCGGGTCCTTGCCAGGCCACGCCCCTCTGACCACGCCCCCGCGCCCCGGCTTCACCTCTTCCTGGAAAAGGCTCTGCCGGTTGCGCAGGCTGCGCAGCTTGGTCTGCTTCTCCTCGTGCTGCAGCTCCTCAGAAGGCGGCTCGAAGTAGCCGATGAGGTCCTGTAGGCTCAGATTTGACGCCCTCGATGGGCAGTGCGGACCCTGCCGGTGGCCCCGAGCCCCGCGGCTTCCCGCTGAAGCTATCGAGACCCCTGTAAGGGGGGTGGGGGCGGGAACCACAGTGCTCAGGCCAGGTCCCACCCAGGACAGGCTCGTGGGGGGCGGGGGGCCTGCGTGGCTGAGAGAGGCTGAGCGGGCAGGCTTACTTTATGAACTGGTTGTACAGGCCTGCGGTGCTGTATATCATGCGGGCAGCCTGGGACTCCTCCTGCTGGCATCGCGTCAGTGACAGCGCATCATCCATGTGGCCTTCCTGGTGCAGCATGGCCTGGGTGTGCAGACGAGAGAGAGATCAGGAAGGGTGGCCGCCCGCCACGCCTTTAATCCCAGCACTCGGGAGGCGAGGCAGGAGGCAGAGCGGCAGAGTGGATCGTGAGAGTTCGGGTCAGCCTGGTCTACAAAGCGAGTCCGGACAGCAGGCAACACGGCGAGACCCTGTCTCAAAAGACTAATAATATAAAATAATAGGAGGAGGAGGAGGAGAGGAGGAGGAGGAGGAGGAGGAGGAGGAGGAAGAAGAAGAGAAGAAGAAGAAGAAGAAGAAGAAGAAGAAGAGAAGAAGAAGAAGAAGAAGAAGAAGAAGAAGAATTAGAAGGGTTGCCATCTGACCCATAGGGTACTGGGGTCGAACCTACGGCTTCAGGCATGCTAGGCAGGTCCTGACCCAACTGAGCTAAAGTCGTTTGTCTCCTGGGTCCTCGGAAACGGGGTTTCACCGTGTAACCTAGGCTGGCCTCAAACTCCGTCTTCACTCTGCTCCCTGAGCGCTTGAGTTATTGGTGTGAGAGCCACCAGGCCCTGCCAATAACTTAAGAGCGTTATTTCGGCCTATTATTATTTGGAAGATTCTTTATGGAGACTGTGTGTGCACAGTCAAGACGCCCACGACGACGAGGTGAAGGAGTCGGTCCCCTCCATCTGCCGTGCAGGGTCAAGGGATCAAATTCAAGGCCGCAGGCTTGGCAGCAAGTGCCATTTTGCTGGCTCTCTCTCTCTCTCTCTCTCTTTCTCTTTCTCTCTCTCTCTCTCTCTTCTCTCTCTCTCTCTCTCTCCCCCCCCCATACATACATACACACACACACACACACACACACACACACACACACCCCTCTTTAATTTATCTCAGTCTCCTCAGGTTCCCAAAAGCTGAGTAATGGACCCCACAGCCTATGTCCACCCCCCACCCCCGTTTGCCCCTCCACCCGTCCACACGCCGTCCACACGCCTGACCCCCTCCACACGCCCACTCCCCCCTTCCACACACCCACCCCACCCCTGTCCACACGTCCATCCACCCCTACCCGTCCACAGGCCCGTCCACACGCCCCCCACACACTCGCCCCCCCCACACACCCGCTCCCCGCCTCCACACGCCCACCCCACCCCTGTCCACATGTCCATCCACCCCTACCTGTCCACACACCCGACCCCCCTCCACACGCCCACTCCCCCTTCCACACAGCCACCCCACCACCGTCCACACGCCCCCCACACCCTCGCCCCCCCACACGCCCGCTCCCCGCCTCCACACGCCCACCCCACCCCTGTCCACATGCCCATCCACCCCTACCTGTCCACACGCCCGACCCCCCTCCACACGCCCGCTCCCCCTTCCACACAGCCACCCCACCACCGTCCACACGCCCCCCACACCCTCGCTCCCCCGCCGCTCCCCCGCCCCTGCCCCGTCCACACGCCCCATCCACATGCCCATCTACGCATCCCCGCCCCCCTCCACCCACCCCACCCCTCCCAGAAGCCCACCTTCTTCTTGAGCACTCCCAGCCTCAGGGCTTTGGGGTCCGGGGCAGCATAGGTGAGCCACAGGCCGGAGGCCACGTGCTGCACAAAGCACAGCGACTCTCCATACTTGATCTCAGGGGGCCCCATGCCCTCCACATCTCTCTTGGGGGCCACATCCAGCTTCTCCTGCAGAGACAAGGGACAGGGGTCAGCATTCTCTGCCCGGCGCCACCAGACACCCCAAGCAAGAGTCTACACACAGGCAGGAGGCTGGAATGGAACCCAGGCCTGCAGGTGAGCAACACACACACACACGGGGACACACACACACACACAAGAACACACACATGCACACGGGGACACACGCACGCACGCACACACACGCACAGGGGGACCTGCAAGGGCACCCCATTACAGAGATGGACACACACACACTGGTGGGGGGACACACACACATGCATACACGCACACACGCACACGCACACACACAGGGACACATACATGCACACGGGGACACACGCACGCACGCACGCACACGCACAGGGGGACCTGCAAGGGCACCCCACTACAGAGATGGACACACACACACTGGTGGGGGGACACACACACATGCGTGCACGCACACACGCACACTCACACACACAGGGACACACACATGCACACGCACACGGGGACCTGCAAGGGCACCCCACTACACACACACACATGCCCACGGACTCACACACACATGCACACTTGCACTCGCACACCGACCTTGGAGATTCGGAAGCAGAAGGAAGTGGCCTTGGTGTGGGCCTTGCTGGCGTCAACCACCACAAGGCCTTGGTCCTCAGTGAGCGCAAGGTACCGCCCAGTGGTCACGTGCCTGATCCTCAGCGGCTGGCCCCAGCGGAGATGACTTCCGCTCCAGCTGTGGGAGGTGGAGGTGGGGAGAGTCAGGGGACCCCCCCTCTGGAGCGGGCACGAACATCATAGTCCTGGCTAGCAACTCCTCAATCGTCTCTCTTCTATGGTTCTCTGGATCGGTCCGGGGACCCCTAAATCTTTCTTAGCGCCCTCTCCTCCCTGCCCAGCAGCACCAGTCCTCTGGAACACTCCACAGAGCCCCCCAGCGGTCTCCAGGGCGCTGGCTCCTCAGGAACCATGCGCCCCGACTCTAGAGCTCTAGGATGCCTGAGGACCTGCATCTCTCTGTCTCTCTAGGTTGCCTCCCCCCAAAAAAAAACTTTACAGCATCTTCCTCAGATCTCCTTCAAGGCCCTTGCTCCCCTCCCAGGCCCCAGAGGAGTCCTCCCCCCACCCTCCCACCATCCCCCACCTGATTCTCAGCGGCTCTAGCCTCCAAAGGGAGCGGGCATGGGTGCACACAGGCCCTCCCTCATAGTAGACAAGTCTGGGGAGAGAAGAAAAAAAAGGTCAGGAGTGCAGACTCCGGTCTCTAACCCTGTCCGGAGTGGGAGTACTGGGGAGCGGTACAGCCTTTGGAAGGGAGCCTAATGGGAGAAAAGTTAGCTCCCTGGAATATCAGAACTTTGGCCCTTCCGCTCTCCTTACTGTGTCCTCAATAAGGTCATAAGGTGAAAGCAACCCCTGCCACTTCCTGTCACCATGGGGTTCCGTGACACCAGAGACCTAAGGTAATAGGGCCATGCAATCACGGGCTGAAACCCTGAGCCAAAATAACTTCTTTTTTTTTTTTTCGAGACAGGGTTTCTCTGTGTAGCCTTGGCCATCCTGGACTCACTTTGTAGACCCAGGCTGGCCTCGAACTCACAGCGATCCACCTGCCTCTGCCTCCCGAGTACTGGGATTACAAGCGTGTGCCACCACGCCCGGCAACCCTTCCTCTTGTTAAGTTGATCTTCTCAGGTATTTTGTCACAGTAACAGAAAGCTAAAACCCACAGAGTCTCAACCAACCTCCCCTCTCCACCCCCACCCCCACCCCCTGGACTCCAGGTCTCCTGGTCCCAAGCCCAGACCTGCGTTGGTCATCACTGTCAAAAGAGGAAATGGTCAGGCATTCATCCATGTGTCCATGAAACAGGCGGAGGACATGGCCTCCGGTCACAAAACCTGAGGAAGACCAAGGAAAGGTGTTTACTGTGAGGCAAGAGCCCCCAGAAATACCCGGACGTCAGGGCGGAGTCTAGGGGTTCCTCTATCGGCCCCCGTGGGACGTTAAAGACTGGAATGGGGAGTGAGCTCCTGTAGCCCACAGTCTGTGACTTGGGCTGTGTTTAAAAAAAAAAAAAAAAGAGGATGTGTGAGATTTGGGATCTAAGGTCAGAGACCAACCCACAGGGATCTGCCAGGACAGAGCCAGGGAACTTGGGAGTCTGTGAGTTAGGGTTCTCCATTTGGACCTTTGAGATTGGGGCCAGATTGTGCAGTAAAAGGGCTGGGGTCTAGTGTCCCCTCGGGTTGGGGGGGCCTGCATCCTGAGGCTTGAGGTTTGCGTTCAGAGGTGTGTTGGGTCTGAGGCTACAGTTGACAGACAGGAGGATCCCTGGGGCTTCCTGGACAGCCAGCTGGCCTGGGTCACTGAGCCCCAGGTTCAGTGAGCAACCAGCCCACCAAAATAAACTGGACAGTGACTGGGGAAGACGCACAGTGTTGACCTCTGGCCTCCACATGCGTGTGAGCACACATGCGCGTGAGCGCCTGCACACATAAGCAAGCAAGCAAGTACACACACACACAGATACAGAGCTCTGAGTGTTGGTCTGGGGGCGTCTTGGGAAGCCGTCCGAAGTCATGGTTCTGGGCTATGAGCTGAGTTTGAGGCTCGGAGCCGGGGAGAACGAGTTTCCAAAGAGCTGAGCTTTGTGGTTAACTGTCAAGGGCTGGAGAGAGGCTCAGCGGTTAGGTGCACTTGCTGCCATGGCAGAGGACCCGAGTCCTGTGCCCAGCACCCACCCACACAGCAGCTCAGAACTGTCTGTCTACAACTCCAGTCCCAGGGGTCCAACATGATCCTCTGCCCTCCACAGGCACTGGGCACACACATGGGGCGCTGATGTGCATGCAGGCAAAACACCCATACGCATTTTTTTTAAAAGTTGTTTTGTTTTGATTTTCTTTTTTGAGACAGGGTTTCTCTGTGTAGCCTTGGCTGTGCTGGACTCGCTTTGTAGACCAGGCTGGCCTCGAACTCACAGAGAGATCTGCCTGCCTCTGCCTCCCGAGTGCTGGGATTAAAGGAGTGTGCCACCACGCCTGGCTAAGACTTTTTTTTTTTAAGTTGTTGGGTCTGAGTTTTCAGGGCTTGGGTTCTGGTCTAGGACCCTGAGGTTGGAGACTAAACATAGGATCATTTTTCTGGAATCATAGCGCCTAGGGTTGGAATTTTTGGTTGGTGCTTGTGGGTTTTTGTTTTGCTGCTGTTGTTTGGTTTGCTTCTGGGGCTTCTGGGGGAGTTTGCATGTGGGGTTCCCCCTTCATTTAGTTGGGGCTTTCTGTGTACATGTGTGTATGCGTGCTTTTGTGTGCAGGCGCTCACGCGTATGTGTGCACACGCATGTAGAAGCCAGAGGTCAACACTGCGTGTCTTATTTGTCACTCTCCAGTTTATTTTGGGGGGCAGGTTTCTCATTGAACCTGGGGCTCCCTGGCCCAGCCCAGCTGGTTGCCCAGGAAGTCCCAGGGATCCTCCTGTCTTGCCCACCAGACATTGGGATTACATGTAGATTCATGACACTGTACCGGCTTTCTAGTTTTGCTTTGTTTTGTTTTGGGTTTTTGTTTTGTTTTGTTTTTTCAAGACAAGGTTTCTCTGTGTAGCCCAGGTTGTCCTGGAACTCACTTGGTAGACCAGGCTAGCCTGGAACTCAAAGATCCACCTGTCTCTACCTCCTATGTGAGTGTGAGTGTGTGGGTGTGGGTGAGTCTGTGAGTGTGTTGTACATGTGCGTGTGTGTGTATGTGTGTGCATGTGTGTGCATGTGTGTGCGTGTGTGTGCATGTGTGTGCGTGTGTGCATGTGTGTGCATGTGTGTGCATGTGTGCGTGTGTGTGCATGTGTGTGCATGTGTGTGCATGTGTGTGCATGTGTGAGTGAGTTTATGTATGTGAGTGTGTGGGTGAGTTTGTGGGTAATCGTGTGTGAATGTGTGAGTGTGTGTGAGTGTGTGTCTGTGTGTGCATGTGTGTGTATGTGTGAGTGAGTTTATGTATGTGAGTGTGTGGGTGAGTTTGTGGGCAATCGTGTGTGAATGTGTGTGAGTGTGTGTGAGTGTGTGTGAGTGTGTGTGTGTGTGCATGTGTGTGTATGTGTGAGTGAGTTTATGTATGTGAATGTGTGGGTTAGTTTGTGGGTAATCGTGTGTGCATGTGTGTGAGTTTGTGTGTGTGTGTGCATGTGTGTGTGTATGTGTGTAAGGGGGGGTGTCTTGCCTGCTTGAGTATCTTGTACCACGTGTGTGCTTGGTGTCCACAGAGGCCAGAAGATAGTGTTGGCTCCCTCGGAACTGACGTTACAGATGGTTGTGAGCTGTCATCTGGGAGCTGGGGTTCAAATCTGGGACATCTGGGTAGAGCAGCTAGTGCTTTTAACTGCAGAGCCATCTCTCCAGCCTTGGTTTTTGGTTTTTTTGGTTGCTTGATTGTTATTTGGTGTGTGTGTGTCTGTGGGGGGGGGGGGGAGTTTGTAAGAGTTAACGTCAGCATCTGCGAGCAGAGCCAGGCAGGTGGCTTAGCAGGTGATGAGCCAAGCCTGGCAACCTGTGTAAAATCTTCATGGCCCCATATGGTGACAGGAAAGAACCTATTCCAATAAGTTATCCTCTGACCTTTACATACGTGTGCACCCTCCCCCTCCCACCCCCAGACACCCACACATTTTAATTAAGAATTTTGAGAGTCCAAGGCTGGTAGGATAAGGTCTGAGGTCTGAGCTGGGTCCTGGTTTAGGATCTGAGGTCTAGATTTCAGGGCGTTGGTCTGTGCTGAGGTCTGAGGGTTTCGAAGCTGTGGGTCTCACCTCGAGGACTGAGCTTGGTATGGCAGCTTTGAGACCTGAGTTTGGGAGTGGTACCGAATTGGGGGCCTGGAGATCGGAACTCTGGGGTTCTGGCTTCGGGGGGGTCAATAAGAAATGTGATGTGGGGGCTGGAGAGGTGGCTCAGGGGTTAAGAGCATTGTCTACTCTTCCAGAGGTCCTGAGTTCAATTCCCAGCAACCACATGGTGGCTCACAACCATCTACAATGAGATCTGGCGCCCTCTTCTGGCCTGCAGGTGTACATGCAAGCAGAACACTGTATATGTAATAAATAAATCATTAAAAAAGAAAAGAAAGAAATGTAATGTGGAAGCCGTAGCTCGGAGGTCTGAAGCATGAGGTCCCAAGACTCAGTGTGGGCATCTATGAGGAAGCGTTGAGGGTCTGTTTGGATGGCCTCATCTTCGGGGCCAGAAGCCTAGGGTCCTCACCTTCTTCACAGCAGGAGCAGATGGGGTTCATGTTCCACAGAGTCTGCATGAAGGAGGCGTCCACCTGGAGTTCGCCGCTTGCGGTCGACAGGTGCTGGGGGTGACCAAGTTGCGGGGGTGGTCAGAGAGGACGGGATTAAGGAGAGTTGGGTATTCGGGTGGCCAAGAGTCAGAGGGGGGAGCCAGGGAATAGAGAGAGTCACGGAGGCAGGAAGTCGGGGGTCACAGATCAGGAAAATAAAAGCAAGTTAGGAAACGGAGTCCTGCCAGGCGGTGGCGGCGCACGCCTTTAATCCCAGCACTCGGGAGGCAGAGGCAGGTGGATCGCTGTGAGTTCGAGGCCAGCCTGGTCTATAAAGTGAGTCCAGGACAGCCAGGGCTACACAGAGAAACACTGTCTCGGGAAAACAAAAAAAAAAAAAAAAAAAAAAAAAAAAAGGAAATGGGGTCCAGGCACCCCAGAGTGCTGAGTCAGAACACAGTGCCAGAGACCCACTGGGCAAGCCAGTGATGGGAGATGGGGCACCCCCTACATCCCCCTCCCACATACCTCGGTCAGAGTGCTCACCAGGTATCGCTCGGAGGAGACACTGACAAGGATGAGGTCATCCCCAACACGAAACCTTCTCTCCTTCAGACCTCTGCTTGGAGGCTGGGTGCATCGTCCACCAACAGGCCTCCCCTAAGAGTGGGGCGACTGTCAGGATAGTGGTTTCCCACAATGCACCTCGCCAGGGTATTCACGGCTCCCCCTCCCCCATTCCTGGCTCCAGTGCAGCCTCCTGCCGCCCACATTTAGAGTTCTACGGACTGTCAAGCACCCTGATTTGGGACTCCCATCCTGTCCCCCTGCACCTGTTGCGTCTTCCTGGAGTCCCACGTCAAAGGCCAACTTGTCAGTCATGGATCGGGAGGTGGTAAGACAACTCAGGTACTGGAGCGGGAGAGTGAGGTCAGCCTCCCAGAGGCGACAAGCCCACACCCTCTCCCGTGCCCGAGCCTGTGGTTGGAGCACTCACCATCCTGCTGTGTGCGTGCCGGAGCAGGATGGCATGGCCATACAGGAGTGTCCTGTGTCCCCCGCCCTGGGATGACTACAGGGGAAGAGACGGTACAGAATCAGCACAGACTCCCAGATTTACAGCCTCTTCCAAAATGAATAGCTTATTCACAAGTGGATATATGAACCCCGCAAAATGGTATGCTCTGGCAGAGAGGCAAGAAACCTCAGCTCCTGGTCTGCACCTATTTTCCCATCCTTAGAAATGGAGGCTGTCAGCTGGGCGTGGTGGCGCACGCCTTTAATCCCAGCACTCGGGAGGCAGAGGCAGGTGGATCGCTGTGAGTTCGAGACCAGCCTGGTCTACAAAGTGAGTCCAGGACAGCCAAGGCTACACAGAGAAACCCCTGTCTCCAAAACCAAAAATAAAAAAAAAATTAAAAAATGTTAAAAAAAGAAGAAGAAGAAAGAAAGAAAGAGACAGAGGCTGTCTCTGCAGCCTAGACACAGAGTATTTTTTTATCCTCCACGACCCAGAAGCTTGTAAATCCAGCTCTTGGAACACAGACCCAAGGGCATCAGGAGTTCAAGGTCAACCTCAGGTACCTAGAGAGTTTGAGATCCCCCTGCCTCTGCCTCCCAAGTGCTAGCTAGGATTAAAGGCGTGCGCCACCACCGCCCGGGGGTTGTGCCTCTTTCCTCTTATGAACCTGGTCCTCAAGTCATCCAAAGAGTACGAGTTTACCTTCTAGGTGACATTGGACACTCAGGAGAGCCACACTGTCTCATCTACTGTAGCCTGTCCGCATGGGGACAGCCCTAGCCCTTGCTAGGCATGTATGTGACTCTCAGCCATGGGAGATAAAGCACTGCTACACACGCCCATGCACAGGGAGACCTGGCCCTTTGGAGGAGGGGTGGGGGGTCGGGGGTGGGGGATGGAGTGTGCATCTACTCCCCTGACAGCACCATGCCTCCATCACGGCTCTCTCCCATGCCCATGTCCTGTGGGCGCCATGCCATGGGGCCGCATGGTCATATGAGGCAGACCCACACATGGAGTGAAGGGAGGTGGGGGAAGGGGTCCCATGCAGTGAGGGGCAGGACTAGGGAGAGGAGAGAAAGGAACAGGCCAGGAAACAGGTGCTCAGAAGCCCCCCTGTTCCCTCTTTCCTTCCTGCCTGGTTGTTTTGGGCTCCACAGACCCTGACATCTGGGGTTGGGGGGGTTAGGGAGGGAGGGAAATTCCCCCCCAGCCCCTGTGTTCAGGATGTGGGGCCTGAGCAACAGGCCTTGGGGAGGGGGGCAGTCAGGAGTGGTAGGAATGACAGATGACACCCAAGGCCAGACCTACCCACTTATCCAAATTGAGGGCCTGTGGGGGGCAGGGCAGAGAGAGGAAGAAGCACTCGGTAAATAACCCTCCCCCCCCCACCCCAGTTCCCCCTCACCCATCCTAGACCGTGGTCCCTGCTCCTTGGAGGCGGAGCCTTACCTCTACGCCGGCCTCCACGGTATTGGCCAGCATCTCCTGCAGGGCTCGAACGGACAGCGACTGCTCCAGGATGAAGCAGCAGATGGCCAGATCTGGGGGTACATTCTGAGGCGGGGTGAACACGCGTCACTGGGGCCAGTTAGGCCCTCAAGCACCGTTCCCCCGTCATACCTCATCTACCCACTAACCACCCACCCTTGAGCCTGAGTAGTCTCAGGGTCTAGGCCCTCTCCTGCAGATCCCCTCCCACCTCACACTCTGAGCATGCCTCACTCTCAGACTTCCGGCTTCTCTGGCCTCGTGGCCTCCATGCCCTCCTGCCAACCCTTGCTAAAATTCCCCTGGACGCCTGAGCTTATTAGCCTTGAATCCAAAGCCACCTGCCTGTCAGATTCTAACTTTTTCCTCATGCCCAGAACCCCCTCTCAGACCTTTGCTATCTAAGGCCACGCACCCCCAAGTGCCTTACACTCTTCCCATCTGGGGCGGGCGAGGTGGGGGGCTCTAAACTGCCTAGGTCTCCTCCTTTGATCCCGGCCCCTCCTTCCTGAGACCCTTGGCCACCGACTGTGAGCTTAGGAATCCCACCCCTTTCGCATACGTCATCACCCACCTAAGACTCCACCCCATCCCAGGCCCCGCCTTCCAACTCCACCTACCACAGCTCCTATCCCACACTGGGCTCCACCCCACCCCACTCCCCACCCTTTTCCTCTTCAGGCTCCCACACCTTGGACCTTGCGGCTCCTTAGACCCAGCCCCTTCGGGTCCCACCTCACACATCCTCAGACTCCTCCCATCCCACCCAGGCCACGCCTCCTTTCTCTCTTAGCCCCTCCCATTCTCATGTCCGGTCCAGAGCCTGTTTTGAGGAACCCAAAGCCCTGCCCTCCCGACCCTGGCCTCTTCCCGCACCCTGTGCACACAGACCTGCGCGTTGCTGGTGGGTTCCAGGAAGCAGAGGCGGTTGCCGAAACCCTCTGCGGCCAGACACAGCTTGAGCTGCTCCTTGAGCACTGTGGCGCTGCACTGCAGGACCACTTCGTCATCCTGGGAGGGCAGAGGGACAGGGGTCACTGGTGGGAACTAGCAAAGCCATTGCATGCCATAGAGCCATCTCTTTCCCCTTGCAGAAAAGATGCACTCCAGGTGGGCTCCATTTATTCATCTAGTTGGTTGGTCGGTCGGTCTTCTGTTCCTTCGTTTCTGTTTTGAGACAGCGTCTCCCTAAGTTGCCTCGGCTAGCCTTGAACTCCTAGAATCATGAGATACTCCTGCCTGGGCCCCTCGAGTGGTTGGAACTGGTATGTGCCACCATGGCTGGCTTCAGAAATGTCTCTCCTCCTCCTCCTCCTCCTCCTCCTCCTCCTCCTCCTCTTCCTCTTTCCTCCTCCTCCTCCTCTTCCTCTTTCCTCCTCCTCCTCCTCCTCCTCTTCCTCCTCCTCTTTCTTCTTTTTTTCCAGACAAGGTTTCTCTGTGTAACAGCTCTGGCTGCCCAGGCTGGCCTCGAACTCACAGAGATCCACATGTTCTGCCTCCTGAGTGCTGGGATTAAAGGCATGCACCATCATGCCGGGCTCTTCAGCCAGTCTTAAAATAGAGGAACTGAGGTTTGAGGGCAGACATTAGCTGCCCAAGGTGAGAGGAGTTTGGGTTTGAATCAAAATCTAGCTCCACTAGCGTCCTTCTAACAGGGGATGTGGGAGGTGACGTAATGGAAAACATCGACTTTCTTACAAATTAAATGTTTTGAGTGTTTGTTTTTTGATTGGGGGGTTGTTTTGATTTGTTGTTTGTTTGTTTTCTTTCCTCTTGGTTTTTTGTTTGTCTGTTTGTTTGTTTGTTTTCGAGACAGGGTTTCTCTGTGTATCCTTGGCTGTCCTGGAACTCATGCTGTAAACCAGGCTGGCCTCGAACTCACAGAGATCCGCCTGCCTCTGTCCAAGTGCTGGGATCAAAGGCATGCGCCGCCTCCGCCGCCGCCACCAGCACCACCACATCCTGGGTGATTTTTCTTAGTTTTTCATGTGTGTTTTGTTTTGTCTTTACAACAGATTCTCACATAGCCCAGACTGGCCTCCAATCTGCCATGTAGCCAAGATGGCACTGAGCTCCTGACACTTCTGCCCATATTTCCCAAAACGCTGGGATCTCAGGGCTTGTAGCGCTTTGCCCAGCAGAGAAAACTAGTTGCAAGAAACTTATAAACAGAGGTGGAGGGATGGCTCAGTGGTTAAGCGCACTGGCTGTCTTGTCTGCCAGTGAGTTGTTGTTGGCACAGGAGAGTTGTTCCTCTCCTTGCCACCTGCAGCAGGAGGGAAAGCTGGCCCCAGGGTCATGAGAGGGGGAGTGTTGTCCCTCCTCATCCCCCACACACACCCACAATGGCTGCAGCATTCCCTGAACCTCCCCTGGGCAGTACAGTAGCTCTGGCTCCAGTGACATGGGTGCAGGCAAGCTGGGATGTGGGAGCTGGAGAGCTGGCCCTGTCCTTCACTGGCTGCAGCATGGGGTGACCTAGCTAGGACAGGGCTGGAAAGCCCGCCTTCGTGGTGTGGGAGCAAGAGAGCCGGCTGAATGACTGACTCAGCTACCTCCCGGGCCCACATTCGAGGCGCTGAGTTGGCTCACCCCGACATCCACCCCACTTAGGAACGGCAGGAGCACGTGAAGGAACAGGTCCTGCAGATCCAAAGCTGCAGGGTCTCCACAACACGGGACAAGAACAGGATAGCCAGGAGGAGCCCCAGCGAGCATCCAGTGCTCATGGTGCAGCAGAAGCCAGAGGCCTCGAACCAGACCGACTACTGACTACTGATTGCAGTGAGCGTTTGCGAGGAAAGACGTGTGGACGGAGGGATACTGTGGGACACGCTGTGACACACACTGCAGCTTCCATGACCAGATGGGTTTTTTTTTAAAGACTTGTTTTGTTTGTTTTAAGATTATTTATTTATTTATTTATTTATTTATTTATTATGTATACAGTGTTCTGCCTGCATGCATACTTTCACACCAGAAGAGGGCACCAGATCTCCTTATAGATGGTTATGAGTCACCATGTGGTTGCTGGGAATTGAACTCAGGACCTCTGGAAGAGCAGACAGTGCTCTTAACCTCTGAGCCATCTCTCCAGCCCCCCAGATGGGGTTTTTTTTTTTTTGTTGTTGTTGTTGTTGTTTATTTTTGCTTTTAATTTCCTTTTGAGGGGGAGGTTGCAAGGGTGGAGGGCAGATACGGAAGGGCAGGGAGATGAGGGACTGGGGTGCATGACGTGAAACTCACAAAGAATCAATAAAAAGGTTATTCAAAAAAACAAAACACACTGGCGGCCCTTCTAGAAGACCTAGGTTTGATTCCCAGCACTTGCACTGTGTGTAATTCCTGTCCCCGGGAACTGGACACCCTCTTCTGCAGGAACTACAGTAGTACACAGACACACAAGCAAACGAAACAGCTACACACACATAAAATCATGGTTGCAAAGACTTTTTAAAGAAGGCTATACAGAGCGGGGCACGGTGGTGCACGCCTGTAATCCCAGCACTCGGGAGGCAGAGGCAGGCGGATCACTGTGAGTTCGAGGCCAGCCTGGTCTACAAAGTGAGTCCAGGACAGCCAGGGCTACACAGAGAAACGCTGTGTGAGAAAAAATAAATAAATAAAAATAAACAAACAAACAAATAAATAAAAGGTTATACACCCTACCAGAAATCACATAACCCCCACGCATAAATGTGTCCTGATCCTGAGTGGCAACCCAGTCCACATGGGCAGGCTTTGATTCATCTGCCTAGCCCAGGAGAAGACACAAGCATGACCTGAGGACAGTCCCTCTGTGACATCCTGGTACATGCTGGGCATCCATGTATCTATAGTAACTACACAGCGTGGGCATCATTGAGCAAGAACATACTGGGCGTCTCATGCTTGTGAGGCCCATTCATTTAACGGACACTTCTTGAGCACTGAAAACAAAGCATCAAATAAAGTGGGGAAACCCTGCGCCCCGGGAGCTGACACCCTCTCGTGTGGGCCGTCCATAAACTTATATGTAAGTGCACAATTTATTACTAGTGGTAGGTGTTCTGGAAAAAAACCAATCCAGATGCCGGGCGGTGGTGGCGCACGCCTTTAATCCCAGCACTCGGGAGGCAGAGGCAGGCAGATCGCTGTGAGCTCGAGGCCAGCCTGGTCTACAGAGTGAGTCCAGGACAGCCAAGGCTACACAGAGAAACACTGTCTCAAAAAAAAAAAAAAAAAGCAAAAATAAATAAATAAATAAATAAATAAATAAATAAATAAGCAAAACAAACCAAAAAATAGGTGTGTCGTCAGGTGGTGTTGGTTTATGTCTTTAATCCCAGTACTTGGGAGGCAGAGGCAGACAGATCTCTGAGTGCAAAGCCAGCCTGGTCTAACAGAG
This sequence comes from Acomys russatus, assembly GCF_903995435.1. Lineage (NCBI taxonomy): Eukaryota > Metazoa > Chordata > Mammalia > Rodentia > Muridae > Acomys > Acomys russatus. The sequence goes on from NC_067155.1 coordinate 18,580,230, forward strand.
TGAGTTCTAGGACAGCCAGGGCTACACTGAGAAGCTCTGTCCCCCGCCCCCCCCCCCGCCCTCAAAAAAAGTGTGTCAACGGCAGGCGGATTTCTGAGTTTCAGCCCAGCCTGGTCTACAGAGAGACACAGAGAAACCCTGCATCAAAAAACCAACACACACACACACACACACACACACACAGTAAGTACTGGGGCAGCAGAGGCAGGTGGACCTCGGTGAATCTGAGGCCAGCATAAATTTCATAGGGAGTTCTAGGCTCTCCATGGCTACACAAAGAGATTTGTTGTTGTTGTTTTTTGAGACAGGGTCTCTCTGTGTAGCCTTGGCTGTCCTGGACTCACTCTGTAGACCAGGCTGGCCTCAAACTCACAGCGATCCTCCTGCCTCTGCCTCCCGAGTGCCGGGATTAAAGGCGTGCGCCACCACACTTGGCTCCTCTTTTGTTGTTGCTGTTGTTGTTTTTAAGTGACTGTGAATGTTCACTGAGGTTGTCTGTAGTAGCAAAACTTTGAGGATACGACGAGCTCGGCGGTGTGCACCGGGCAAGTGAAGAGACAGGCAAGCTGCAATATAGTCGGTCACACAACAACAGGACACCAACCAGCTCCCCACAGAAGGAATTCAGGCTGGATACATGCTACACATCAAAAATATTTATATATCCTGAGCAGAAAGAAAGCCAAATGGCAAACGAGCACATACTGCATAGGAAAGGCTAACGGCGACAGGGGGAGTCTCCGTGGTCGCAGAAGGACAGGTGATTGCTGCAAAGGATAGGAGGCATCTGCCAGGGCAGAGGAAGTGTCTCCGTGGCGGCGTTTACACGGTTGGCACGATGCGTTAAAAACCCACGTACACCAGGCGTGGCGGCGCACGCCTCTGATGCCAGCACTTGGGAGGTGGGACAGGAGGGTCAGAGGTTCAAGGTCGTCTTCCGGCTACGTGGGGACTTTGAAGTCAGCGTTCCACACATGAGACTCTCTCTAGCACAGCCCGGAAACGAAAGCAGTGGGCTTTGTCATCTGTCATCAGCCTGTGATGACCAAGCAGTGTTTGCTGCTTGTCATCTTTGCCGTGGTCAAGCCGATGGCTTGGTTTGGGTTTGACACAAAGTCTCCCGAGGTAGCTTAGGCTGGTCTTGAACTTACGACGTTGCCCAGACTGGCCCTGCACTGAAATCATGGGTATGTACCACCACGCCCTGCTTTAAAGGTGGAGGTTTCCAGTGAATACGGAGGACATGCCCTGGGTGGCGATATAGACTCTCTCTTAGAAGTGGGATATGATGCTAACCAGAGAAGAAAGCACCACACAAACGCAGTTAACACCGAGGCAAACAGACCCAGTCTGGGGCCTTTTGACTGACTCCCTGACACACTGACTACCCCCAGGGAACCTGGGCCCAGGTCTCCTCTGTTGAAAGCAAGACTTGGCCTCCCAGGGCACTCAAGAGATGTCACTTCCTGGCCTTGACCTTGGGCAAGTTTACCACTTGGGGCATTGGTTTCCCTCAAATCTCCCAGGGAGATAAAGATAGGGCTTCTACCTCAGAAGATAGGGCAGTGACAATAAAATTAGACGCCTCAGGAGGCCGAAGCCCTGGGCACCGGGCCTGGTGCTGAGTGACTGCTCGGGAGCTGGTAGCCACAGCCATGGGCTTATTAGGGCTGTGGAAAGCCAAACCCGTGGCATAGCGTAGGCTAAGGGGCTGGGGCTAGGGAGAGGCCCCTCCCCAAGTGCCTGCACATCCAGCTGTCCTCATCCGTCATTACCAGCCCCAGCTGTTTGTCCATCCCTCCCAAGAAACCGGACCCAGCCTGCCAGGGTCCTATTCTGGGTCAGGAATGCTGCGTCAGCGTTTTCTGCGCAGACCCAGGACCTGAGGGCGGTGGGGGTGGAGGGCGCAGTGTGGGGGACAGTGCAGGGTCAGCAGACCTGGCCTAAAGAAGAGAACGTAATCTCCACGCTCATACCCCAACCCCCATCTCAGAGGTGGGAAGAAGTAAGAAAGAGGCACCTACCCCCCCCACCACCACGCCACTCCGCCCCTCCTGTCCCCTGCCCAGAGTCCAGAAAAGAGGGCTATTCTGGGACGGACACCTGTTGTTGCAAGCTCCTCCGTCCCTGCCCCCAGCTGGGGATCAGAGACGCAGGGAGACAGGACCAGAGGGGAAGCAAAAAAATTAATTAATTAATTAAAATTAAAATAAAAAAAACCAGAAACAAAAAACAAAAAAACGCAAACTCAGAGGGCTGAAGCCAAAGGACAAAAGACAGAGACAGAAGACATGCCAAGGCGCTAGGAGAGACATCACCCAGACACCCTAAGAGGTCATTAGCAGACTTAGCAGCTAATTCTCCTCACCAAAACCAAGGAGGAAAGAACACTCCAGATCCAAGAGACGCCTCACCACGACCCCCACCCCAAGGAGACCCCCCAAAGACCAGGAGTTGAAGAGAACTTGTTGTCCAGCCTACCCCAGCCCCCTTTCATAGTAATTTAAATAGGTCAGAGCCAGGAGCAAGAAGAGGACTGCGGTGGGGGTGGAGGGCAGCTAAATTAAGCCCACGAATTAGAACCACCTTCCTCAAGTGCCTGCTTCCAGGACGGCAGGAGCGGGGTGCTCCCCCTCGGTGACCCCAAATCTCTCACGTCAGGAGAGGGCATCTGGGGGGGGAATATCCCAGTGGCTCCCCCTCAGTCCTCCCAAATCTTGCTAAATTCCCCCTATAATCCAAAACGACAGTCACCCAGAGTGACCTCTGATTTCAGAGACCACCAGCCAAGCCATCCAGAGACAGACTCTCAGAGAGGTAAGAGAGAACTCACCCCCCCCCACCCCCCACCATCCCAAAGCCTCCTAACCCGGACCAAAAAAAAACCGTACCGTCCGCAAAAACTGGACCTCGTCCTCGCCTTCTCCTCCTCCATCACCCATGGTGGCAATGCCCGGTGTCCCGGGGCTAAGGACCTCAGGCTGGTGAGAAGGGGCTGCAGGTTGGGCGGGTGGGCTGAGGGCGGGCCGGGGTTGGGGGAGGGTCGGAGACCTCGAGGCACCCGCGAGGTAGATGGAACTGCAGAAAGCACGCCCGGTGCCGGGGCCCAGATCCGAGGAGGTTCCCCGCCCCACCCCACCCATTGGGCCGGGACGGGAAGAGCCACGCCCCTGCCCAGAGCCCCGCCCACAGCGCAAGGTCTTGGTGAAAGGTGTCAGCTACAACCCTCTGGGCTTCTAGAAAGTAGCTGGTGTGGCCACGGTCACAGTGAGATGTCACAGTTCTGCCACTTATGTTTTGGTTTTTTGTTGTTGTTGTTTTTGGGTTTTTTGTTTGTTTGTTTAGTTGGTTGGTTTTTTGTTTTTTGTTTTTCTTTTTTTTTTTTGGTTTTTCGAGACAGGGTCTCTCTGTGTAGCCTTGGCTGTCTTGGACTCGCTCTGTAGACCAGGCTGGCTCCAAACTCACAGCGATCCACCTGCCTCTGCCTCCCGAGTGCTGGGATTAAAGGCGTCCCACCAGGCCACGTATGTATTTAGCTGTCTCTTTCCTCCCTCTCTTCTCCTCCCCCCCACCCCCACTCTTTCATGTACCTCAGGCTGGCCCCATCTGATTTACGCAATGCTACAGTTCAACCCCTGGGCCATGGGCAAGCTGGGCAAGCATCCTCCGGCCGGGCTACACAACCCTCAGCCTAGTTCCATGATCTCTTAATGGGTAAACTGATGCTTTACCCTGGCTGCACTGCCACACGGTTGTGCCTGGGTGCACACCACACCTTCTAACTTAAAAAGGCAAAACAAAACACTTCAGGCTCGGTCATGGCGGCAGGGGCTTGCCACCCACGCTCTGAAGAGGTTGAGGAAGGATTGCAAACTTGGGAGTTCCGGCTGCACAGTCAGACCCTGTCTCAGCGGGGCGTGGTGGCGCACGCCTTTAATCCCAGCACTCGGGAGGCAGAGGCAGGAGGATCGCTGTGAGTTCGAGGCCAGCCTGGTCTACAAAGTGAGTCCAGGACAGCCAAGGCTGCACAGAGAGACCCTGTCTCACAAAACAAAACAAAACAACGACAACAACAAAAACTTGTCTCAAGACAGAAACAAACAAGCAAGCAAATATTTGTGTGTGTGTGTGTGTGTGTGTGCAGCAGTCTGCCCTTGAACTCACAGACATCCGGGGGCCTCTGCCTCCTTAGCACTGAGGCTACGCAAATGTGTCACACACCCCCACCCCCACCCCCAGCTAAAGACGGCCTTTTGGAAGGGCTCCAGCTGGTGTCTCTTACCCACCTGCTGCATTTCAGGTGTGAGCTAAGGTTTTTTTATTACCACTCACTTCTTCCAACCCTGCTATTATGGGCACATCCTTAAGAGCAGAAGACAGAAGCCCGCGGCCCCTGCAGATAACTCCTAATCGCCCTGTAGTCCTCGGAGCAGCCTTTGGGGGTCACAGTGTCACCGCTCTCACAGTGCCAAGCTGCAGATGAGGGGAGCTGAGTTTGGGAGATGAAATCAGGCACCTTATGCAACACGACAGCGGCTGGGCCCGGCGACCTAGACCCAAAGGTAGGTTCACACCAACTATGTCTTGCCGCCTTCGTATTCCCATAGGGGTTTTCTAATTTAGCCGTGTGGAGGCGCATGCCGGGGATTCAGGGCCAGCCTTGGCTACCATAGTACATTCCAGGCCAACCTAAACTACATGAATCTCTGTCTCAAAAATAAAAAATGAAAGCCAGAGCCGGGTGGTGGTGATGCATGCGCCTTTAATCCCAGCACTGGGGAGGCAGAGGCAGGTGGATCCCTGTGAGTTCAAAGCCAGCCTGGTCTACAAAGTGAGTCCAGGTCAGCCAAGGCTACACAGAGAGACCCTGTCTTGAAAAACCAAAATAAATAAACAAAATAAAAGCCAGAGATGGTGGTGGTGTGTGTGTGTGTGTGTGTGTGTGTGTGTGAGAGAGAGAGAGAGAGAGAGAGAGAGAGAGAGAGAGAGAGAGAGAGAGATTTTGCTGAGTTTCAGGCCAGTCTGGTCTACATTGTCAGTTCCAGGTTTTATGTATGCATGTATGCATGTATGTATGTATGTACCTTCCTCATTACAGATGGTTGTGAGCCACCATGTGGTTGCTGGGAATTGAACTCAGGACCTTTGGAAGAGCAACCAGTGCTCTTAACCTCTGAGCCGTCTCTCCAGCCCGTATTTCTTATTGTTTACCATTTTGATTGCTTGCTTGTTTGAGACAGTGTTGCTATGCAGCCTGGGCTAGCCCCAAACACCTGCTGTTCCCACCTCAGGGTCGGAGGTGACCGGCTTGCTAGGGGGTGCTACCTCTGCCTTCTGAGCCCAGGAATTACAAGAAAGCTCCTGTACCCACCCACATGTTTGCTGATCTGCAGCAAGCCTTGCAACCACTGAAACAGATAGCTCCCCAGCTTTAGAAAAATAGTGTGTGTGTGTGTGTGTGAGTGTGTCTGTGTGAGTGTGTGAGTATGTGTGAGTGTTATGTGAAAGACTGTGGGGGGTGACTATGAGTGTGTGTGTGTGCGCGTGCACGCTGGGAATCCAAATCCAGGTCTTTATGCTTGGGCAGCAAACACTCTTATTCCCTGATCCAGCAGAACGCCCATTTTTCTTTTCTTTTTCTTTTTTTTTTGGGGGGTGGTTGGTTTTTCAAGACAGGGTTTCTCTGTGTATCCCTGGCTGTCCTGGACTCACTTTGTAGACCAGGCCGGCCTCGAACCCACAGCAATCCACCTGCCTCTGCTTCCCAAGCGCTGTGATCAAAGGCGTGCGCCACGACTGCCCGGCGATCGCCCAATTATCTAGGGGAGTTGTTGCCCCGGTTTCTTGGCTCGGCAGCTGTTCTTTTTACCTTCTAGACTTGCGAGCGCTTTTCCTATCTGGCCAGCTAGCATTCGTCTCGTGATGCCTCGTGGGAAGAACCCTCCTCTGACGTTATCACACACATCGGATTTTCTGCCTTGTGGGTTTCTTTCTGCTTTGCCTCTGGCGGCCCTTCCTTTGCCGTCATCCGCGTTCTTAGGGCTGGGAACGGCCATCCAGCCGGCCTTGAAGGCTGCGCCCTTCTGCACAGATGCCAAGGCCCTGTCCCACCTCCTTCTTTGGGGCTTTTCTGTGTCCCCAGGGCCTGGAGACACTCTCGAGCTGAAGGCTGAGCCGGTTCTAGGGGAAGATGGAGGGGGCGGGGCTATGTCACCGAAGCACCACACTGCTTGGGACACGGCAGGAGACAGGGAAGCAAAGAGTAGGGGAGAGAGAGGGGGTACCAAACCAGGGCACTTCATCTGATGAGAAAACTAAAGCAGGCCTTCTCTCCTGTGTGTAAAAAGATACCCACGGCGCGCACCGTTGATGAAAAAGAAAGGATGAAACACGCGAGAGCACGCGGCTTCGCTGAAGCCGCTTAAGTACTAGGTTTGACAGAATCATCCTGCTCTGACCCCTTAACCCTGCTCCTACAGGACGCTGCCCTGCAGAACTGCACGCTTTGTGTCCACCAGGGCTCAGTGGCGGCGTGCCCCCTGGGTTTCCACAGTGGCATGGTGAGACCAAAAGCCATGTTGGCGAGTCGGGGCCATACACCTGGAACCCCAGCACTTGAAAGGTAGAGGCCAGAGGATCGGGCATTTGTGGTCATCCTTCTCCGCCACATGGCAAATTCAAGGACGGCTTGAGTTACATAAAACAGCCTCTTCTCCTGGCAAGACAGACAGACAGACCGACGGATGGATGGATCACACTCACACCTAACACTCTCACACACATGCACACAAACTCACACACACACACACATCACATTCATATATATGGTGGCCTCTAAAGCCAGTTCCAGGACAGCCAGGGTTACACAGAGATACCCTGTCCTCAAAAACAAAACAAAGCGCGCGCGCGTGCGCACACACACACACACACACACACACACAGAAAATCTGTATGGGTGTTTTGCCTGTGTGTGTGTGTGTACTATGGCTCCTCAGAGGTCAGAAGAGAGTGTTGGATCCTCTGGAATTGGAGGTATAGCCTGTTTGGGGCCATCATGTAGGTGCTCGGAACTGAACTCAGATCCTCAGGAAGGACCACTGAACCATCTTTCTTCCCCTGTAATGTACTATTTTTATTTTAGTTTGGTTTTGGGGGGGGGGGTTGTTTGTTTGTTTGTTTTGTTTTTCGAGACAGGGTTTCCCTGTGTAGCCTTGACTGTCCTGGACTCGCTTTGTAGACCAGGCTGGCCTCGAACTCACAGTGATCGCCTGCCTCTGCCTCCCGAGTGCCCAGCTAACGTACTATCTTTAAGATAGAAGAAAGCAACTCAACTGTCCACTGTAAGAAAGTTAACAAGGCATTGCACTAGTGTACAGTGAAAGAGACTCCAGCCACCAAGAGGACATTGGGAGGTACAGACCAACAGAAGGACACAGAAGGCCAGCAGAAATGCAACGGTAAGTAGAAGTGACACAGCCCAGGAGTCCACACACATACAGTGGCTTTTACGATCTATTATTATTATTTTTTTTACTATGTGCAGGGATTTGTGTCTGTATGTGAGTGAGTGCATGGTGAGTACAGGTGCCTTCAGAGGTCTGGCGGTCAGATTCCCTGGAGCTGGAGATACACATGGGTGTGAGCCACACAGACTCCAGGTCTCTGGAAGAGCAGCCAGCGCTCTTAACTGCTGAGCCATCTCTCCAGCCCCCTACATACAGTTTTTTTTTTTTTTTCAGTTTTTTTTTAAGTTAATTATTTACTTATTATTTATACAGTATTCTGCCTGCACCAGATCTCATTATACATGGCTGTGAACCACCATGTGGTAGCTGGGAATTGAACTCAGGACCTTTGGAAGAGCAGCAGGCGCTCTTAACCACTGAGCCATCTCTCCAGTCCCTACATACAGTTTTAAAACAGACAAAACTATTCTGTTCTGTGTCGGGCTGCAGATAAATTGCGGCGAGGAGTGTTGGGAACTAAGACAGATTAATAACCCGGAGGCTGAGTGTGGTGACGCACACCTTTAATCCCAGCATGCGGGAGGCAGAGGCAGGTGGAACGCTGTGAGTTCAAAGCCAGCCTGGTCTACAGAGTTGGACAGCCAGGGCTACACAGACAGACCCTGTCTCAGAACTAAAAGTAATAGCAATAATAAAAAGAATGTTCCAGAGTAAATTGGCTTTTTGGTTTTGGGTTGCAGTGGGGGTTGGGGGAGGGTGTAGTTAGCTCCAGCCCAGAGCTATGTCAATCAGGTTAGCCTTGAACCAGTAGAGATCTGTCTGCCTTAGCTCCCCTACCCTACAAAAGGTGCTAGTATTACCAGTGTCCTGGTCCCCCTGTCCTCCACTTCTCAAATGCTAGGGACTGGGGCTGTGCAACACCAGGCCCTCCTAATGTCCTGTTTTGTTTGTTTATTTGTTTGTTTTGTTGTTGTTGTTTTGGTTTTCCAAGACAGGGTCTCTCTGCATAGCCTTGGCTGTCCTGGACGCGCTCTGTAGACCAGGCTGGCCTCGAACTCACAGAGATCCACCTGCCTCTGCCTCCCGAGTGCTGGGATTAAAGGCGTGCGCCACCACCACCGCCACCGTCTGGCATCTAATGTCCTGTTCTTGGTTTGAGTATCATTAGGGTGTCCTTAGCCAGTGACAACTCATCAACCAAAACACCAGTGAGTGCTCTTTTTTGGCACTTCGGTTAAAGATGTGTTGAGCACGACACATTTAGATAAGAGAACAAGACATAGGCACTCAAAAGTAAAGTCTGTTTCCATGGGCACGAAAATTATCTACACACAGGAAATGGCTGAGACAAAAGTGAGCGGTGCACTGTTCATAGCAGCCTAAGAGGAGCAATGGAAGAGAGCCGGGCGGTGGTAGCGCACGCCTTTAATCCCAGCACCAGGAAGGGAGAGGCAGGAGGATCGCTGTGAGTTCGAGGCCAGCCTGGTCTACAAAGTGAGTCCAGGACAGCCAAGGTTACACAGAGAGTCCTTGTCTGGGAAAACAAAACAAGACAAAGCAAAACAGCAACAACAACAAAAAAAAACATGCTGCCTGTTTTAAAACCATATTAAGGGGCCCAAGAGCTGGCTCAGGGTTTACCTCTCTCGGTAACACTTTTATAAAAAGATAATAACCCAGTTGGTAGAACGGTTGCCTGGAACACACCTGAGGCCTGGGTTCAGCCCCCAGCACTGTGTGGACCAGGCATGGCGATGCCCAGTTACAATCCCAGCATTTGAGAGGTGGAGGTAGGAGGTTATCCTCAGCCACAAAGAGAATTTGAGGTTAGCTTAGTCTAATGAAAAATTAAAACACACACACACACGGCGGGGGGTTGGGGGGGTAGAGAGAGAGAAGAGGAAGGGGGGGGGGGGAGACCTACCAGGACAAAAAAGCACTGCAGTGCACTCAACATCAAAACGAAAACCGAGGGGCTGTCCTGCTCTCGCAGAAGACCTGAGTGTTTCTCCTCACAGCCATGCCACGTGGCTCACAGCTGCCTGGAACTCCAGATCCAGGGGCATCCATCTGCCTCAGGAGCCGCCTCCAAGGGCACCAGCTCTCCTGAGCACGGAGCCGCCCACATATAGACCCATGTGTACCTGTGATTAAAAGTAAAAATAAACTATAGCCAAAGGTGAGCATACCTCTAATAAAGAAATAACCCCCTCCCCAAACCTTAGAGCAGTATATGGGTACCCAGTAGAGGTGCTACATAAAAGGATTTTTGCAATGAAAGTAATAAAATACAAATATAAATGTTTTCCAGTTATAAATGGCGTCCTTCAAAGCAGCGGTGCTGTTCACACCTGTAATCCTAGCATGTGGGAGGCTGAAGCAGGGCCTTTGAGCCTTAGCTGCATGCGGGGGGGGGGGGGGGAGAGGAGAGAGGACAGAGAGAGAAAGAGAAGAGAGAGAAATAGAAGAGAGAAAGAGAAAAGAGAGAGAGAAAGAGGAGAGAGAAACAGAGAAAGAGACAGAGAGACAGAGTTTTCTTCTGAGCCTAAAAATCAGTCACATTTTTTAAAACTGGTTTGTGTGTGTGTGTGTGTGTGTGTGTGTGTGTGTGCGTGTGTGTCTCAGAGATGGGGAGAAAGAAAGATAGAGAGATAGCTGGCGGGGAGAGAAGTGGGGGGAAGCAGCACCGGAAAACCTCAGCAAGCAGGGATCCCCATGAAGGGGGAGGGGAGCCTTTGGTCTCTCCCCAGCCTCTTCCTTCCCCCTGGCCTGGGGGTGGGTGGGGGAGGGGGGGCAGTTCCTCTTTCCTTCCTAAGCACCGTGGACGCTCCAGCTCCCACGGGCCCCCGGGACAAATCTGGTTAAGGGAAGGAACCGGATCACACTCCTGTCAGGACCCCAGGACCCCCAACTCCTGTCAGAACCCCAGCCCCCCCGCCCCCCCCCCCGCGTCGAAGAAACATGAACCGGAAAGATAGCAAAAGGTAAGAGGAAGGTCCTGATGCCTCTGGCTGTCGGGGGGGGGGGGTGGCAGGGAGGACATAGAGGAGGGGAGCGCCCCCTCCCCTAAGACGGAGTTTTAGTGGGGCATTAGGGCGAGCTGAGTTGGAGCTGTCCTGTGTCCCTGCAAGCCTAGCTCCCTCAGCCGGCTGCCTCTGCCTTCCCCTCGGGGTCTTCCCTGTTCCCTCCGTTGGTCACTTGCACGCCCCACACACCCCACCCCCAACTGGAAACTCCAGGCTCCTGCAGGAGAAAACCCCAGGAGAGAGGTTCGTGACGTAGGTCTAGGCAGCGCCTCTTAATCCACTCCTGGCCGCTCCAGACACTGCGGGGTGGGCAGCCGTTCTGCAGGTAAGGGTCGAGGGGGGCTGCGTCGGGCCAGCAGGATCTGAAATAGGCTTCCGGCTCCTGGCATGGCTTCCCCGCCCGGTCCCCATAAGGAAGGATGGATTTGTGCTGGGTGCCCCAGCCTGGACACCTCCTCCAGCCTCCCTAGTATGACCCTGAAAAGGAAAGCGGTTGAGAGGATCCTAGCTGCCTTGGTTTGTGCCTGGTGTGGCTTTCGGTGAGCTACCCAAGCGCTCTGGCTCAGTTTCCGCCTTCTCTCTCTCGGAGTCATCGCGCGGGTACCACTTCAGAGGGGCTTGCAGACCTTAGTCCGCGCAGACCGCTGGTTCTCAGGTGTAAAAGCCCGCACAGAGGGCTTGGACCCGCCCCCTACTGTTTGGGACTCTGTGATGGGGTCTGAGAAGCGGGGCTTATGTGGAGTACCCCGCGAAGGTGATGCTTTTGGCACTTGGTGTGGGCACCTGAAAAACCCTGATCTTTGAGTTTGCTTTGTTTTGTTTTTGGTTTTGTTTGTTTGTTTTTGAGACGGGGTTTCTCTGTGTCGCCTTGGCTCTCCTGGACTCGCTTTGTAGACCAGGCTGGCCTCGAACTCACAGAGATGTGCCTGCCTCAGCCTCCCGGAGGGCTGGGATTACAGGCGTGTGCCGCCACACCCAGCTAAAAACCCTCATCTTTACAGAATACTCAGACCTCAGCCGGCTTCCTAGCCAGTGCTCAACAGGTGTCTGCTATTATTTAATATTTAACAGCTGGGCTGCAGGGGACATGGCAGATTTATTTTAGGATGTTTGTGATTTCACACCCATGGCATGCTGCAAGTCTGCCTGCTTCCTCCTAACTTGTGCTTTGGTTTTGGGGTCTTTTTGGTTTGGTTTGGTGTTTTGGGTTTTTTTGAGATGGAGTTTTGCTCTGTAGGCCAAGCTAGCATTCAAACTTGCAATGGACCTGCCTCAATCTCCCCCAGCAAGCTAGGACTACACCGTGAGTGGCTTCCAACCTCTCCATAGCTGGAGGCCAGCTTCCCACAGCTGGGTGTCTTTGAGAATCCAGGCTTTCTAACACCTGGGGTTGGGGGGTTAATCCAAGACTGACTCCACTTTTTCATGTGAAGAAAACAAAGGCCATAAAGGCACAGGGCAACTTACTGAAAGGCACACAGCTAGCAGAAATATCTCGAACCCAGTTCTGGATGACTCTGAAGATTAGCACCTAGGCCCTCCCTCCTTTCCCCTCTCCCTCCCTCCCACAGCCCCTTTTCCCCACCTGGGACAGACACCTAGGGAGGCATAACACTGGAAAGGTTATTTTTAAACTTTCCTTGAAGCTGCTGTGGCCCCAGGGACCCCGCCTAGCTCCGTGGAACCCCACGAGAAGCTCTGATACTTCCTCTCTGGGCTCCAAACTGTGGGGAGCAGGCTAAAGGCTAAGACTTTTGGGTAAGCAAAGGCTAGCTCCGACCGACGACGTGGGGGTCTGCGCCTCACCATCTGGGCTCAGTCCATCCCCGGGCAGTAGGGGTAGCCCTACAGACTCCCGGGTACATTCTTGGCTCCGGCAGGACCCTGAAGTCCAGCTCCCACAGGATGACCTTGGGCGGCCAGCGGTTGGTCCTGGGGTCGGTTTCCTGGGTTCCTTGAAATCTCAGGATGAGTCCTGGCGGGGAGGGGGTCTTGCCTACAACACATTTGTGACGCTTTAGGACTGCCAAGAGGAAATTGAAGGGTGGTGGCAGTAACAGAGGGTGACGGGAGAGGCAAAATGCTGTGTTTTCCTTTATATATGAAACCTAGATTTAAGTATGCGTATACACACACATGTGTGCATCCATACACATGTGTGATACGAAAACAGAAGGATGACATGAGGAAGAGGCAAGGGACCGATGAGATGAGGGAGGGCAGACGGATGACAAATAGCAGCAAAGGACGGGTACAATGATATATATTACGTGTGAAATTTCTCATAACTAGATCCTTTTTTTTTTTTTTTTTTTTTTTTGGTTTTTCGAGACAGGGTCTCTCTGTGTAGCCTTGGCTATCTTGGACTCACTTTGTAGACCCGCCTGCCTCTGCCTCGCGCGCCACCGAAAATCAGTAATTAGAAACAGAAACGAGGAACGAGCCAGTGCCTGGAGGAGGGAGGGGACTTAAGCTCGGAAGACCCGTGGTCCTGGTCTTTGACCTTGCTTGCCTGGGGAATCTGGAATATTTTGGGGAGGGTCGTGGGTAACCCTGAGATTTGATCTGCAAGAGCTTTGGCCCGTGTTGCCTAGGAATTGGGTCCGAGAAAACTTCTGGGAGTGTAGTTAGGAGGAAGGGGCTCCCGCGATGCTCCGCCTTGGGGTTTTTTGTTTTTTGTGTGTGTGTGTGTATGTATGTGTTGTGTGTACCTACAGGAAGTCTCATCAGGAATGCTCTGGGAAGGCAGGAGGGCGGGGTCGGCCGCGACCGGCCCGCCGCCACAAGACGTGCCCCACCCCCCGGGAAATCAGCAAGGTTATGGCTTCCATGAACCTGGGAGTGCTGAGTGAGAGCAGCTGCAGCGTGGAGGAGGTCCTGGAGAAGTGTATCCAGTGCTTCGGTGAGTCGGCAGCCTCTCCAGCCCGAAGGAAAGCCGGGCTGACCCGAAGGGAAGGAAGGAAAGCCGGGCTGAGTGAGCGCTCCTCTCCCTGCTCGCTGGTGGGGGGAGAAAGCCGCTGAGTAGGATAAATCTGACAGAGGGGCGGGGTCCTGGGGAAGGCGGAAGGATCAAATTCCGGGTCTACCTTGGAGGTGGTGGTGCACGCCTTTAACCCCAGCACTCCGGAGGCAGAGGCAGGCGGATCTCTGTGAGTTCGAGGCCAGCCTGGTCTAAATAGCGAGCTGCAAGCCAGCCAAGGGTCCGATTTTAGTTCCCAGTACCTACGTCAGAAGGCTCACATCCACCTGTAACTGCAGTTCCAGGAACCTGACACTTCTGGCCTGAGAGAGTTCCTACACCAGATTGTAACACACAGGCATACACACGCGCACACACATGCATAGGCATACACTCACGCGCGCACACACACATGCACATGCACTTTAATAAAATTAAACCTTAAAAGCTCAAGGAAGGGGCTGGGCGGACGCCTCTAATCCCAGCACTTGGGGAGGCAGAGGCAGGCAGATATTTGTGATTTTGAGGCCAGCCTGGGCTACAAAGCGAGTCCAGGACAGCCAAGGCTACACAGAGAAACCCTGTCTCTAAAACAAACAAACACACCTCGAGATGACTGAGGGCAAGGAGCCATGCACCTTCCAGCTAAGGCAGCCGAGTCACGAGGAAATCGTGTTGCTTGTCCAAGTATCCCAGGAGCCAGCATGTGTGCGCCAGCCGGGCACACCCCCCCCCTGGTTCTGGGGGCCGTGTGTGTCATCCTGCCCCCCCCCCCCGGTTCTGGGGGCCGTGTGTGTGTGTGTGTGTGTGTGTGTGTCCCTGCCTACCCAGTTCTAGGGGCCATGTGTGTGTCTGTTGCCCCGCCCACTCAGTTCTGGGGGCTCTGTGTGTGTGTGTCCCCCCACCCACCCGGTTCTGGGGGCCGTGTGTGTCATCCTGCCCCCCCCCCGGTTCTGGGGGCCGTGTGTGTGTGTGTGTCGCCCAGGGGCCCAGGCTGAGACACCCCCCCACCCCACCCCCCGCAGACTCAGCTGGCAGCCTACGCCGCAGCGACCACATTCTCAAGATGGTGCTTACAATGCACAGCTGGGTGTTGCCGTCCTCAGACCTTGCTGCCCGTCTGCTGACCTCATATCCTCCCCGGGTACCATGATCTTCATCTAGAGGGTTGAGAACAGACCCGTCAGCTCCTGGGAGACGGGGAACAGGGGGCGGAGGAGGCAAAAGGGGACGCTGGGAAACAGCCTTGACTAGAACTCAAGTACCAGAAGGCCGCCAAAGACGCCCAGGAGCTCAGACAGCTACAGATCTGTTACTTGGTCAGGTAGGTTTGGGCCGACATCCCCAACGCGGTGGAACACCTCTCCAAGACCCTCCCCCCAGCCTAACGCCTGCCTACTCCCAACTCCAAAAACTCACCTACTCCACCCCCACCCCCGACAGGGTTTTCCCCTGTAGTTCTGGGCCATCCTGGATCTCACTCTGTAGACCAGGCTGGCCTCAAACTCACAGAGATCCACTGCCTCTGCCTCCCGAGTGCCGGGATTAAAGGCGTGCACAACCACCTCCACCCAGCCTCAAGCCTACTTTCTAAAACTCCATGCTAAGAACCTGTGTGATGAGTCATGCCTGTAATCCTGGCATGAGATAGCCTGAGGCAAGATGATTTCTTCAGGTTCAAGGCTAGCCTGGGCTATAGAGTAAGGGTCCAGTTCAAAAAAAAAAGAAAGAAAGAAAGGAAAGAAAGAACGAAAAAGAAAAAAAATAGAATTTACCAAAAAAAGAAAAAAAAAAAAAAAAAGCCCATGCTGAAATGCAATTGGCTGGAGGCTCGACCGGCAGCCGGGTGGTTAGGAAGAGGACTTGCCGTACTTTCAGAGGACCCGAATTCAGTTCCTAGCACCCACATGGTGGCTGATGACTGTGACTCCAGTTCTAGGAGATCCAGTGCTGTCGTCTGGCCTCCATGGGCACCAGCCATGCACATGGTACAAATGTAGACATACAGACAGACAGACAAAACACTCATGCGTACAAGATGGAAAGAAATCTTTACAGAAAAAGTAAAAATCACTGCAAACTTGGGCTGGAGAGATGGCTCAGAGGTTAAGAGCACTGACTGCTCCTCCAGAGGTCCTGAGTTCAGTTCCCAGCAACCACCTGTTCACAGCCATCTATAGTGAGATCTGGCGCCCTCTTCTGGCCTGCAGGTGTACATGCAGGCAGAGCATTGTATACATAATAAATAAATCTTTAAAAAAAAAAAAATGACACACACACACCGCCACCACTCCTTAGAGAACACAATTCTTGGAGACCCCTGACAGATCCCATGGACTGCCAGGTGAGACCTCACTTCCCTCACCCCAAAGACAACTTTGCCTTGACTCCCCAAACCTCCCCCCACCAGTTCCTGACACCCCTATGTCTCCCTTCCCAATTGTCTCAAGACCCCTCTCCTGTTTTAAGAACCAACCCCTCCAATTCCTACTCCAGAGAGCTCCCCTCTGAATCACCCCTTCTAAACCCTGGCCCCCGAACCCCGGCACACGCGGAAAGTCCCTTTGTCCTGTGCTCAGCATCCCTTACCCGAAGGCCCCTCAACCTCTTTACCCTACAGTCAGCCCAAGTCTACCTCCCACCTCTGAAACCCTCCTAGGTACTGGCTGACCCATCACCCTGAGGCGGTGCACCAGGAGCCCCAGCTGGAGGAAGTCATAGGTCGGTTTTGGGCCACTGTAGCTCAGGAGGGCAACGTGACCCAAAGGAGCCTGGGAGACGCCTCCAACCTGTGAGCCAGCCCTACCCTCCTTCCCCTGCCCACACCCTCCATGTCTCCCCAAACCTCCACCCCTGAGCCACTCCAGTGACCTGTCGGTCCTTGGCCTCCAGCCTGAGTCCTGGGGGGCCCGGCCCCCCACCTCTCATGAGCAGCCCAGGCCTGGGCAAGAAGCGGAAAGTGTCCTTGCTGTTCGATCACCTGGAGACAGAGGAGCTCGCTCAACACCTCACTTACCTGGAGTTCCGAGCTTTCCAGGCCATCACGGTGAGAACACCTTTCCCAGTGTGCCCCTAAGCTGGAAATGGAAGGTAGGGTAGATGGTTGGGGTGGGTTGGGCGGGGGGTCTACAGTGTGAGTCCAAAACAGCCAGGGCTACACAGAGAGACCCTGTCTCAGAAAACAAAAACAAAAACACACCCAAAAAATGCTTATTGCAGTGTGTTCTGGGGGCACAGGCCTATAAGCCTAGCACTTGAGAGGCTGATGCCAAAGGACAGGAAGTTCAGGGCCAGCTCGGGGACTACATGAGACCCTGTCACAAAAATACTGATTGCAATAGGACCACAGAGTCAAGCGATCAAGGCATTTTTATCAGTTATGCACTCACCCACCAAGCATTTCAACTCAGCTGTGCCTCAGTTCCCCCGTATGGGAAGGTGAAAAGATTAAAGCAGAGCATTAGCGGTCCCTACCTGAGAACAGTGCGTGGCTCAGAGGGAAAAAAACGGCAACAGAGCAGAACCTTTGAAATGGCTGCATTTCACTTCCCTCAAGGCGCTGCGTGTGCTTCTGTGTTGAAATGTGTCAGCTCTAACGTGTGCTGTTGTCTCGAAGGAAAGTGGGGAGCTGGTTCCTTTAGGGGACAGATGTCCTTATTCGGATGTTGTGTGTACTTGTGTGTGTGTGTGTGTGTGTGTGTGTGTACATGCATGCGCGTGAGCTTGTGTGCGCGTGCATGCATGTGTGTGCTTGTCTGCGTGTGCAGGCGCATGCATGGGCGGTGCCTGTCTGCATGGGTGGGTGCGTGTACATGCGTGTGCGTGTGTTTGTGTGCGTGTGGAGGAGTGTGTGTGTGAGCATTTGTGCGCGTACATGCATGCGCGTGAGCTTGGGTGCGCGTGCATGCATGTGTGTGCTTGTCTGCGTGTGCAGGTGCATGCATGGGCGGTGCTTGTCTGCATGGGTGGGTGCGTGTACATGCGTGTGTGCGCGTGTGGAGGAGTGTGTGTGTGAGCATTTGTGCGCGTACATGCATGTGTGTGCTTGTCTGCGTGTGCAGGTGCATGCATGGGCCGGTGCCTGTCTGCATGGGTGGGTGCGTGTACATGCATGTGCGTGTGTTTGTGTGCGTGTGGAGGAGTGTGTGTGTGAGCATTTGTGCGCGTGCATGCATGTGTGTGCTTGTCTGCGTGTGCAGGTGCATGCATGGGCGGTGCCTGTCTGCATGGGTGGGTGCGTGTACATGCGTGTGCGTGTGTTTGTGTGCGTGTGGAGGAGTGTGTGTGTGAGCATTTGTGCGCGTACATGCATGCGCGTGAGCTTGGGTGCGCGTGCATGCATGTGTGTGCTTGTCTGCGTGTGCAGGTGCATGCATGGGCGGTGCCTGTCTGCATGGGTGGGTGCGTGTACATGCGTGTGTGCGCGTGTGGAGGAGTGTGTGTGTGAGCATTTGTGCGCGTACATGCATGTGTGTGCTTGTCTGCGTGTGCAGGTGCATGCATGGGCCGGTGCCTGTCTGCATGGGTGGGTGCGTGTACATGCGTGTGCATGTGTGTGTGTGAGCATTTGTGTGCGTACATGCATGTGTGTGCTCGCGGGGAGTGGTGGATATGGGTGTGGCATGTACACGCTGTTGAGCAGAACAAAACAAGCCCTTCCAAGTCCACTTTCCCATCATTCCCTCTGCTGACCTTGCCACAGTCAGACGTATCGTGACGATGTGGTGACGTCAGGGTCAGGGACCCTCAGCAGCCCGAGGGGAGACTTAGGCTAGAGCATGCTAGGATGCTCGACACTAGAGGTCAGGACCTCCAGAAAGACAGGATAGGAGCATCGTGGCCAACGCTGACCAACCTCGTCCTCAGGCCCAGGACCTGAGGGGCTATGTTCTGCAGGGCTCAGTGAGGGGCTGTCCCGCTCTGGAAGCATCCGTGGGGCTGAGCAACAGCGTGTCCCGCTGGGTGCAGGTCATGGTGCTGAGCCGTCCTGGGCCTGCGCAGCGTGCCCAGGTACTCGACAAATTCATTCACGTGGCACAGGTAAGCCTTGGCTGCCCGTTCTTCCCGCTCGCTTGCTTTTTTATTTACTTATTTTCGATTTTCACTTTCGATTGAGACAGGGTTTCTCTGTGTAGCCTTGGCTGTCCTGGACTTGCTTTGTAGACCAGGCTGGCCTCGAACTAGCAGAGATCCTCCTGCCTCTGCCTCCTGAGTGCTTGGATTAAAGGTGTGCACCACCACACCTGGCTTTTTTTTTTGTAGGTAGTCTTTAGTTTTTTTTATTAATTTATTCATATTACATCTCAATTGTTATCCCATCCCTTGTGTCCTCCCATTCCTCCCTCCTTCCCATTTTCCCCTTACTCCCCTCCCCTATGACTGTGACTGAGGAGGACCTCCTCCCCCTGTATATGCTCATAGGGTATCAAGTCTCTTCTTGGTAGGCACCTGGCTTTTTAAAAAAATTATTTTAAAGTGTGTGCGCGCGCAAGTGTGTGACTTTAGAAGCCAGTGGCACTGGAGTCACAGAAGACGCAGTTGTGAGCTGCTCAGTGTGGGCGCTGGGAACGGAACCGGACTCTTGATTCAGCAGGCCACCCCCACCCACCACGCCTATGACGTCACACCCCCAACCACTATGACGTCACACCCTAGCCTCACTGCAGTCCATACTCCTGGGGATCTAGCTGGGGACTGGCCTTGACATCACAGCCGGACCTTGCTTGGCCCCACCAGCTGGTTTGCTATTTAGGAACTGACAACTGTTTCCCAAGCCCCAAATCAAGCATTCTATCTCCAGTGCAGAGAAAAGGATCCTTTCCACGTCACCCAGTCCTCTTGTCTTTGGGACAGTGACTGTATCACTCCTAGCGATGGTTAGATACAGAGGGGCAGTCCAGTCTCTCTCACCCTGACCTTTTGAGTCAGCCTCCTCTCTCTTCTGGGAAAAAAGGAAGCCCTGTGGTCAGGCCTTTCTGAGTATCTCCAGAGCAGACCACGCCCTTTCTTGGGAACCTTCCAGCACTTTGCTTCTTCCTCTTGCTTGGCTGTTTGTGCCTATACTAGGGATTGAACCCAGGCTCTCCCGCACCTCAAATAAGTCCTTTATCGCTGGGTCACGTTCCTAAGCCTTTTCGTTTTAAGGTAGGATTTCTCTGTGTAGCCCTGGCTGTCCTGGACTCGCTTTGTAGACCAGGCTGGCCTCAAACTCATAGCGATCCACCTGCCTCTGCCTCTCCGAGTGCTGGGGTTAAAGGTGTACGCCACCATGCCCGGCTATCCCCAGCAGGGGCTCTACCGCCGAGCTACATCTTGCTGGGCTCTTAGACCTGAGAGTGGGTCTAGCATCAACGGGGGGTGGGGTGGGGGTCCTTAGGATGAGCATCTTCTGTTTGGTCCTGCCTCATCTTTGTCCACAGTGGCCTCCACCCTTCTTGCTTAGAACAGGGAGGGAGGGAGGGAGAGAGGATTCCCCTGACACCTTGTGGGCCTCACATTTGTCCTACATCCGTCTTACTCTTCCAAGTCACCGTTATCCTGTTCAATTCTGCCTGGTACCCAATTCCCCATCCACAGTCCACGCCCTCTCTCAGTTGTTTGACTCCCAGAAGCCTGACGCCTGGTCCGTTTCCAAATTCTCCATCCCTGGCTGACACACACCTGTCTGTTCCAAATCCGTCCTGGCCGCCCTAACCCACCTGCCTGCTCACACGGGTCCACACTCATGCACTGCCCAAACCCTTAGCTCCGTACCCGACCCTGCTCCTGTTCTGCGGTTCCTCCCGCCTCCGCCCTTACCTCCTTCTAGAGGCTCCGCCAACTACAGAATTTCAACACACTGATGGCGGTCACGGGGGGCCTGTGCCACAGTGCCATCTCCAGACTCAAGGACTCCCACGTCCACCTGAGCCCTGACAGCACTAAGGTAACCCCTTACCTCCCCCAAAAGTCCACAGTGCTCATGCGCCCTGGAGCCCGCACACGTGACTTCCTCTAACAGCCACCAGCCGCTAAGCAAGGTCTCTGGAATCAACTGGGGACTTTTTTTGGTTTTGTTTTTTGTTTTTATTTTTTTTTTGAGACAGGGTCTCTCTGTGTAGCCTTGGCTGTCCTGGACTCGCTCTGTAGACCAGGCTGGCCTCGAGCTCACAGCGATCCGCCTGCCTCTGCCTCCCGCGTGCTGGGATTAAAGGCGTGCGCCGCAGCATGTACTTTGTACACAGGCCCTGCTGGAGCTGACGGACCTCCTCGCCTCCCACAACAACTACGCCTGCTATCGCCGCACCTGGGCCAGCTGTACTGGCTTCCGGCTGCCGGTCCTGGGTGTACACCTCAAGGACCTGGTGTCCCTGTATGAGGCCCGTCCAGACAGATCGCCAGACGGCCGGCTGTACCTACCCAAGCTGAACAGCCTCTACCTGCGGCTGCAGGAGCTGGCAGCGCTGCAGGGACAGCGGCCTCCCTGCAGCGCCAATGAGGACCTGCTGCATCTGCTGACGGTGAGCTATGGGCCCTACGTTGTCTGAGCTGCTGGGGGTCTGCAGGACCAGGGTACTGAAGGGATGTGAGGGTTTTGTTTGGTTGCTTTGGGTTTTGCTGTACTGAGGATTGAAACTAGGACCTCATATAATTTGGGAGTACTCTACCACTGAGCCATGCCCCAGCCCCTCACTGGGGGATTCTAGGCAGGGGCTTCTAGGCAGGGGCTCTACCACTGAGCCATGCCCCAGCCCCTCTCTGGGGGATTCTAGGCAGGGGCTCTACCACTGAGCCACACCCACTGCATGATGATGAGTTCTATGCTGGTTTTCTAGCACTAAGCTATATCCCCAATCCAAGTATCTTTCTTTTCCTTTAGGTCTCCCAGTGAGGGTCTGAGGGTGTTGCTCAGTGGTAGAGCCCCTGCCTAAAATCCCCCAGTGAGGGGCTGGGGGCGTGGCTCATGGTAGAGCCCCTGCCTAGAATCCCCCAGTGAGGGGCTGGGGTGTGGCTCAGTGGTAGAGCCCCTGCCTAGAATCCCCCAGTGAGGGGCTGGGGTGTGGCTCAGTGGTAGAGCCCCTGCCTAGAATCCCCCAGTGAGGGGCTGGGGGCGTGGCTCATGGTAGAGCCCCTGCCTAGAATCCCCCAGTGAGGGGCTGGGGTGTGGCTCAGTGGTAGAGCCCCTGCCTAGAATCCCCCAGTGAGGGGCTGGGGTGTGGCTCAGTGGTAGAGCCCCTGCCTAGAATCCCCCAGTGAGGGGCTGTGGGTGTGGCTCAGTGGTAGAGCCCCTGCCTAGAGTCCCCCAGTGAGGGGCTGGGGTGTGGCTCAGTGGTAGAGCCCCTGCCTAGAATCCCCCAGTGAGGGGCTGGGGGTGTGGCTCAGTGGTAGAGCCCCTGCCTAGAATCCCCCAATGAGGGGCTGGGGGTGTGGCTCAGTGGTAGAGCCCCTGCCTAGAATCCCCCAATGAGGGGCTGGGGGCGTGGCTCATGGTAGAGCCTCCCTACTGGATAAGTGCCTTTATGGTACTCAATTCATGGGAATCTGGGACAGTGAGACATTCCGAAGGCTGTGTAGTGTAAGACTGAAAAGTTGATTGCACAGCCCCTGGGATAAGACCTTCCATAACTCTCAGGCTGACCCCCCTTCCCCCTGTGCAAAATGAAGCTCCGTGGCTCGCTGTTAAATTCTAAACACTCAGGAGCCTACGAGAGGAAGTTGGCCAGCTTGGACTCTGTGGTGAAGAGGGGGTGAGGATGGGGATGGATGGTGAGAGAGATCCCAGTGGCTAAGAGTTCTTGCTGTTCTGAGAAGCCAATTTCCGTTCCCAGCATGCACTTGGGTAGCTCACAGGTTACCTCTAAGGCCAGCTCCAGGGGATCCGATGCCTTTGCTGGTCTCCGTGAGCCCCGGCTTGCACAGTGTACATACACACAGAAGACACATACGTACATAGTTTCGTTGTAAGGGCTCAGTGGGAACAAGGTACCCCTGGATTGTAGAGGAAACAGTATGGCAGGTGACAGACAGGTGTGGCAGGGCAGGTCCAAGAAGAGAAAAGTCTGAGAGGAAAATGGGAGCGGCGCCTAGGCAGGGACTGGACTGCAGTGAAACCTTACTGCCCTGCCCATCCCCCAGCTGTCCCTGGATCTCTTCTACACAGAAGATGAGATATATGAACTTTCTTATGCCCGGGAGCCACGTTGTCCCAAGAGCCTGGTGAGCCTTGGCCCCTGACCTCTGACCTCCACCCCCCCCCCCCCATCCCCCCCCCCCCCCCCCGGCTCAAGTCCTTGCTTTGACTGTGTCCCTCTGTGTGCCCTCTAGCCACCCTCCCCCTACAAAGCACCTCTGGTGGTGGAATGGGCCCACGGTGTGACACCAAAGCCAGACAGCAGGACCCTGGGTCAGCATGTGGAAAAGCTCGTAGCGGTGAGGAGGGGGATGCCACAGGTGGGAGGTAGGGGAGGAGCCAGGGCCACAGGGGGCGTGAGGGGTGGCGGGGGGGGGGGTGTCCTTGTCCTCACGCTAGTGTCTGTGTTCCTCTGAAGTCCGTGTTCAGGAACTACGACCCAGAAGGCCGGGGTACCATCTCTCAGGAGGATTTCGAGCGGCTGTCGGGCAACTTCCCCTTTGCCTGCCATGGGCTTCACCCACCTCCGCGCCACGGGTAAGAGGCCCTGCCTCCTGGACCTCCCAAAGCAGCAAGGGCCCTGGATATGCCACTCGAGAGGCCAGCCAAGGCTGAGGTGCGGCCTTTGCCCTGTAGGAGCGGCTCCTTCAGCAGAGAGGAGCTGACCGAATACCTGCTCCGTGCCAGCGCCATCTGCTCCAAGCTGGGCCTGGCCTTCCTGCACACCTTCCACGAGGTCACCTTCCGCAAGCCCGCCTTCTGTCACAGCTGCAGTGGCTTCGTGAGCACTTGGCCCTGTTAGCACCCTTGGGCCCTGTCCCTGTCCTGTCCCCATCGTCCCCCCTCTCCCCCTGCCACCCCTCCCGCCCCCATTGTCTCAGCTCCTCGCAAGCTAGCTTGGGCCAATGGGAAGGGGAGTGGGGGTAGGGGGGTGGAGGAGGGATGGGGGTGGGGGAGACTTCCAGAAATGCCCCAGCCTCGGTTCATATAAGCACCAAACACTGGCATTCCTATATTCTGTACACTCACCAAACTACATGGTATCAGGTCATCTTCCCCAAGACAGTAAGTAGCCAAGCTGTGAGTACTACCCAAATCCCTGAGTAATTCCCCAAAACTCTGGATAATCTGCAAACCCGAGTACATTGCGTTAGGCATGGTAGTGGACTAGAACCAGGAGTGCGAGGTTATCCTCAGCTACATAGAGAGTTTGAGGCCAGCCTGGGCTACATGAGACCCTGTCTTGAAAATAAAAAAGAGAGAGAGAGGAAAGGACAGGCATGGTGGCACACGCCTTTAGTCCCAGCATTCGAGAGGCAGAGGCAGGCGGGTCCCTGTGAATTGGAGGCCAGCCTGGTCTACAAAGTGAGTCCAGGACAGCGAAGGCTACACAGAGAGACCCTGTCTGGAAAAACAAACAAACAAACAAACAAAAAAGAAATGTCAAACCCTATGGGCTTCCGTCCTCTCCCATCCTCCCCCCTCTAGTCCCACTAACCGACTGACCTTCCTTCCTCCAGCTCTGGGGTGTCACCAAGCAAGGCTATCGCTGTCGGGGTGAGCGAGCTGCACCGCCCCCCCGAGGGAGGGTCTCTCAACCTGTAAGCTGAAAGAACAAGGCGCCATTTTAATAGTTCCTCCCTGTCCCACCCTTCCAACCCCCAGACTGTGGGCTGTGTTGTCACAGACACTGCAAGGATCAAGTGGGAGTGGAGTGTAAGAAGAGGCCGGACGCAGAGGGTGACCCGGGCCCCCCAGGAGCGCCTGTGCCAGCCACACTTCCTCCTGCCAGCTCTGGTGAGACTCCCCAAGCATAGCAGTACTGGGACGGGAGCCCGGAGTGTGGGGTCTATTCCTAAGCTCCACGGGGTGGCCTCCTGTCACAGCCACATCTCTTCTACCCCTCCCGTCAGGAGCAGGCTCTGAGGAAAATCTCTCCTATACGCCGTCTGCAGATCCTGAGTCTGGTTGCCACCGGCGCCATGCTTGGACGCAGACGGAGTCTTCACATTCCTCCTGGGAGACAGAGATGGTAAGGGGTCCCTGACTGGATCTGGGGAGACACAAGCCATATGTCTGCGGGCAGAGGACAGATCTGGGAGTCACGGGAAAGGAAAACCATGTGGAACTCCTCAGTCATCTGGATGGGAGGGTGGAGACACTCACTAGATTTTAATGTTGACAGAGTTTTAATATACAGCAGTCTTAATATACGCAGGGGACAAAGGTGGGCAGCTATCAGCACAGAAAACAAGATTTAGGGAGAGGAAAAAAAAAAAACCAATAAAGCTAGGAATGGTGGCCCAAACTTATAATCCTAGCACTAAAGACGCTGCAACAGGACACTTAAAGGCCAGCCTACGTGGTGAGGATCCAGGTCAGATTGTTATAGTGAGAGACCCTGTCTCAAAACCAAACAACAGTAACGTGAAAATATGGTCAAGGAAGGTGTCCTTGGCATACTCTGCAAGGTCACACACACACACACACACACGTACGCGCACACTCACTAAAAAGTAAGGGCCAAGTATGTCAGGAGCCACAATAAATATTATTGGAACAATTTCCACTCCTGAAAGGCAGAGACTTCACCTGGGACTATTGGTTCATTTGCTTAGCCACAGTCTGAGGGAGGTGCCCCGTCCTGGTTGTGGACTGCCACCTAGATAAAATAAGTGCCCCTCACTGTGTCTCTTTTCTCCTCCCAGGTGCCCTTCCCGGTACGAGTTCCGCCGTCCGAAGCTACCACAAAGCCCAGTGCCTGAACAGCCGGCATCCTAACTCCTTCCCCTCCCTCCCCGAAGCCTCCTGCACACCAGCCCTGCCTCTTATCCATCATGTTTTCCCCTAGAGAAAGTTCTGCGTTCCACCGAGAGTCATTCATACTCCCTTTCCCCTTGCTTGGCATCAGCAGCTCTGTGTTGGACGTATTTGGGCTCCAGTTGCGTCATTCCCCCCCCCCCCCCCACCGACAACCCACTTCCCAGGATAAGGAGACTGAAGCTTAGTAAGGCTGAGCCCACAGAGTGGGGGGCCAGGCTCACACCTGTTTTAGAACTTGAAGCTCTGACCCAGTGGAGCACGGGCACTGTTGACTTGGTCGGGAGATTGCGAGAGAGTGGAGGCGACAGAGGCTGCCATGGGCAGCGTGTGTGAGCCGTCTTCCTCTGCTCGGAGGCTCTGTCCCCACCACTCGTCTTCCCTTTCCACACCTCACCTGCTGCATCCTCATCCCGCATGCACGCGGGCCTCCCTGTTCCTACCTCAGGGCCTTTGGACACGCTAGCTCTTCCCTTTATCCGAATTGCTCTTTACCAGAGGTCCGTGTGGCTTGCCTGCTCTAGAGCTTTGCTCAAGTGACATCCCCTTGGGGAGGCCTCACGGACCTCAGAGATGTCACGCAAACGTTTTGCGACCCTCCCTTCCTGCTTAAATGTCTGCCCCCTCCTCGCCCGGAACAGCTCCCCAAGGGATGAGATATTTGCCTGTATTGTCCCGCAGTGTCCCCGGTGCCCAGCACACGGTTGGTATCAGGGAGCACCTGTCAAGTGTTTGCCAATGCTTCAGTGTGTCCTTCCCCTCACCCACGTGAAAAGCAAAAGGCTGGCCCAGACCTGGGGACAGAAGCCCACCGCCCCTCCACGTCCCCACACTGGCCCCACGTTCCCCCCCCAGCTGATCCCCACCCCCCCCCTCCACGCCCCCCCCCCCCCGAGCTGGTCCCCACACAAACAGATCCTATAACCATCAAAAGAATTAAATTTATTTTCGGACAACATGGTTCATAGTGTTGAGTGGTGGGTGGGCGTAGGGCGTTTAGGGTCTCCGGCACAGGCAAGGCCGGGCTTGGTGAAAGAAACCCTCACAGTGACGCCCTAGGATTCTCAACAGCCCCCCACACACCCTGGCAGAACCTACAGCTGGTCCTGAAGGACCCGTCACTTTTTCTTCTTTCTGCGGCCCCAGCGCTGTTGGCCAGCTCTCCCCGTTCCTCCACCTTCTCTTCGGCTCTTCCAGGTGGGCATGGGAGCCTCCAGCTCACCCGGACGCCCCCCACGGTCTGGCACGTCACCCATAAGCACCTGAGAGTCGATTAGACTCAAGTTTCAGTAAGGGGTAAAAAGCTGGGTGCGTTGGTGTACCCCACCATCCTAGCATTTGGGAAATGGAGGAAGATTGAAAGTTTGGGGCCAGCCTCATCATGTCCACATAGTGAGTTGGAGGCTAGCCTGGGCTACATGAGACCCTATCTCAAAAATAAAAGCCTGGTGGTCATACACACCTTTAATCCTGGCACTCAGGGGGCAAAGGCAAAAGGATCTCTGAGTTAGAGGCCAGCCTGGTGTACAAATTGTAAAATATATATATTTTTTTTTTAAGATTTATTTATTATTATGTACATGGTGCTCTGCCTGCATGTACACCTGCAGGCCAGAAGAGGGCGTCTCATCACATTATAGATGGCTGTGAGCCACCATGTGGTTTCTGGGAATTTAACTCAGGACCTCTGGAGGAGCAGTCAGTGTGCTTAACCTCTGAGCCATCTCTCCAGCCCTGGTCTACGGCTTCTAGAACAGCAAAAGCTACAGAGAAACACCCCCCACACACACACACACACAACTCTCTCTGTCTGTCTGTCTCTCATATATGTGTGTGTGTAGCATGTATGTATACATGTATGTTTGTATTACGTATATAAATAACTTGCTTCTAGCTGCCATGTAGAGTGGGTAGTTTGAGGCCGGTTGTGTCCAGAGTCCATGTACCAGAGAGAACACTGCACCAAGGGAAAGCCCAAAAGGCCAATCTGAAGGCCAAGGATGCCCAGACTGCCGTGCCCAGGGTGTGCGCCCACCTTGTTGATTGCACAGCTGGTCCCTCGGCGGGCAGCCACGCTGGTAGCCGGGACCACACGGGAAAGATCGGCCCGGGCGGCGAGAACGTGTGGGATAGACACCTCAGGTTCTGGAGTCAGAAGCCTTCGGACTGGGGACAGCACAGCCCTCATGGCCTCTCCTTGGGCCTGGGTGGGGGGAAGAGCAGACATGGAGAGAGCACGCGAGAGCTCGTCCCTAAGCAGGGTCTCTGCGCGCTGGAGCGGGTTATTCTCCGAGGCACTTGTGCTGTGATGGAGCTGGGCGCTGCGGCATAGAACTCAAATCTCCGTGCTGGGGAGGCGGAGGCTAGAGGGTCAGGAGTTAGCTACGCGGCAAGCTAAGAGGCAGAAACAAATCTCTTTTTCCAACCCCCGGCAGGGTCTCCCTGTGTGGCCTTGGCTGTCCTGGACTGACTTTGTAGACCAGGCTGGCCTCGAACTCACAGTGATTCCCCCAGCCTCTGCCTCCCGAGTGCTAGGAGTAAAGGCGTGCGCCGCCACCGCGCAGCCAGAAACAAAACCTTAAAAGAAATGGTTGACTCTATTAGAGATTGAGCCTGGGTGACAATCGAGGCCACGGGCCACCACCCTTGGAATTGGGGTGGGGGGTGGGGGGCGGAGGGGTGTTCATGTGAGTCTCATTATGTTATGACGACACAGAATAGGACATTTGTCAGTTCTAACAGCCCAAGCTTGAGCGTTTTGGCCTCCAAAATCATAAGCCAAAATGAACTTATTTTAATTTTTTTTTCTCTGTGTAGCCCTGGCTGTCCTGGACTCTCTTTGTAGACCAGGCTGGCCTCGAACTCACAGCTGATCCGCCTGCCTCTGCCTCCCCGAGTGCTGGGATTAAAGGCGTGCGCCACCCCCGCCCCGGCCACAAGCTTGCTTATTCCTGCCAAGGTTCCCACACACCTCTGCCCGGTCCCCCCAGTGGAAAGCGGATGTCGTGAGGTCCAGGCGCTTCAGGAGGAGGCAGCGGCGGCAGCGGTACTGCTCTGTCAGGCTTTGCGACAGAGACTCCAGGGCTTCCTGGAAGACAAGGTTTCAGTCACGCCAAGGGTCCCCGCCTCTGCCTCCGGGCGGCGGCGGCGGCTACTGCTCACAGCCGGTCTACACACAGGCTCTTACCCATCGCGGGGCGTCCAGTGGCGAGTTGAGGAGGGGCTGCAGGGACTCCGGGGGGAGGGAAGGCAGCAGCTCGGAGACCTGGTGGGAGACACGGTCAGAAGGCAATGAGCCACACGCAGGATGAACCTTCTCCACGGCTCCAGTTCCCCTCGGCCGTGTGAACCGGAGTCTCGGACGGAAGCAACGGTAGGGGATCTCAGTTGAAGAACTGCCTCCATCAGCTTGGCCTACGGTAGGCATGCCTGTTGAGTTATTTTCTTAATTGCTATTTGTTTGTTTATTTTATTTTATTTATTATTATGTATTACACCTGCAGGCCAGGAGAGGGGTTATAGATGGTTGTGAGCCACCATGAGGTTTCTGGGAATTGAACTCAGGACCTTTGGAGGAGCAGTCAGTACTCTTAACCTCTGAGCCGTCTGCAGCCTTAATTGCTAGGAGTGCCTAGTCGACTATGGCCAGTGCCCTCTCTGGGCAGATGGGCCTGGATCCATCTTTAAAAAAAAAATTTTTTTTTTAAAGTTTCTATAAGGCTGGAGAGATGGCTCAGAGGTTAACAGCACTGACTGCCCTTCCAGTAGGTTCTGAGTTCAATTCCCAGCAACCACCTGGTGGCTCAAACATGTATAATGTTATCTGGTGCCCTCTTCTGGCCTGCAGGTGAAAATGCAGGCAGAGCACTGGATACTTAATAATAAATAAATGTCTTTTTTTTTTTTTAAGTTTCTATTAAAAAAAAAAAAAAACGGTAACAACAAACCCGAAGGAGCGAGTTAGTTGCCTTGGTTTTCCTCACTGATGGGCTGTATAAACTGAAACAAACCCTTTCCTTCCCCAAGCTGGGGTTTGTTTATTTATTTATTTTTGGATTTTAATTATTTTTTTTTTATTTTATTTGTTTATTTTTGTCAGTATTTTATCACAGCAAAAAGCAAATTAGAGCTCTAAAACCATCCCTGTCGTTAGATCAATTCATTCTAGGGCTGGTGTTGAAGACAGGAGCCGCTCCCCAAGTAAGGCGTCCCTCTACCTTGTCGTGAAGCTCCCGGAGTAGCTGGCTAGCCAGGGTTCCACGCAGGGGTCTAGGGAGTCCCAGGGCTTGAAGAGTTAGCATCAGTTCCTGAACCGTGCCGTCTCCGTCCTTTTCGTCTTCTCCAAAAGTCGGTACGGGGCTGGGATCCGGCCGGAGCCGCAGGTGCAAGAGGCGGGCAGCCTGGAGCTCGGAGCAAAGAAACCCTGAAAACAGAAACATGGGTGTCCAACCAGAACCTTGGCCCCTCCCCAGGAGTAAGCCTCTCCCCCTTACACGGCAGCAGGCGGGTCCTCTTCCTCCAGCCGGCTTCCGAACTACCCGACCAGCATCTAATTCAACCCACTGAAGCTTTCCGAGGAGGACCCTTCTGCAGAATGCTGAACTCAGCCCTAATCAGAGCCTACCTCCCTAAGGCCCGCAGGCTCCCGCATCAACGCTTCGGCCACGCCCCCCGAGAACCCGCCCCCTGCAGAGGCCCCGCCCACACCCGAGGCCCCGCCTCCCCAGGGGCTTCCCGGGCTCACGCAGCAGGCGCAGGCCGCCGCCGGGCTCCCGCAGCCCCGTGGCGCAGTCTCCTCCGCAGAGCGCGCGATCCGGGCAGTGCAACGCCCGCAGCAGGCCGGCCAACTGCCGCAGGAACTCTTCCTCTGCATCCGGGCCTGCCGGAGGAGGCCATCAGGGCGCGGCGGCGGGTCCGGCCACCCGCTGTCCACCCCCACCCCACCCCCAGCTCCGTACGCACCGTGGCCAGCGCGCAGCACTGCGGCGCCCTCCTCTCGCCGCTCCAAAGCTCCTAGAGCCGTCAGCTCGTCCGCCAGCCGCGCGCACAGCGCCCTGAAGTCCGCACACGACGGGCCCCGAGACGCAGCCTCCGGGAGGGCAGCGTACCTGCGGCGGGGCGAGCGTCAGGGCCAGTCCCCCTCTGCGTCCGCGTCCCCAAGCGAGCGCGCACGTCCCACACCCTCCACCCCACCTCACCCTACCCCACCCCCGCAAGCCGCACCGCAGATCCTCTTACCCCAGAGTCAGCAGGTCACCGGCCACCGTGGCCCCATCCATGGCAGCTTCGCCGGGGACCCCGCGTGCGCGCCCCCTTCCGCCCCGGGACAGGCACCGCCCCGAGGGCACCGCCTCCCATCCCTCCCCCTCCCCGTCCCCCCGCCACCCCCCCGAGCCTCTATCCAATCACATTCTGGAGCGAAGGAGCTTCGGCCCTCCGATTGGCTCGGCAGCTCGCCAACCCGCCCCCCTCAGGGAACTTGTCCAGGGTTGTAAATTTTACAGCTTGAGGTTAGGGTCCGAGAGGTCGCGGGGAGGCTTGGGTATTTCTACTGTTGGGGACTTAAAGGCAAAAAGCGACTTGTTTTCCTTTCCCATTCTCTGCTTTTTTGTTTTGTTTTGTTTTGTTTCCGAGACAGGGTCTCTCTGTGTAGCCCTGGCTGTCTTGGAACTCGCTTTGTAGACCAAGCTAAGCCTCGAACTCACAGTGATCCGCCTGCCTCTGCCTCCCGAGTGCTGGGATTAAAGGCGTGCGCGCCACCACCGCCCGGCCACTTTTTTTTTTTTTAATTTAATTTTTTTGTTTCTTTTGAGGCAGGGTCTCGAGATCATATATGTGTACTCCTCAAACTGCCCTCTTGGTCCTGCTTCCGTTTGCTGGTTGACAGGTGTGCGGCACGCCCAGCTGCCCTTTGTTCTGAGCGCACCCCAGACCGAAAGTCCATCCAACTAGTTTCCACCTTTAAGGGTAGAAGGTGTCGGCACATTCACTCTCCCACCGCCGCTCGGCCCTCCTTGCACATCACAGTGGGCTTCTGTGCTGTCCATCCTCCCTCCCTAGAGGCCTTTGACAGAGGGAGCAGATGCCGCTGAGAGACTGCACCCTAGCGGGGAGGCAAGCAGACAGGGCTAGGGGTTGACTTCTCCACTAACCGGCTCATGTTCCTACCAAATTGTTTTTTTTTCCACCTATGTAACTGGGGTCCGAGGGCAATACATTTTATGAGCACCGTTGTTTTGCCTGCATGAGTGTGCGCGCACCTCATGTGTGCCCGGTGCCCACGCAAGACAGAAGGCATACAGTCCCGTGGAATTGGGGTTACAGATAGTTGTGAACCGCCATGTCTTCTGCAAGAGCAACAGTGTGCTGAACCGCGGAGCCAACACGCCCGGCCATTAATATATTATATAAAGTGGGTGTCTCACACTATGTATTCCGGGCTGACCAATTGAAGACTGTCCTAGCCCTGACTCCCTAGGTCTCTGGGACTACAGGTTTGTACCACACCCAGCGTTTCAAGCACTCATTTTATTTTTAAAGATTTATTATATAGTATTCTGCCTGCATGTACACCTGCGGCCAGCAGAGGGCACCAGATCTCATTACAGATGGTTTGTGAGCCACCACGTGGTTGCTGGGAATTGAACTCAGGACCTTTGGAATAAGACAGTGCTCTTAACCTCTGAGCCATCTCTCCAGCCCTCATCACTCATTCTTAAAGGTATCTGGGAAGATTAATTGGTCCATATGTTAAGATGCTTAAAAGGGCTTGATACATCCTCAGTTAACAAGAAGTAAAGCCGGGCACAATGGTGCACGCCTTTAATCCCAGCATCCAGGACAGCCAAGGCTACACAGAGAAACATTGTATGCATAATAAATTTTAAAAAATCTATAGGACTCTGGCTGGAGAGAGGGCCCAGCTAGGACCTGGGTTCAGTTCCAACAACTGCACAGTGGCTCCCCGCTGCAGCTCTCGATCTGACAGCAGCCAGGTGGTGCACATACACACATATACAAAAGCTAACAGTAATAAAACACAAATGAAAGGTCTCCCTTTAAATCCATGGGCTCTTTCCAAACACCCGTTATCCTCCCCCCTTCCTTCCCTCTCACACACAATACCTGTGCCACCACAGGGAGAACCCCAAGAACATCCTGTCGGCCTGTCCCCTGCCCAGGGGCCTTACACACACACACAGCTACAGATAGCCTTTGAAAATCCAAATCATAGCCTTTGAAAATCCAAATCATAGCCGGGCGTGGTGGCCCACACCTTTAATCCCAGCACTCCAGAGGCAGAGGCAGGGGGATCTCTGTGAGTTCAAGGCCAGCCTGGTCTACAAAGAGACTCCAGGACAGTCAAGGCTACACAGAGAGAAACCCGGTCTTGAAAACCGCCCCCCAAAAAAATCCAAATCATACTCAGGAGCCTTCCTGCGGCTCCATCTCCCTCACTCAGGGTGACAAAGTATGCAGTGTCATTCAAAACTCAGCACCCCTAGCCTTTCTCTTGTCCCAGGATTCCTCTTGCTTAAATTCACTCCCAACTTACCAGATACACCCCCCCACACACACACACACCTTAGTGACTGGTGCTGGCCAGCCCCTGCACACACCCACAGAACTTTCTCACCTCCTTCAGGGTTTTATTTAAATTGGTGTCCACCGTGTCACCAACCAGTGACACACAGGGTGCTTTAGTAATGTACTTGAGTGACTGGACATAGAAAACCCAGCTGGATGGTCAGCTTGGACTGAAAGATGCACAGGGTGGGAGAAAGTCCAGCACTTCCGGTAAACAAAGGGACAGGACATGCCAACACAAATAAAGACCAGGCTGAGACACTGTCACAGACATTTCTTGGAGCAGATCTCAAAGCGGCCCCTCCCCTCCTCCAATGACAAGGCTGGGTCTTAGGCCACCCACGTGGCCCCATCCTTCCTCCACTGCAGCCCGCACTGATAACATCAATATCGAGGTCACAGACTGGCTTGGAATCAAGACCAGAAGGATAAATGTTGGTTGGCATACCTTCCCTCCTCCAAAACAAATCTGGGTGGCAAGCAGCTGGGAAATTTTGCCTGGGGGCTCCAGGGTCTGAGGTCTTCCTGGCTCCCCAAGGTTCAACCCTCTATTGCCCCCCCCCAGGTGTGGGGACAATGAAAGGCAATCATGGATCATGGATCATAGGTGGGCATCAGCAGGGGACAGGGCTGGGGGACCCGAGAGAGGAGGGACTAGGGACCCTTTTCCTAGTCCCCACTGCTTAGTCTGAAAATCTCACAGCACCGTACAGCATTCTGGTCACCACCCCACCCCCCCCCCCCCCCCCCTTCCCATAACGAGGTAGGTTAAGAATGGAGCTTCCTCCCCCTCCCCCCAGCCTCCTGGCTCACCAAGGAAGGGGGGGGTCCGAGGCACAGAGAGCAGGTGAGGACCCAGCCCGCCCCAGTCCCTCTGCCCTCAGCTCTGGTGGGTCTGACAAGTGATGAGAGCTGGACAGGGAGGGATGGGAAGAAAACCACCCCCCTTTTTCCCCACTCCTCTCTCACCCATCCCAGGGACTTGGTTGCAAGAGCTGAATCACAGGCTCCGGATACAATAAATAGTTAATAATTCAAAGGAAGCGACACAGATGTTAAGTCCCTTGAACCCCAGTGATGTAGGATCGTTAAGTGCGCATTCCCGGGGGGGGGGGCTTAAGGCTGCACGTAGGTGCTAAGCCCATAAGCTCTGATATCTTGTTTCCCCCTATCCAGGGCACCAGATCCTAGGTATGGTGGACAACCCACTCTTAGGGAAAAGAAGGAAAAACATGGGGGAAGTGCTGTGAATCTGTGCAGTATCTTCCAGAGTGACTCCCAACTGAGACAGACCTGAATGAGTTAGGGGGTCATGGTATTGTATGTGGGGGGGGGGGGTCTGTTGAGGGCAGGGATGGTGAGGGCTTCTGTGGAGAAGGGCAGGCCTTCTTCTGAGGTCCCTTCCTGGCTTGGCTTGTACAATCCTCTGTAGCTATGCCAGGTCCCAACGGTGAGAAGAGGGAAATGGCCTGGGGTGGCCCCAGATTCCAGGAATCTGAACGCATGATGTTGCAAGTGTCCCCCCACCCCGCTTCCCACCTCCTCAAGGATAAAGGGGGAGATGCTGGGACATTACAGTTTTATCATTTTCTCTGGATGGTGGGACTCCGGGACGGGGGAGGGAGGGGGGATCAGGTAGCGAGGAAATCTATCTGGGGGCTTCTTCAGTCTAGAAGTACTTTGAATTAATTCGAGAAAGTACGGAGTCTAAAGGAACTGAAGGCTTAGGGCATCTTGTTGCCGAATGTCTCTGGTATGAAAGGACCAAGGTCTCAGGCCAAAAACAATCCCAGGATTGTGAGGGCTTGAACCCTGGCCCCTAAGGGTCAATAGTATCCACGTCTTAGACCCAGTGCTCTTAAAGCATCTTGGAGTTGCTCTAGAGCCGAGTCAAGAGATGAGAGGCCTGGGTTACCATGACCACTGCATCTTCTAAGAGCCAGGCTCCAGGCCAGCCTGGAGGAGATTGGGGGACGTAGCTAGAAGGAAGGTGAAGTTCCAAATCATTTGAGGGGCAGAAGCGAGCGAGGAGTCTTAAAATTCAGGCCTAAGCACTAGAAACCAGTGCACTGGGTCCAAAGTGCTGGTGGCCATCAGGTACCAGGCACCTCGGAGCCCAGTTCTCAAAAACTGCTAGCTTGAGGGCTGCCTGTTTGGTCCCTGGCTCAAGCATCTTGGTGTCTGATATCCAGACCTCACTGAGCTCTGGAAAGGGCCTCCCAAGTCATTTGGATCAGAAAAACACCTCATGTCTGAGGATAACTACTGACTTAGTGCATTTTAAACCCTGGGGGCACTAGGGAATCCGAGGGTCACTTGCACATGAACTGATGGTAATATCTGTGGACTCCTAGGCCTGGGCAGACTCCAGGCCAGTAGCAGGTGATTCCAAGCCGTCCTGGTGTCTCTAACACAGGAGGATTTGGTGGCCCAACAGGGCTGTAAGAACACCCAGATGCAGGAATACCAGGCCCCGGCTGAAAATTCCAAGGACCGGTTTCCAGTGAATCTGGGTCCTCTGATTTCAAGGTCTAAGTCATTTGATATAGGGTAAGGTTTTAGCTAGCAACTTCCGACTAATTTGGGGCCTGTAATATGAGTGTTACAATGTCAAATATGACTTGGAAGTCTGGGCTAGGCATTTAGACAGAGAGTCGGGGTGTCAAGATCCCTGGGGCCTCTGAGACGCAGTGTTTGGAGATGTTGTAAGTCTCCTCGGTGGGGAACATGGAGGGCTCCCCTTGACAGACATCCTGGTGAAGCTGGGTCTGGGATCTCAGTCCTAGGTTTGAGATCCCGGTACCAGATCTGGGATCTCTCAAATCCATCCAAGTTCCAAGTCCCAGATGTGCCTACGTTTGAGTTTTAGGTTCGTATGAAGATCAGGGTCTTGGACCTTTGATTTGTTTGTTTGTTTGTTTGTTTTCCGACTGACTTCCAAACCAGCCCAATGATCCTCACCGTGCAGCCTCCTCGTGGCGACCCCCGCAGCCCGCACAGCCGCAGCGCGCCGCAACCCAGTGACAGGCGCGCAGGGGTGCGTAGCAGCAGAGGCAGGGGACTGCCAGGGACAGCGCCGCCAGAGCCGCCCAGCGCGCAGCAGGGCGCGGGTGGCCTGGCTCACAAGCACAGGGGTCCGAGAAGTCACCCTCGGCGTCTGACAGGCAGTGGTACAGCAAGCTCTCTGCGCACCACAGGCAGCTGAGCCTGCGCACAAGCAGCCGACCTGGGTCTGGGGCTTCTGCACAGCGACCACCACGCCCATCTGCACGGCGGCGGAAGAGTGCTCGGCAGTGCACACAGCGCGCAGCCTCCTCAGCCTCTGGGGAGGTCTTGGCTGGAGCAGGGGTGGGGCCCGGCCCCGGGGGTGGACGAGCAGGGGGTGCTGGGGGTGCAGCCTCGGTGAGAGGGGCAGGGAGTGGCACGGGGGGACCCAGGGCTGCATCCCTCAATGCACCAGTCTTGGCGAAGCGTACGACGCAGGTGGACAGGGCAAGAGGTGGTGGCGCTGGTCCAGATCTTCGGTAGTCCTCATAGCCTCGGCCTCCCCAGCCCTGGCTCCCTGCTCTGGCTAGAGACTCTGAGGGTTCTGGAATCCCAGTGAACGGCAAAAGCGGTGGGTAGCTCTGCAGAGCCAAGGGACAAGGTTAGGTACATCTGCAACTCACTCAGTCCCCATAGGCTACCCAGCTTCAGAAGACCCAAAATCTCAGAAAGCAGCCGCGGGCATCAGTGAAAAGGGACTGCATCCTCCCAAACTCTCTTGCGTTCGGAGAGTCCCAGCCTATTCTTCATCTAATTGTTGCCGCCCACAGCGGACAGAGGAAGGTAGGCAGCAAGCACACACCTTAAAGACCAGTTCGGAAACAATCAAACCCTACCCCCCCCCCCCATCCCTCCTTCAGGATAAACAGCCTTAAGGAGCCCTTCCAGAGGTCCGGCATCTTCTAACATGTTCGAAAACCTGCCCACGTCATCCCCCGAGGCCCTCCATAAACTACATGGTCCTCAATTCTCCCAGAGAGCTAGAGACACTCCTATGAACCCAGCCCTGGGAATTGAACCCAGTTCTTCCAGCGCCTTTCCCTGTGCGGTGCAAGCGCTCTATCCCAGGGCTCTCTACCCCAGGGCTCTACCTATTCTGCTACCACCTTCCGCTCAGTCAGGCTTGCCAATTCCCTGGGATCTGTGCCCCTCCTCATCATAGCTGGGCTCCAGCCTCAGTCAGCTTAGGATGCTGCCTGCGGAGAGGAGGGGGTGGAGGGCGTACCTGAGCGGAGGAGCGGCGATGTTGTGGGGGCGTGGCCGGTGTGAAAGCCGTTGCTGACTCCACTGTGACTATGGGAGCGGCAGCGCCAGCTGTGGGAGGGGTCTCCTGGCGGCTGTGACTGGAGGAGGAGTCGCTGTCCACGTGGGACTGAGGGAGATTGGTGAGGCCTCAGTGCTGGGAGCATCCCAAGCAAAGATGACGATGCCCTTACACAGCTCTCCCTGGGTGAGCGAAGGGCTCTGCAGCTAGGGAGGCCTGGGCTCAAACCTTTCCTCTGCCACTGACCCGGCTGTGTGTCAAGTGCGCTTACCTCTGAGCCTAATTCATAAGGATATACAGTCCCTCACCTACCGGTGCGCCTAGCAAGAGCTGTTCCCACCCTAAGCCCTTGCTACTGGATTCTGGAAACGTGCTCTACCATTTAGCTACTCCCCCAGCCCCTCCCTGGTGGGGTCCACCTAGTCTCATTCCTTGCTACAACCCTTGCTTTTTTTTTGTTTTTTGTTTTTGTTTTTTAAAGACAGGGTCTCTCTGTGTAGCCTGGACTTGCTTTGTAGACCAGGCTGGCCTTGAACTCACAGCGATCTGCCTGCCTCTGCCTCTCCCCCGAGTGCTGGGATTAAAGGCGTGCGCCACCACTGCCCGGCTGACCCTTGCTTGTTTATGAAGAGTCTTACTTCCTCAGGAGTAGCTGGGATCATAGGCATCTTCGAGACATGAGCATTATTTCTACTAGAGTCCAAGCTATGGGCCATCACACCATCCCCTCCCTTCCCAAAAGCCCACTTCCTTGGCCAGTCAGTACATTCCTGCCTCATTTTCTTTTCGTTTGTTTGTTTGTGAGACAGGGCTTATCTGTGTAGCCTTAACTCTTCTAGACTCACTTTGTAGACCAGGCTGGCCTCGAACTCACAGCGATCCGCCTGCTTCTGCCTCCCGAGTGCTGGGATTAAAGGCGTGCGCCACCACGCCCGGCTCCTGCCGCATTTTCTTTTTCTTTCTTTCCTTTTTTTTTTTTTTTTTTTTTAAGACAGGGTTTCTCTGTGTAGCCTTGGCTGTCGTGGACTTCCGTTGTAGACCAGGCTGGCCTTGAACTCAGAGATCCAGGTGTGCGCCACCATCGCCCAGCCCACCTGCTGCATTTTCACTACAGCTCAAAAGGCTATTTTCCCCACCTGGACATCTTCTTTCTTTTTCCTACCCAAACCAGGCCTCCTCTACTTTACGAGCTGAGGCCCCACTTCTCCTCAGGCCCTCTGCGCTCTCTTCTGCAACCTGGACACAGCTCCTCCGTCATCTGCTCACAGCCTTGCATCCACACCCACTGAACACCACCACACGCCGGTTTCCAGCCCTGAAGAAGAGCCCCATACACAGAAACTATGCCTGATTGCTGGAGGGCCCCCCTGCGCCCCCCACTCCATCCCTCCCGACCCTGAGAGCCTCTTCCACCCAACAAACTGCTTTTGTTGTTCCCAGTGGCCTCAAGAACTCCCAAAATGCACCTGGATATTCTGTGCCTCGTACATTTTCATTTCACGCTTGTATTCAGCCTGTTTACTGAAGGAGGACCAGGCACTGTCTGAGGGGAAGACAGGAACTAGCAGAAGAGCCTTGGCCTCCGGGAGCTGACACGCTAGCAAGGAGAATGGGTAGGAAACTGTCTTAGAAAGTGGTGGTAGCGGTTTGTACCGGATAAAGGGCATGGGAGATTATAAGGAGGTGGGTGTAAAATTTTCCTTTGTTTTTGAGACAGGTTTGTTTTGTTTTGTTTTCTATGTAACCAGCTGTAGACCAGAGAGCTCCCTGCCTCTGCCTCCCAAGCACTAAGGTTAAAGTGCCGCCCATGTGTGTTTTATATATTCCAAGATGGCCCGGCATCTGTAACCTAGGCCAAGGATGACCTTGACGTTCGGTCCCCCTTCCTCCACCTCCCACTGCTGGGATTACAGATGCCGCCAGTGAATCCAAGCCAGGGCTCTGCATGCGTGTGAGGTGCGAGGCAAGCAGTCTGCTAAGCAAGCCACACAGCCCAACCTGAAAGTGCCATTTGTAATAGGCTGCTCAGTGAGACCACCAGGAGGACATCTGAATAAAGGCCTCAAAAGAAAAGACGGTAAGTCAGAGCTGAAGGACGGTTTTAGACAGAAGGGCCCTGGGACAGGGATACAACAAGCCTTCTGGCCATAAGAATGAGGGGTCTGCTGGTGTGGTGGCGCACGCCTCTAATCCCAGCACTCGGGAGGCAGAGGCAGGCGGATCGCTGTGAGTTCGAGGCCAGCCTGGTATACAAAGCGAGTCCAGGACAGCCAAGGCTACACAGAGAAACCCTATCTTGAAAAACCAAAAAAAAAAAAAAAAAGAAGAAAGGACACTAAGGAAGGGAGGGAGGAAGAAAGAAAGCTAGAGAGATGGCTCAGCAGTTAAAAGCACTGGCCGCTCTTCCAGAGGGTCCTGGTTTGAATCCTAGTACCCAGGCAACGAGCTATAACCCAGTCCCAGGGTGAGCCAGCATCGTTGTTAGGCATGCAAATGGATCCACAGACATACATGCAGGCAAAGCACTCATATACATTAAAAAAAAAAAATTTTTTTTAAAGAAAGCAGAAGCAGCATTGTAACGGATTCTGTAAGAAGGAGAAAAACACAAGAAGCAGCCTGGCCACCAGACATGGCGATGCACCTGGGACCCCAGCCTGAGACGGAACCATCTCTTCTCATTGCCAGCCCTCTCCTAACTATATCATCGGTTAGGGGGCTTCCGTTGATAGTTAGATGAGGTCCCTCCTCCACTCACTCAGAACCCTCTACGGTGCCATCACTCAGGGTAAAGGAAAAAGCCCTTACGGTGGGCATATAAGATCCCACACCATCTCGGGAAGCAGAGGCAGGCGGATCGCTGTGAGTTCGAGGCCAGCCTGGTCTACAAAGCGAGTTCCAGGACAGCCAGGGCTACACAGAGAAACCCTGTCTTGAAAAACCAAAAAACAAACAAAAAAACCTACACATCTGTCCCTGGGTCACATGACCTGGGCTATGTACTGAGACTCTGTGGAAATGAGCGGACGACAAGTTGACAAGCCTGCAGCTTGGGCAGTAACTAGAACACAGAAGCATCAACTTAGAAAAGGGCGGCGGTGGTGAGCACGTCTTTAACCCCAGCACTCGGGTCCCTAAGTTCGAGGCCAGCCTGGTCTACAAAGTGAGTACCAGGACAGCCAGGCTACACAGAGAAACCCTGCCTCCACAAAACAAAGAAACAAACAAAGAAGAATTACCAATTTGTTTGTCTGTGTTTATTTCTTTTTTGTAGTTTATCTTTTTTTTCTCTCTGTTTCACACTGGACTAAAGCACCAAGGGGGAGGAGGGGAAAGGAAGTCTGTTTTGTTTACAGTTATATCCCTGGTGCCTAAAACACTGCCTGGTACAGGTGCTTTTTAAGGACCCTTGAACAAATGTATGAACCACACACAACAAAACAACTAAACTAGGCAGGGTGTGGGGTGTGCCATTATAATCCTACCCCAGAGAGCATCTAGGGCTACAGATCAGCCTAGGCCAGAGTGAGAACCTCTGCCCTGCCCAACGCCAAAAAAAAAAAAAAAGAGAGAGAGAGAGAGAGAAGAGTGAACAAGCAAGCCACACACATGGTGACACACCAGAAACCTCAGCACTTGGAGAATCTAAATCCAAGATCATCCTCAGACACATGTGGAGCTTGAGGCCGGTCTGGGCTACATTAGACCCTATCTCAAAAATAAATTCACAAATACATATAGACGAACCGTAAAGCTACAACCATGGTTGAATCAGCACTATCCGTTTGGCCCTGATATTGTGTCCCTAGCAAGTGGCCTTTCGCCAGCCACACAGCAAGTATTCAGGAATATTTGTAGACTAGAATTAACCCTCTGCCCTCCCGGGGTGGGGAGGAGAAAGTGACTCTTAAGACTCACCGTTAGAGGGCAGGGGGTCTCCGCAGTGTCCTGGGAAGGGGAGGAGGAGGAAGAGGAAGAGGAGGGAGTGAGCGAGCCTAGGGCAGGGAAAGAGGCAGAAGTAAGTCCCCAGACCCCAGCTTCCCCTGTCTGTCCCCTCAAGCCTGTGTGCCTGCGCGCATGTGCACACCGCTCACCTCGGCTCACCGCAGCCAGGGCAGCCAGCAGGCTCTTCTGGAACTCATCAGCCTGCGCAGGACTCTGAAACGTCAGCCCGAACTTGCAGTCGCCC
This sequence comes from Acomys russatus, assembly GCF_903995435.1. Classification (NCBI taxonomy): domain Eukaryota; kingdom Metazoa; phylum Chordata; class Mammalia; order Rodentia; family Muridae; genus Acomys; species Acomys russatus. Next base: position 18,621,695 of record NC_067155.1, read on the forward strand.
AGGCTCCAGTGGTGGAAGATGGGGTTCACTTTGTTGTAAACCAAGCCTGGCCTCAGGGTACACTCCAAGGTCGTCTGAGAGGCAGGGTAGGGGCTAAGGTCAGACAACCCGAGCCCCGCCGGTGACTTTCAAGCCCCAGCCCCTCTGCAAACTCCAGCAGCCTAGCTACGCCCTTCCCAACTCCAGGTGTACCTAAACACTAACGTACCCTAAATTTTAGAAGACACACCTCTGACTCTGCAATAGTCCTTCGACCCCTTGATTTGTATTCTTATCTGATTTCTCCCTGGATGTCCCACAGTAGGGAACCTCAAATCTAAAAAGTAAAAAGAACCTAACAACGCCTCCTTGGGGGGCAGGAAACAAAAGGGGTCATTCACACTTTACTGAACATATAAAAAATATATCCGCCAGTTCCCTTAGGGTGCCTCAATAATCCCCCTGAAAACACACTCAGAGGTATAACTCCTCCTACACAGGCTGCGTCCTCAGTCTATCAATCCGCACTACCTCTACACTGTCCAGGAGGGCTTTGATGCATCCTGCTTTGAGATGCAGCCCTTCCTCTCCCTCCCCCCAGCCCCCCCAAAGCTTTTCTTTGAGAAAGGTTGCTCTCACTGTCTAACCCAGGCTGGCCCATTACTTAATCCTCCTGCCACAGTGTCCTTCGTGCTGGGGCTAGAAGGAGCCTGTGTGACAGAGGACCGTCAAGCAGATGTGACGCTTCTAAGCAGACCCCCACAGATGCCTCCAGATACTTAGGGCAGACAAGGGCCAAGATGGTAGAGGGCCTCTCCTGGTGAGTATCTGTGAACAAGATGGAGCCCAAGGACGGTTCTGGGTAGGGAGAGGGGACAATGTGCGTGCTGGGCCGGTGGTGGAACAGGCCAGGGTTGGAAGAGGGGCAGGAACGGGTTAGGAAGGCCACTACCAAAGATAGAATTAGCCAGAGAAGCAGCAGACACAAGCTTCCTAATGCCCCACACCACCCCCAAATCCCAGCCCTTAATTGCAAACTCCATCCCGCTGGTAGGAGGACACCGGTGACCTCTCCTTGTCCCCACCTCCCCCAGCCCCATCCCTCCTTCCCCCAGGGCGCATCCCACTCCCACACCCCGGGGTGGCTCACTTTCTGGTCCCGAAGCCGCTCCCCGTGGATGACGTAGTGCCCCTGGCGGGCCCCCCCCTCGGGCCTGGCCCCTCGGACCCGACAAACGCTCACCTGGCTGAGGCCCCCGCCCCCCACAGGCAGCCAGCCTCCACTGGAGTCATCTCGGGCCATCACCACAGCTCGGACCCGCACCATGTACCTGGACGGGGGAGGGACAGGAACAACACAGGCCGTGAACTCAGATCTTGCTCCTGTTTTTTTTTTTTTCCTTTTTTTAAGCTCCCCCCCACCCACCCACCCCTGCCTCAAACCCTGTCCTCCTCTTTTATCTTTTACCTCTTGATCTACCGCGCCCTCAAGCCAACAGTACCCCCAAATCCTTGCCCACTCTCTTCTATCATGGCTTTTTTTTTTCTTGGTGACATCTTGTCCACCTACCTTTTCTCACCATACCCACCTTTCCAGCATCCCCCCCCCCCCCATAGCCTGGGTTTGCCACTTCCCCTCCCCCTACTGTTCACTCCCCCTCAGCCCCGTCTCCTCTCCTCTCCTCACAAACCCATAGCCCCACCCATTGTCGTCCCCCCCCACAGCTGGGTTCCTGCGCATATGTATTTTCTCTGGACCCATCAACTCAACACCCATGACCCCCAACACTGCCTCCGCATCCCCCCCCCGCAAGTCGCCCAGGCCATTGACTGGGTGAGAAACCCTGGCTCTTTTCCCCCCATCACACACACCCCCACCCCTTCCCGGATTTATGAATGAGACCGGATGCAAAGCTCACTGAGTCACCCAGCAACCGGGAGATGGGCAGAGAGAGAGAGAGAGAGAACCAGAAATGGCCAGAAAGACAAGCCGAGAAGGAGATGGAGGCAGAGAAAGCCAGCAGCCCAAACAGCGACCGAAAAAATATCCGAGGAGCATTTCATTCACAAAAATCCAGGCTGCTCCCTTTGGTCTCAGTTGAGGGAAGCCAAGCAAGAGAGATGGGAGGGGGGAGATGACGATCCAGCCCCTCACCCCCGCCCCAATCTTCAGAAACACTTTACCCCGCCCCCAGCTTAGGGGGTTGTAGCCCTCCGCCCAGCAATCAGGGTTAGCATCCAGCCCCACTGTCTGCCCCTCCGCCCGACCCCCCCCAGACTCAGGGACCGTGGAGCACCAACCTTAGGAACCCAGGCAACGAGTTCTAGCCCCCTCCCCCACCTACAGGCTGCCGGGTTTCCCCAGGCGTTCAGGAGGGGAAGGGGCGGCCACAGCGCCCCCAGCCCCCTTTTCTCAATGGGATGGGATTTTGTGAATGAGCAGTCACGTGACACCGCTTCCTTTGTCCGCCCGCCTCCCCCAACAACAGGTGATGCAGGGAAAGAGGGCAGGGGTCCCCCCCAAAAAGGCCTAGCTGAGATGGGGCACTGAGATCTCGGGGTATCCTATGTTCCCCACGCATCTATTTTCCCGGAGAGAGTAGTCCTCAGAGTTCCTCAATGGCGAGGGTCCGCGAAGGAATTTTGTGAATGGGGCATCCTCGGAAGAAGTCCAGGACCCCCAAATGGAGACTGGTACCCCCAAATGGCTACCGCGTAGTTTGGGGCCCCCGCCCCTCTTGCTCTCCCAGCCAGTATCCGTGGGGTGCAAGGGTGGGCAGAGGGGTGCAGCGGCAGCCCTTGCTGCCCCCTCGCCCAGTCAGGCGGTCTCGTCAGCATCCCCCCCCCAACCTGCCCCCTCGCCGCTCTGGGCACCTGCCTGGGAGGTTCCGGCCGGGCTCCGAGCGGCGGCGACGCGGCCTCCTCCTCCTCCTCCTCCTCCTCCTCCTGTTGGCTCCCGCTCCCTCGCTGGCTCCGGCGGCGCTAGAGATGGGCACCGGGAGCCGGGGCAAGGGGGGAGGGAGGGGGAACCTGGAAGACGTGGGGGGGAGGGGGCGGCTGGGGGGGAGGGGTAGGAGCGAGGCGGGCGTACAGGCCCGCTGGGTCCTAGAGCCCGGCTCGGGCTCCAACAGGCACCCCCACCAGCCCCCATTTTCTCGGGACTCAGAAAAGAACCACCGCTCCCCCAGCTCTCCCACTTAGCTGAACGGTTGGTCCCTGATGATGTGCGAAGGGAAATAGAAGATAGGCCCCCGCGGCCTCGGGGTTCTAGAGAGAAGGTGGTCCACGGTCTGGGCTCGAAATGGGAGGGGCGGGATGCCTGGCAGGGTTCAGAAAGGGGAGGGGCCTGGGAGGCTGAGTAAGGAGCGGGGAGGGTGCGTCACGGAAGGGGCCGGCCGGTGGGGGGCCTTCCGAGCGTACGCAGGTCTCTTGGGAAGAGATGCTGCCCGGGATTCAGCAACGCGGAGCTCGGACATCAATTTCCTTAGGGGCAGGTCAGATAAGAGGCCCCGAAAGGAGGAACTACGTAGCGGTGTTCGCAATGGGCGGGGTCCCGTGGGCGGGGCTTACGGGAGATGGGCGTGGCGTCGCGAAGGGGCGTGGCTTGGGGAGGCCGGGGCGGGCCTGCCCACTGGGAAGACGTCCTAGTAGTCCTAAGGGTGACCCAGGTTCGAAGGGCTGCGCTCGAGCTGGCTCGCAGGGGGCGGGGCCTGAGCTGGGGGCGGGGCCTCGAGCTGGGGGCGGGGCCTCGAGCTGGGGGCGGGGGAGGGGTCCGTCCTCGCTGTCTCGCCCACTTGCCTTCACCCGCACGCCCGTTCTTTTCGGTTATTTTCTGCTACGGCCGTTCCCCGCCCTGCCCTGGGCCCACGGGGCCGTGGTCTGATCTTTGGTCGGCTGGAGGAGTGGGTGAGTGGGGTCTAGCGAGCGGAGGCGCCGGGGCGGAGTTTGAGGAAAAGGGGTGGAGCCTGAGTTAGGAGCTGTCACAAACGCGGGGGGGGGGGGAGTTTAGTGGGTGTCTTGAGGGTTTGCTGCTGGCTGAGAAGAGGGAGGGATCCAAATGATCGACACGGAGAGACGGTGGGTGGTCGGCGGAGGGTTAGGGCTGGAGGGCTCGGGGACTAATTAGACCACGGTCCCTGGCGTTTTGTTGGGCGCTGGGGGTGGGGCGGCGTGGGGAACGCGTCCCCGGCGGGGGCGGGGCGAGGCTGCGGCCCGGGTCTGTGACAATCGGGGGGCGGGACCCGAGACGGGGCGGGGCCCGGGCCCCGGGGACCTACCTGGTGAGGTAAGTGTCAGGAGGGGAGCCTGAATTCCGTGTTGGCTGCTAGGCGCAACCATCACTCTCGGCGTGGCTTGAAACTTGCAACGGGGAGGATGGAGATCTAACCAGCCAAAGTGGTCAGGGACGGCGCGTTAGTACATCAGGAAGCTTAGGAACCGCGGCTTTGGAGGCTAAGGGAGAAGGGGCCGTGACCATGACGAATCGGAGAACTGGAGGCTTAAGAGTAGGGGGGCTGGGAGAACAGCGCCCGAGAGGCCAGACCAATGCGGACAGGGCCGGTCCAAGAACATCCTGAGCCGTGGAGTCCCCGCAGAACCCGCCGACTCACTGGTGGAAGTTTTTTTTTTTTTCTTTTTCTTTCTTTCTTTCTTTTTTTTTTTTTTAACCACAGCCCCCGACCTCCTTCGAAAATGGGGAACGTGCAGTCGGAGCCGTCTGCGGGCGGGGGCTCCCGTAAAGAGCAGGCCTCAGACCGCACCTCCGACTCCCGCAGAACGCCTCTGGTGGAGCCCGAGGTGACCCCCTCATCCCCTGCCATGCGCCTGGCTCGAGGGCTGGGCGTCTGGTTCCCTGGCAGTTCCGGGCCCCCGGGACTCCTGATACCCCCGGAACCCCAGGCCTCACCCTCGACCCTGCCCCTGACCTTAGAACTGCCCTCGCCAGTGACACCTCCTCCAGAGGCTGCGGCAGCGGCGGTCTCCACACCACCCCCGCCCCCCGTGGGGACCCTGCTGCCCACGCCATCTAAGTGGCGAAAACCCACGGGCACTGCAGTGCCTCGGATCCGCGGCCTGCTGGAGGCAAGCCATCGTGGTCAGGGTGACCCTCCGAACCTCGGCCCGCTGCCACCGCTGCCCCGGCAACTGACCGAGAAAGACCCGGTCCCGAGGGCCCCGGCCCCGCCGCCGCCGCCGCTCCTGGAGCCGCGGAAGCATCTACCGCCAGCACCGCCGCCGCCTTGCGACCCGCAGACCCCGAGCCGCAGGATCACTCTGGCCTCGTCGGTCACAAGCCCCACAGAAAGCCAGGTCAGGCACAGCAGAGAGGGTCAGGCGGCCGGGGGAGCCCGCGGAGGGGCGCACCCCCAAGCAGGAGAAGGCGAAATGGCTCGGTCCGCTACTTCCGAGTCTGGCCTGAGCCTCCTGTGCAAAGTCACCTTCAAGTCGGGGCCCCATATGTCCCCCGCACCGGCCTCCCGCCCCTTAGCAGCCAAAGCCGCCCTCGGTGCTGGCAGTGGGGCCGGACTGTTTGCCTCCTCTGGAGCCATCTCTTATGCTGAGGTCCTGAAGCAAGGACCCCAACCTCCTGGAGCCAGTCGTCCCTTGGGAGAGGCCCCTCGTGCAGCTCAGGAAACCGAGGGCGGTGACGGAGATGGCGAAGGGTGTTCTGGTTCCTCTTCGGTTCCGGTTCCTGCTCCCCTTGCCCGGGCTCGACCGCCGCCTCCTTACACCGCTTTCCCAGGTTCAAAGCCCAAATTCGACTGGGTGAGCCCTCCCGACGGCACCGAACGGCACTTCCGCTTCAATGGGGCCGTCGGGGGAATCGGGGCACCCCGACGGCGCACGACCACGCTCTCAGGGCCTTGGGGATCCCCCCCACCAAGGCCAGGTCAGACACATGCAGCTTCGGGGCCCCGGAGGCCCGCACCTGCCTTGCTGGCTCCGCCCATGTTCATCTTCCCCGCGCCCACCAATGGTGAGCCTGCACGCCCCGCGCCTCCAAGTCCGCAGCAGACGCCTCCACTGCCACCGCCACCGCCCACACCACCAGCCACGCCGCCACCCGCGCCGCCACCCACACCACAGCCACCAGCGCTCCCGAGGACACCGTTACTGGTGGCCCGTCCGCCTACCCCAGGCCCTGGCCACCTGGAGTCAGCCTTGGCTCCCACCCCTGCCCCCACTCTGCCCCAGAAAGTGGCTGCGGACCAGGCCCCGGCCCCGGCCCCAGCTCCAGCCCCACCCCAAGTTCCAGCAACCACTACAGCTGAGCCGTCACCGCCCGTGTCCCAACCCACCAAGATCCGTACACGCAGGAACAAAGGCCCCCGAGCGGCCCGGGGTGTGATCCGCCAGGAAGGGACACCCGGAGAACCGAACGAGGCGGTCACTGACAGCAGCAGTGGAGGCGGTGGCGGCGGCAGCAAAGGGACCTCCACAGCTGGGGCTACGGACAAGGGCGCAGCGCGCCACTGGCCGCCTTTCGAGGTGCTTAATTCTTGTCCCTGCAAGTGCTACTGCCGCCATCAATCCCGTCACCGTCGCCTGCCACGCAACGTGTCTGCCTGGTGAGGGAGGTCAAGGCGTGGGGAGCGGAGGGCACACTCCAAATCCCTGCACCCCGTTTCCCTGGATAGAGCAAGATTCGACACTTTGGCATCCTGACCATGGGCCGGGCTGACCCGAGTCACCCGGGTCTCACCTAGCTGAGCCCCAGGAGCCCTGACCTTCAGCTCAGTCCCTCCATATTCACCCTTCCTGGGGCCTGAGCCTAGGCTGCCTTGACCCTGACCCTGAGGGCACTAAGGACCAGCTCCACATTTCCTCAGAGATGGGGGAAGGAAGCCAATGTCTTTCTGGGACCTGAGGGTGGAGTAAATTAGCGCACCCCCCCCCCCCCCACCTCCCTGGGCCCAGTGAAACTCTCAGCCTTCCTTATCACGGGCACTGCCCTCTCCCAGCGATAGGTTTGGCGGCCGGGTCTAAGCCGGCCTCCTGGGGGGCGTGGCCAGGGATCAGCACCAGTCCTTCCCACAAGGCACTGGGGAACCAGAGTTGTCCCTGTGCCCCTGGGGAGACTACACAGACAGACCCTGTCAAATCTTCCTCCTCCCAGGCTGAGTACACCCACCAACCACCTGAGCGAGCCACCCTGGGTAGCAACCGTCAAGCTGGCTGGCTCCCTGGTAGCCGGCCTGGAGCACTACGACTTGCAGGCCACCCATTCCACTTGAGCGCAACTGCCCAACTCCCTCTGCCTCCCTTCCTTGCCAATAAAGTACCAGTCTACGCAGCTGCCTAGCTGCCTACCCATTACACATGGCGGCGACGGCGGCGGGGCCTGGGGCGCGGGCAGGCGAGGCCAGGCTTCCTTTAGCGGTCTATCTCCCGTGAACAGGCGTCCTAACTGGTGCCGGCTGGGTATCCCCACTGCAGGCCCAGGGCTGGGGTACTGTTTCCCTCAGACCCAGGCTGAGCCAAGGGCCATGGGTCACTCTGAAGCAGCACTGAGGACAACCAACTGGACAGCTTTCTTAGGAACCCCGCAGGTGGCTTGGCTAGACTTGGACTTCACCCCTTAAACAGTTTCCCAAGAACCGGCTAGTGGGCAAGCTGGGAGGCCAGGCTGGGCATGCCCACACCAGGGCCCATGCTATTTATTACAGAGGGCTCAAATGGTAGCCCACAGACAAGGTCAGTGTCACATGTCATTTTTAAAAGTATTTAATCCACGGCCAACTTTTTTTTTTTTTTTTAATTGAGACACATGGTGCGTCACTGAAAAAGTGCCCTGGCCCAGCACCTCAGGGCATCACAGCTGGCAAAGAGTCCCTCACCTGGGCCTGTGTTCTCCTATGGGCCCCGGGCATCTGTGCTTAAACCCCAGACCAATGGCCACTGGGCAGCACACACCCAGGAGGGCCCGAGGACCCTCAAATCCCCGATTCTCCAGGAGCAACTCTGCCACCGTCCCACTGGGAGAATAGGGTCCATAAAGGGTTAATCCGCCTTTATTAAAGGCCAGCCTGTCCTGGGGTGGCTGGACTAGCCACGGCCCGCCTTGGTCAGGGCTCAGACGATCATCTCCAGCTGCCGGGCGTACTCGATGACCTGCGTGGCCAGCTCGGTGGAGGGGATGGTGGTGTCTTCTGGCTTCTGCTGCTGGCTGGCAAAGCTGTAGTAGCTGTTAGGGCCTAGGACCCAACCCCGCTGGGGAAGAGAGGAAGGAGGGGGTGATTCCACAGGCTGCTCCCCACCCCACCCAGCTCCCATCCCGCATGCTGTGGCTCCTTCACAGATCCCTGCTACCAGATTAACTGGAGGCAAGAAACGTCACTCTGTGCCTCAGTCTCCCCACTGTTTGAGATGGGTACGGCCACCTCTATGGGTCTCCTTGGAGGACTCAAAGCCACTATCTGGCCCGCAGTCAGCGGCTGACAGCTGTCGCCGTCCCCCTCGGGCCATCCCTCTGACCACTTGGCTAGCCTGACCTCAGTCTGCTCTCCTGGGACAGCAGAGTCACTATGCAGCGGGAGGCAGCAGACACACAGCCCGGGGCTGGGGCGCTGCTCTACTCCAGTGAAGCCAGGTTACAGACGAGCTGCTTCTAAGGAATTCTAGGGCAGACCTAAGACACAGCGCATGCCTGGACCTGAGCCAGGAGCCATGCTAAGCAGCACACAAGTGTCAACCTCTAGCCCCTTCCATGGCACGGCCGGCAAGCTCTCTCACAGCTGGATTTAGTCGTGAGCAGCCGTTGTTCTCCTAGAGTCTCCCTAGATTAGGTCCACTGTGCCCTAACACTGTTGAGGCAGGCTACGGTGGCCCTGATTACCGCCCCCTGATCCACAGTCCCTTGTCCCACACCGCAGGCACCTTCTTGGCATAGTCTGTCATCTTTTTGGGTGTGTTGAAGAAGAGGATCCGGGTAGCCTCAGCAAAGAGGATTTGCTCGTAGGCCTTCTCGATGCACCCTGCGATTTCACCCCTGTAGGAGGACAGCCCTCAGCACTGAGCAGCCTCCTGCCCTCCTGGGCAGCCTCCCCGCAGCACTGGGGCAGCAGAGGAGAGAGGCACAGCTTCATGGCAGCCTCAGGGACAGGAAACTCAGAACAGCCCAGTGCCAACACTCATGGCTGGGGGTGCAACTCAACAGTAGCGAACACAGTTTGCACAAGGTTCTGATTCAACTTCCCGAAGGGGGAAAATGCACTGTGACAAACAGCAAGGCATGGAATCAAAGGCAGCGGGCAGGGCCAGGGAGCGCGGGCAGGGGCGGGGAGCGCGGGCAGGCCGGGGAGCGCGGGCAGGGGCGGGGAGCGCGGGCAAGGCGGGGAGCGCGGGCAGGGCGGGGAGCGCGGGCAGGGGCGGGGAGCGCGGGCAGGGGCGGGGAGCGCGGGCAGGGCGGGGAGCGCGGGCAGGGGCGGGGAGCGCGGGCAAGGCGGGGAGCGCGGGCAGGGGCGGGGAGCGCGGGCAGGGGCGGGGAGCGCGGGCAGGGCGGGGAGCGCGGGCAGACCCCTCTCACCTGATCGTGTCCAGAAGGATATCGATGAAGAAGGTGTAGCTCTCCGCAGGGATGTTGCCCTTGGCCAGGAACACCTTGTTGTAGCTGCCCTCCATCAGGTACTGCCACGGTCGAGGAAGGAGGGGAGCGTAAGGGCAGCACAGGCTTTCCTCTCCCTGGCGCCTCGAGCCCTCCTCTACCACAACACCCTTTGCATTTAGCAGACTGAGCTCCTCCTCCAAGAAGCCCTGCCTGGCTTACACACTCCCCGTGGCAGTCTACCATGGGCTGGCATCTAACCACCATTTCTCCAATTATAAGGGGAGAAAGAGGCGGATCCTATCAAGCCCAGCTCCACACATACCTCAACTGCCACGCCCACCTGTCACTTGGCCACCCTCCCTCCTCACAGCTAAGTCCTCTGGAGGCCTCAGTCCCACAGCTCCACCCCAGGCTCCCTCCCCTTGTTCCACTGCCTTCTTTGCTGTCCCTCAGACATGGCAGGCAGGTGCGAGCTCAGGACACAGCCTCTGCCAGATGACCTCTTAGCCCTTTCCGATCTCCTCTGGCCCCTCCCAGGCCCAGATCCCCATAACGCCTCACACACCACATAGGTGACTCACTCTCGCTACCTGCCAGCCTCCTCCCCCGACCGGCTTGGGATCAGGGGTTTTATCTGTCTGCTCTGCCTTAACGTGAGAAGCTACCCTGGTACCTAGAACACATCTGTTCTGCTGGTTAATGAGATGGTGGATTGAAAACGGTGGATCATTCGTCCAGGAGACCCTGGTCAAGGTCTGAACGAACACCGCCCCTCGGCCAGGTGCTCCCTATCCCTGCCCAGCCTCACTTGCTCGAGCGACACAGGGTGCTTGATGTAGACATTGGTCTGGATGTCCTTGGCAGGCAAGCGTTCTAATTCCGTGTGGAACTCAGCCACTCGGTTCTGAGAGAGCAGGAAGAGGAGGTTGAGGCCCAGGAGCTGGTGCATGTAGGCCGACTCAGGGAGCTGCTCCCTGCAACCGGGAACGGACGAACCAGGGTTAGCAGGTCGAGGGGAGATAACCAAGGGGCTTCATCCACCTCCCAGAATCCTTACAACTACTCACAGGAGTTCAGCCAAGTGAGGCACATGCAGGAGAGAAGCCACAAGCCCGACGGGCCAAGCAGGGCGCCTCCCCTCACAGTGACACAGCCTACTTCTTATGCGTTGAGTGCTTGTCACTAAGGACCACACCATAAAGGCAGGTTCAGTAAATATAAGTGAATTAAATGGGCTAACCTAGGTAAAGCCAGAAGAACAGCATCCAGAGGGTGGGTGCTCAATCCCCAGCACTACATAAACCAGACATTGGGGGTGCACACCTGTAACCCTGGCCACTGGGAGGGAGAGGCAGAAACACCAGAAACTCAAGATCAGAAGGGCTTCACACTGAATTATCAATCAGCTTGGGGCATGGAGACAGTCTCCAAAAACAACTGCTGGGCGTGGTGGCCCCTGCCTTTAACGTCAGCACCCAGGAGGCAGAGGCAGGGGGACAATAAATTTGAGGCCAGTTTGAACTACACAGCAAAAACTCAAACGCAAGCTGGGCAGTGGTGGTGTGCACCTTTAATCCCAACACGCCAGAGGCAGAGGCAGGGGGACCTCTGAGCTCCAGGCTAGCCTGGTCTATCCAGTTAGCTCCAGGACAGGATACAGAAACCTGTCTGGGAAAAAAACCAAAACCACCAAAGCAAACCAGCAGGGGGCAGCACTACATGAAACCTCCAAGCTAAGGCGGCTGGACCACCTTGAACCCTGCCTCAGGGTATGTCAGTGAGAGGAGTCAAGACTGGAGGCTAGCAGGTGAAAGGTAACAAGCAGCTATCCTGGGCAGAGCGAACATAGTTCAAGAATATACAAGGGAAAACAGATTAGAGGGGCTGGAGAGATGGCTGGGCAGGTAAGAGCACTAGCTGCTTAAGAGCTCAGCATTTCCAGAGGTCCTGTGTTCAATTCCCAGCAATTACATGGTGGCTCACAACCATCTCTAATGGGATCAGACCCCTCTTCTAGGGTGCAGGTGTACATGCAGGCAGAGCACCTTGAGTGAGTGAGTGAGTGTGTGTGTGTGTGTGTGTGTGTGTGTGTGTGTGTGTGTGTGAAAATGGCTTAGAAACTTGCAGAAATGGACCACACAAACCAAGTAGACTGCATAAACCCAGTGTCAAGATTGCCAAGTCAGCCCTCTGACCTCTGACCTCCAGCTTCTGGGGACAGAGCTAAGAACAGCAACGGTTCCCAGCAGAAGAAGCCGACAGAGGAAGCCACAGGTGAAATAAACTACCAAGTAACCACCTCTGGCCCAGCCCCCTTCCCAGGAGACCCAGCCTCACTTGTAATCAAAGTAGTAGCACTTGAGCTGGGCCATGTAGCGCTCGAAGGAGGGGATGTCCTTGCACAGGATGCTCCACTGCGCCCCGATCTCCAGGATGTCACCTGTGAGTTAGGGGAAGGGGCTTTCAGGTGGTGACTGGGGCCCCTCGTGGGACCATCACTTCCTGGTCACCCCTGGCCCATCACCGCCAACCAACCCCGGTGGCTGACACTCACGGGCCAGAATGAGCTGCTGTTTGGTCAGTTTGGTTCCTGTGGTTGGCAGGAAATTGAGTTCCAGCAGGACCAGCTGCAGGGACAGGAGAGGAGAGGAGACTTCAGACAGAGTTGTTACACTCTCTGGACTTTGAGGCTCCCACTTGAAAGACAGAGCTTACAGGCACCCCAACTCACACTGCTATGAGCATTAGGGGTGTCAGTGCCTGTAAAGCGCTCAGCAGAGGGCCTGAGCACCCACTGAATCACCTCACCTTTGATTAGTAACGCCGCTGGCAAACAGGAGGCACTCAGTGCCTTACCCATAGAGTCATGGGGTGGGGAGACACCATGAGCTCACTTCTTCCTGTTCTTATTTTTGGCTGGTTTGGGGCTTCTGTCTTGTTTGAGAGAGAATTTCCTACACAGGCCAGTCTGGCCTAGAACTGGAACCCCGCGTCAGCCTCGCCAGCGGCTAGGATTACAAGTGTGGGACGCCGTGCCCAGCTGGGATGGACACTCAGGCCTGGGAAGTCCTTCCCCACCAACCCTGCCTGAGAAGGGGGTAACCAGGGCAGGGCCCCGAATCCATGTCAAGGAGAGTGCTTTCCCCTCCCCCCAAAATCCGGCCCAGACACCGTTCCTTCCTAAACTTAGGAATATAACACACATCTTGGTTTTGTTTTGTTACGTCGTCGTCACATACTTTGAGACGCGATCTGTTTCCCCTCGGCGTCCTGAGCTCGCTCCTGGAGACTTGGGCTGGCCTTCCAGCCACTTGGGAAGTGTGATCGCAGCCAGACCGCAAGTCCCTCTACGGTTCGGAACGGGCCCCTCACCGCCCAGAGCACGCTCACCCTCGGCGCCCCCACAGCTCGGCTTGGCCTAACCCCACATTGCCTCCACCACGCCGTGCCCTCGTTCCACGCTCGGTTGTTGTGTCTGGCCTCCCCGACCCCCGCCGCCGCCCCTCCACGCACCGACGCCGTGACCGCGGCCTTCGCGGCTCCCACAAACGAGCCTTTGCCACCACGGCCTCCCTCCCGGCCACCGTAGGGGCCTCCCGAACCTCGCGCTTTCCCACCTTCCTTCCCTCAGGCATCCAGGACACGGCGGCCCCTTTACCTTCAGGCGGCCCAGCTCTTCTCCGCATTTACTAAGATTCGGGCTCTTCCGGTTCCACTCGTCCTTGAGCTGCTCGTACATGCCGGCCGCTGCCTGCAGGATGCCGCCCGAGGCGGCCGCCGGCCCCGAGCTCGAGACGCCCGCCGTCCCGTTCACCGTAGCCGCCGCGGCCGCCATCTTCCGTGATGCGGCAAACCGCCGACCTCACTTACGGCAGCGTCGCCGAGGGACGCAAACCGCCGACCTCACTTACGGCAGCGTCGCCGAGGAAACGCCCCCCCCCGGCGGAAGTGAGGCCGGAGGTGGAACCCGAAGCTGGAGGCGGAGCTTCGGTTGCCAGCTTCTCCCATCCGCGGCGCCTCCCACCCCCCGACCCCCGGCGCCTTCCCAGCCCGACCTTTAACGGAACGTGTCAGAGCTCCGCTCCTGCTGCCAATTCAAAATGGTGAACGGAATTCGGTTTGTTCCAACTGAAAACGGAATCCACGATGCCCCCCCCCCCCCCCGCCCGTTCCCGTAGTCAATATGGCCGTCCTTGCTTCAGCCTGGGAATTTCCACCTTAAGCCAAGAGGTGGCGATGGAGAGCCGTTTGGGAAAACCGTCGAGTCACGCCGCGGACAAGGCTTTGATCCCTCGAGCTTGTTGGAGCATCAATCGTGCTCATGGGCCGGATTGGTGGCGGACGGCTTTAATCCCAGCACTGAGGAAGCAGAGGCAGGAGGATCTCTGTGAGTTGGAAACCAAGCTGGTCTACAAGGGGAGTTCCGGGACAGCCAGGGCTGCGCAGAGAAACCTTGTTTTTATATATATATATTTATATATATATATATATATGTGTGTGTGTGTGTGTGTGTGTGTGTATATATATATATATATATATATATATTTTTTTTTTTTTTAATGGAAGCTGGGCATAGTAGCTTAACACTTAGAAGGCAGAGGTTGAGGCCAGAGTGATCCGTGCTAAGAGTTCCAGGACAGCCAGCATACATGGCAGAACTCAGGCCAGGAAGACACAGATATAGATAGGTAGGTAGCTTCATATAGTTATATACATCTGTTCAGTACAGGCTGAAGAGATGGTTCAGGGGTCAAGAGCACGTGGTGTTTTTGCAGAGGACTCGAGCTGGGGTCCCAGCGCCCTCACGGTGGTCACTCTGTAGTTCCAGTTTCAGGGGGTCGGATGCTCTCCTCTGACCTCTGGAAACACCAGGCACACACATGCGGTGCACACACCTATGTACATGCAGTCAACGCATTCATACATGGCAAAGTCGGGGTTATTTTGGCTTTTGTTTGCTCTGTGTTTTTTTCAAGACAGGGTTTCTCTGTGTAGCCCTGAATGTCCTGAAACTCGATTTGTAGACCAGGCTGGCCTGAAACTCAGAGACCCGCCTGCCTCTGCCTCCCGAGTGCTGGGATTAAAGGTGTGCGCCACCATTCCTGTTCCATTAAAAAAATTTTTTTTTAAATATTACATCATTTTTTTCCTTTCTTCCCTCCAACTCTTCCCATGTAACATAAACCCCCACAGCCTTTTGTTTTATTGTTATACAAGTAAATGCGGCCTGCTCAGTCCACTTAATATATGCTCTCGGGGCTGACCATGGGCTGTCTTTAGCATTCCTTAGTCACCTGTGGTAAAGGAGGCTGAGTCAGATGTTTCCAGTTCAGATTAGCGTGTCTATTGATGCTCTTTTTAAAAAACAGGAAAAATAAAAAGATTTGTATAGCGCTCTACCCACATGTCCACCTGCAGGCCAGAAGAGGGCGCCAGATCTCACTATAGATGGCTGTGAGCCACCATGTGGTTCCTGGGAATTGAACTCAGGACCTCTGGAAGAGCAGCCAGTGCCCTTAACCTCTGAGCCATCTCTGCAGCCAGAATTTCCCAATTTTATCCAACACCCACTTCCTCCATTCGTATATAAATACCCCCCAAAATCTTGACAGCCCCCCCCCCGAAGGAGAGAAACCTGTTCTTTAGGATCCCAAGTGTGGGATCGAATGGTCTAGTGAGAGACCAGGTGATGTTAATTCACTAGACGAGCGACCACCTCGTGCAGGAGCTTAATTGCTACCAGATGAAAAAGAGCCCGTGACCAGACTCTGGGAGGAGCTATATAAATGAGCCCAGAACTGGCTGCGGGCAGATAGGAGACTTGGGATAGATTTGGCTGTTCACCGCTGCCCTTCAAGACGCTCCTAGAGAAAACCACTCGAGGGAAGGCTTCAGAGCTCTGGCTCCTGCTGAGGCTCTGGGGTCTGGTTACCCCAGGTTCCAGTGGAAGAAATCCTGCGGCTCCGGACCGGAGAATCGTTCCTCGGGACTGATCTCCTTAAGGTTTTGTTGTTGTGTCAATTAATCCTCATTTCCTACTGTTTTGGTTAATCAGGTTATAATTGACGTAGGCTCGGTCAATAAGTTGTTAATAAAATATTTTGGTTAAGAAAATTGCGTCTACACCCCCCTCCCAGTAGCCTTTTATTATTCTCAGGGGATGGGGTTGCTTGGCTCTGCCTCACCAGGCCTGAAGTTATAGGCGGGGCCACCATGCCCAACCCTCCGTTGCTGATCATCCCTTTGTCCTTTGAGACAGCTCAGTTTCTTCAGAACTGCCATTGTCCACACGCAAGCAATACATTGGTGGGGGGAGGGACCAGGAATGGGACAGGATTGACCTAAACTTGGAATTTAGAATCCCATCTCTGCCACTGCCCTGTGATTGATATGAGCGGGGGTTGGGGGGATGGGAGGGGGAGGGAGAAGACATTTGTGATTTGAGTGACCACTATGACTTTTTTTTTTTTTTTTTTTTTTTTTTGATTTTCCGAGACAGGGTCTCTCTGTGTAGCCCTGACTGTCCTGGACTCGCTTTGTTGACCAGGCTGGCCTCGAACTCACAGCAATCCTCCTGCCTCTGCCTCCTGAGTGCTGGGATTAAAGGCGTGCGCCACCACTGGGCAGCTGACCACTATGAGTTTTGGCTGAGCCTTTAGAACCCTCGTCCCTCCTCTCTCTCTCTCTGGATAACCTGGCATGCAGCTTGCAGCCTCAGATGGTGACAATGGAAGGCTTGAGGTCACCACTCACATTTAGAGCAGAATGACAGACTTCTGCACACGCCGAAGGGGCCGACCTGAAGCCTCTGCCAACAGCACCGAGGGCAGTGTGGGGTGTGGGAGGAACACTGCAGCCTCAGAAGCTGGGAGGTGAAGGATCAGGGTTTCAAAACAGCTCAAAGCCACCCTGGGCTACATGAGACCCCATCTCCAAAGAGAAAGATTGGGGGAGGAAGAGAGACAGACGCCAGGCTCACTGGCACATGCTTGGAGTCTCAGCGTTCATAAAGCAGAGACAAAAGAGCTACTCCAAGTGTGAGGGCGGCTTGACCTATGTAGTGAGTTCTGCCCAGCTCTGCCAGGAGGGGGAGGAGGGCTGGGCATGGTGGCGCGCGCCTTTAATCCCACCACTCAGGGAGGCAGAGGCAGGCAGATCGCTGTGAGTTCGAGGCCAGCCTGGTCTACAAAGTGAGTTCAGGGCAGCCAGGGTTATACAGAGAGACCCTGTCCAAAAAAAAAAAAAAAAAGGAAATTGAGCTTCAACTGCTTTCCAGCGCCAAGAACACCCTTGACTTTTTATTTATTTATTTGTTTATTTATTTATTTATTTAAAGATTTATTTATTTGGGGCTGGAGAGATGGCTCAGTGGCTAAGAGCACCATCTGCTCTCCCAGAGGCCCTGAGTTCAATTCCCAGCAACCACATGGTGCCTCACAACCATCTATAATGAGATTTTGTGCCCTCTCCTGGCCTGCAGTACTGTATACATAATAAATAAATCTTTTAAAAATTAAAAAAAAAAAAGTGTGTGTTCATGTGTGTGACCTCACCACCCACTCACGATGAAGGCAGAGGACAGCTCAGAGAGTCACATCCAGGGATCTGGCTGCACAGCAAGCTCCTCTGTCTGCTGTGCCACCTTGAAAACATGGATTCTGACAGCAACTCAGGCTGTGCTGGTCACTGATGCAAACCAAGCAGACGAAGGCCTTTCTGAGGCCTCAGCACGGATTCTGAAAAGAGGCTTTATTAGGGTCTGAACGAGACACAAACATCCTAGCAAACCAGAAAACCCTGGGTAGGTGGCAAGCTGTCGTTCCACTAGGAGAGGCCTTATGGGCAAGGGTGCAGACTTGGGGGTTCAGGCCACTTCCGCTTTCATTGCATCTGCATTGTCCTCTTTGGGGGCACCCTCCAAGCCTGTCTGAGAGTGAACACTCAAGGCCGCATTGGAGCTGGCATATGTGTAATAGGACTCGGACGCCATAAGGTTGTTAATCTTCCAGCGTAGTGAGACCCAGGCCTTCACTATGTGAGGCCACAGCAGACAGAACAGGATGTACAGGACCACCAGACCAAGGAGCAGGCTGATGGACACCTGCAAGCCCAGGACAGCAGTCGGTCACAGGGGACACGGTGGGGAGGGACCCCCTGCCCACCCACCCACCTGCAAGCCCAGGACAGCAGTCGGTCACAGGGGGCATGGTGGGGAGGGACCCCCTGCCCACCCACCCACCTGCAAGCCCAGGACAGCAGTCGGTCACAGGGGACACGGTGGTGGGGACCCCCTGCCCACCCACCCACCTGCAAGCCCAGGACAGCAGTCGGTCACAGGGGACACGGTGGGGAGGGACCCCCTGCCCACCCACCCACCTGCAAGCCCAGGACAGCAGTCGGTCACAGGGGGCATGGTGGGGAGGGACCCCCTGCCCACCCACCCACCTGCAAGCCCAGGACAGCAGTCGGTCACAGGGGACACGGTGGTGGGGACCCCCTGCCCACCCACCCACCTGCAAGGCCAGGACAGCAGTTGGTCACAGGGGACACGGTGGGGAGGGACCCCCTGCCCACCCACCCACCTGCAAGCCCAGGACAGCAGTCGGTCACAGGGGACACGGTGGGGACCCCCTGCCCACCCACCCACCTGCAAGCCCAGGACAGCAGTCGGTCACAGGGGGCACGGTGGTGGGGACCCCCTGCCCACCCACCCACCTGCAAGCCCAGGACAGCAGTCGGTCACAGGGGGCACGGTGGTGGGGACCCCCTGCCCACCCACCCACCTGCAAGCCCAGGACAGCAGTCGGTCACAGGGGGCATGGTGGGGAGGGACCCCCTGCCCACCCAGTAGGCAAGCCCAGGACAGCAGTCGGTCACAGGGGGCATGGTGGTGGGGACCCCCTGCCCACCCACCCACCTGCAAGCCCAGGACAGCAGTCGGTCACAGGGGGCACGGTGGTGGGGACCCCCTGCCCACCCAGTAGGCAAGCCTTTGGCTGCCACTCACAATGACGATGAAGAGAGAACGCTTGCTGCTGAGCGGCAACCCATGCAAGTGCAGGATGAAGATGAGCTGGTAGTCACAGTATGTGCTAGTGTCTACTCCTCTGATGAGGAAATGGAGTCCAGGACTGGGTAAATAGTGGGGCACCACCCCCCAGACCCGACACACACCTAGGCTGTATGCCAGGCTCACCTATTGCTCACCAGCAACTTGAGGAAGAATTCGGGGGCATAGATGTTTCGGGGGGTGACATCATGGCATGGGGAGTTCTCCAAACACAGCCACCTGAGGGGGTTCAAGTTGAGGCAGCTGCAGCGCCTACGCTCCAGGGCGACACCTCCTTGGTGCCTGCTCCTTGGTAACTGTGGAGCCTCCTGCGAGCTAGACAGGTACTCCACTGCCACCAGCCCCACCGGCCCCACCAGCCCCGCCTCGGCCCTTCAGTGGAGGGCTCGAGGCACGCAGTAGCCTACTGAGCCACACGGCCAACTTCCGCCTTCGCCTGCCCAATCCATTCGTTCAGAAAGTAGCGCTGTCTGAGCGAGCACCTGCCATCAACCAGGCTGCTCACTGTCCGCTCCGCCTGCCGCTGCCTGCTACATCGCCGAGATGCTGGGCTGAATGCCTACTGGGTGCCGCCTTCATTCTTTCACCCCACACACAAGTACTGAATGCCTACTGGGTGCTGCCTTCATTCTTCCACCCCACACACAGTCTGAACACAAGCGAGGCACAAGCTCACATCTTTCTCAGTCATATTCCCTCTTGGTCAGCGTTCATTAACCCTGGGATGAGCAGCCTTGGGTGCGGTTGGTTAGTTTGCTCATTTGCTGCCTTGTGGTACCCTGTCTTCCCTTCATTGACCAGCCATGGCTGTCAGGAGTGCTTCTGGGCCGCTTTCCGCCTTCACTAGCACCTCCATGTAACTGTTAACGGATGCTGACCATTCATTAGTTTCCCGCCTCAAGACAGGGTTTCCCTGTATCCCTTTGGCTGCACTTTCTGTGCAGATCAAGCTAGCCTCAGACTCAGAGATCCACGGGCCTTCGTTCCTCCTTTTTAAAAATGTTATATTGTGTGTACTCAACTGTGCTCAGGACAGGCACAGTGGCGCACGCCTTTAATCCCAGCACTCAGGAGGCAGAGGCAGGTGGATCGTTGTGAGTTCGAGGCCAGCCTGGTCTACAAAGCGAGTCCAGGACAGCCGAGGCTACACAGAGAGACCCTGTCTCGAAAAAACCAAACAAACAAACAAACAAAAAACACCACAAATACAAATTAGTGTGACTATCAGGAAGCCTCTCAGGGAGCACAATGGGCACAAGGATGGTGTGTGTGTGTGTGTGTGTGTGTGTGTGTGTGTGTGTGTGTGTGCGCGCGCGCGCGCGCGCACGTGCATGCCTCTGTGTGGGGGTGGGGTGGGGGGTGGGGGTGCAAAGAGCATATTTACAACCCCCACATTTCACAAGGCAGAGTAGAACAAGGGTTGGGGGACAGTGTAATGCATTTTGATGCTAATTACTGCTTGCTGTCTCTGTTACCCACATTTTGATTAATAAAAGCCATCCCACCTGAGCAGGCCAGAGGAGATCCAGGTGTGGCTAGGGTGAGAGAGAGACAGAGAGAGAGAGGAATCCTGGGAAGAAGAAAAAGGAAGACAGGAAGAGGAGAGGGACCAGAGGAGAGAGAGGAGAGGAAGGCCGCCGTGGGTTAGGTGGCGGAGAAGCACATGGCCGCCAGCATGGATGGAGAATCCAGGCCAGATGAAGAACATTAGCAAGTATTTGGGATTATGGGTGGGAGGGAGCTTGATAGAAGCAGATGGCGTGGGATTGAGACAGGGATCCCACGCCTGCCCCACTATGGGAGGTAGTTTAGAGGATTGATATCTGCCTTGCCCCAGGTTAACCAACACTATTTTAAAATATAACAGGTGTCTGTGTCTTGATTAATAGCTAGCATGTTTACTGAAGTAATAAGAATCATTGGTCTGATAATAAACATTATTAGGCCATACTAATAATACAGTTTTTGGTTTGGTTTGGTTTGGTTTGGGGGTTTTTTTTGGGGGGGGAGTTGGGAGGTTTCTTTTTTGGTTTTTCGAGACAGGGTCTCCCTGTGTAGCCCTGGCTGTCCTGGACTCGCTTTGCAGACCAGGCTGGCCTCGAACTCACAGCGATCCTCCTGCCTCTGCCTCCCGAGTGCTGGGATTAAAGGCGTGCGCCACCACCACCTGGCTAATACAGATAATTTAAAAACAACAGACAATCATAATTTTGAGAGCAGGCAGGATTACATGGTGAGACTCTGTGTAAAACAGTACAAAAACAGAAAAAAGGGGCTGGGGGTTTGCTCAGTGGGTACAATGCTTGCCTGGCATGCACCAAGCCCTGGGTTGGAAACCTACAACCCTCTAAACCTGTGTGGGAGGATCGAGAGGACAAGGACATCCTCAGACACACACACACACACACACACACACACACAGACACATGGCACATACACACATATACACAGACACACACACACACACACACACACACACACGGAGTTTTCAGGACTTGCACTTACTCCATTCCAGGGCTCTGATAGGACATTATGTAGAACTTCTTGTCCTTAGTGGTCCTTTGGTCTTCTGTTTTCCAGATGAGGCTGTTAGTGCTGTGCGGGGCCATAGAAAGTGTAAGTCAGGTTGGGTCGAGTATAACACAGTTGTCCTTGCCTTTGGGGGCGGGGGCCCTGGGGCGGGGCAGGACCCTGGGATCCTAGACCTCACTGCAGGGGGAGTCTAAGGCACCCGGTGTTTGAGGTTTGCCGAAATCGGTCCCTGCTTGACTGGAAGGGAGAAGGGACACCCGCAGACCAGACTTGACCAACTGCGCACAAGGGCCCAAGAGGGATTACTTGTCCAGCGGGCTGTTGTAACGGTAGATTTCTTCTTCCGTGTAGTCTCGGATGGTGTCAATGGTGTGACCGCCGCCCACCACCTTCAGCAGGTAGCTGCAGAACGCAGAGGCAAACGTGGACCGCATAGGGCCTTGACCTGTGTGCCCCTCCCTCCCTCCCACCCCGCCCCCGCCTTCTCTCCCTTGGTGAATACAGGCAGCTGCCAACTGGCCTGCTCTCTCTCACCTGCCCAGGAAGCTGCCAGAGTCCCCTGTCACCATGTCTTGGACTAAGAAGAAGGGCTGGAACACTGTGGATTGGGAAGGAGAGCAGAAGGGGAAAGAAATTAGCTTTGTCCAGAGAGGAGCAGGAAGACAAGCGGAGGGGGCAGAAGGTGGTGGGCTGTGGCAAAGGACTGTGGCGGGGAGGCAAGAAGAGCCAGGGCCGGAGGACAGGAGGGTAGTTCATTCGGGAGAAGGGATGAAACACACAGTCACGGAAGAGAAAGCACGGCATCTCGGGGTTCGCCTTTACACAGTCGAAATAGTGTTTGTTTATCTCCTGGGAGTGCAGAATCGTGTAGGTGACATCGAAGGCCAGGCGCTTGCCAGCTGGACAGCCGATTAACACTGGCACCATCAAGTAACCCTGGGAAGGAAAAAGACCTCCTGCTGGGGCGTGGCCAGACCTGCTGCTGGGGCGTGGCCAGACCTCCTGCTGGGGCGTGGCCAGACCTGCTGCTGGGCGTGGCCAGACCTGCTGCTGGGGCGTGGCCAGACCTGCTGCTGGGGCGTGGCCAGATTGCCTTGAAGGAGCAGAGAAGACTCTCTCTCCCTCCCTCCTTCTCTCTCTCTCTCTCTCTCTCTCACACACACACACACACACACACACACACACACACACACACTACCAGCCCCCCGCCCCCATCAGCACGGTTGGTTGGCCACAGTCCTACTGCCTGCCTGCTTTTCCTTTGCAGTGCTAAGGTTTCTGGGCCGCCCTTGAATGCTAAGCAAGAACACTACCCATGAGCTACATTTCCAGCCCTTGGCTACTGTTGTTGTCGTTTTTTTCTTCTTTCTTTCTTTCATTTATTTTTGTTTGTTGTTTTGTTATTGTTTCTCATGAACATTTTATTAACATTTAGAATTTCATACAACACGTTTGGATCATTTTCACTCCCTGTGCTCCCCTTAACTCTTTCCAGGTCCAGTCACATTACCCTGTGCCCTCAGCTTCATCTTCTTGGCTATAGCGTGAGGCAGGCATAGACCAAGCTGGTCTCAAACTCACAGGATTTCCCCTGCCTCCGCCTCCCAAGAGCTGCATGGATTGAAAGTGCCGCATCACCAGGCCCAGTTTCCTCGGTTTCTTGAGACAGACTCTTCTGTAGCCCAGGCTATCCTTGAGTTCCTCACCACCCACAGGCCTGTCCCACAATGCCCAGCTAAGGCAGCACTTAGGATAAATGTACAAAGCACTGGGTTCTGTGATACTAACATTTTCTTTTTTTCTTTCTTTCTTTTTTCCCTGTTTTCTTGGTTTTTTGAGACAGGGTTTCTCACAGGGATCCTCCTGCCTCTGCCTCCCAAGTGCTGGACTTAAAGATATATGCTTCTTTCTTTTTAAGATTTATTATTATGTACAGTGCTCTGCCTGCATGTGCACCTGCAGGCCAGCAGAGGGCGCTAGATCTCACTATAGATGGCTGTGAGCCACCATGTGGTTGCTGGGAATTGAACTCAGGACCTCTGGAAGAACAGTCAGTGCTCTTAACCTCTGAGCCATCTCTCCAGCCCCCTTAACATATTTTCTTAATTAAACCCATGTGAGCCCTGTGTGATACAGACCGTTAATATGCCCTATTTTTGTTTCTTTCTTTGTTTGAGACAAGGTCTCTCTATGTATCCCTGGCTGTCCTGGAACTCACAAGTAAGACCAGTCTGGCCTTGAACTCACAAAGATACATCTGTCTACCTCTGCCTGCAGAGCACCGAGATTAAAGGTGTGTAGCATCACCCTAGGCAATATCCTCCACTTTAGAGATGGCCAGCCATGTGTGCTGGCACATACCTGTTATCCCGGCAGCCAGGAGGATGAGGCAGGAAGATCGGGGATTTGAGGCCAAACTCCAGTGTTATATATAGCCAAGCCCTGTCTCAAACAAGGACAGCAACAAAGACAGGTGACAAAAGTGAGGACCAGCCAGCTGTGGTGGCTTATGCTATAATCCCAGCATTTAGGAAATGGATGCAGGAGGATGGCTGTGAGTTCAAGGCCAGCCTGGGCCATGTAGTGAGTTCAAGCTAGCCTGTGTTACAGACTGAGGCCCCGTGGGTATGGGGCTGGGGGGTGGAGTGGGGCTGGGGCGCTGGTGTGGTGGCTTGCACCTGTAATCTCAGAATTTTAGAGGCTGACACAAGGAGAGTTGGGGAACTCAAGGTCCTTAGCTACATTGGCAACACAGCAAGCCTGGGCTATTTGAGATCCTGTCTCAAAAACAAATGAAAATCTAGGCACAGAAAGGCAAGTCACTTATCCATTCTACAGAAGCACACAGTGTTAAGGGATGGAACTAGGCCTGACCCAGACAGATGGGACCCACAGGGAACCGGCAAGCACGCCAAAGCCACTGGGGCCTGCACTTGCACAACACCGGCCCTTGCTCACGGCTCGTAGCTCTTAGCTTGGGCTACACAAGAATGAGTGCACGGCTCAGGGGAACCCATGACATTGTCTTCAGAATGAAGACTCTCCCTAGGCCTGTTTGGGGCTAGGTCATGACATCCAGAGGTTGTGGCCCGAGTTTGGTGGCCTCTGAGTAAGCACCTTCCAGGCCGGGCCTACTGCCGTCATGTCATACCCAGCAGTCAGCCCAGAACAGGAGGCTGGACAGGCAGCTGAGACGTGGTCTATGGAGAACTCAGCCGCTGGACTGACACAGCCATCTCTCCCAGATGTTCACATGAGAAAACTGTGTCTCGAGCTGTGAATGTAGTTTGACCCTACAGAGCACTGGCCTAGAGTTCACAGAGAGGTGTTAAGGGTCCCTGGGGCCTCTGCCTCCTCAGGGATGGGGCACGCTGCCACCATGCCTGCTTAGTCTTCAGCACAGACCCCAGAGGCTGGCGCGCGGCTCACCCGACAGTGAGGAGCAGCATGTTTGGGCCCCTGCATTCCATCGCTAGCAACACAAAAGGGGATCCAGCTGAGGAGGCTGAGGCAGGAGAATCACTACAAGAGTGAAGTCGGCCTATATAGCAGAGTGAGACCCTGCCTCACAAAGAAAGAATGAAAGAGAGAAAAAAGAAAGCCAGGCGTGGTGGCGCACGCCTTTAATCCCAGCACTCGGGAGGCAGAGGCAGGTGGGTCACTGTGAGTTCGAGGCCAGCCTGGTCTACACAGCCAGGGCTACACAGAGAGACCCTGTCTCGGAAAGCCAAAAAAGAGGGCTGGAGAGACGGCTCAGAGGTTAAGAGCACTGACTGCTCTTCCAAAGGTCCTGAGTTCAATTCCCAGCAACCACAAGGTGGCTCACAGCCATCTATAATGAGATTTGTACACATAATAAATAAACCAATCTTTAAAAAGAAAAAAGAAAAGCCAAAAAAGAAAGAAAGAACGAGACAGACAGATCATACCTAAAACCCTAACCTCACCCTTCGGCCTTCACACTGTTCTCTTTACCTTTCTGAAGCGCACACGCGCACGTACACACACATACACACACACACACACACACACACACACACACACACACACACACACACACGAACAGGCACGGTCCAGCCTCTCCCTCCCCCTCCTTACATCCTGACTCACCCAGAGCCTGTTCTCTGTGACACGTGTCATCTAAGGAGTCTGTGCCCACTACCTCTGCCTTCCTCCTCTCCCTGGTGGCTGCAGTTGTGGAGAACCAGGACTCCGGGACTTCTAACACGGATGAGCTCTCTGGGGTGGTGCACATGGCTCTGGGCCTCAGTGGTTAAGGGCATACATGGGTGACAGTGACAGCCTGTGATGACTGGGGACGGGGCATCTTAATGGTAGAGTACTTGTTCAGCTCCCTCAAAGGCCTGAGTTCAGTCTCTGGCAATCGACATTAAAAAGCAAGCGAGCGAGCAAACAAAGTGTGTAGCGACCATTGTAAAGGACCCAGGTTCAATTCACAGCATCCGCATGGCAGCCCACAGCAATTTGTAACTTTATTTTATTTTATTTTTCCGAGACAGGGTTTCTCTGTGTAGCCTTGGCTGCCCTGGACTCGCTCTGAAGACCAGGGTGGCCTGGAACTCACAGCGATCCACCTGCCTCTGCCTCCCGAGTGCTGGGATGAAAGGCGTGCGCCACCACCGCCACACCCATTTGTAACTTTAGTTCTAGGGGATCAGATGGCCTCTTCGGCCCTGGCCTCTGCAGGCACCATGCACACAAGGGTGAGCAGTCAAACACACAGGCAAAACACCCGTACCCGTACATTAGAAATAGGAACGCACTTGAGGTGTCCCCAGCCCTGTGGGGACTGGACCCAGCCCGCCACCCCCAGGACCAGACCCAGGAACCCAAACTCCATTACTTGCATGTTTGTCCCAAGGTATGTGTTCTGGAAACATTTTCCAGAAGAGCCCAACACCTGTAGGGAGGAGTGGGTGATGATGGGAATGCCAAGGGCCAGCGCCTCTCTCTCCCTGCATCCCTCTCCCCAAGCTTGGACCATACTTTGACCACCATGGAAGTCTTCTTGAGGTTGTAACCACTGAGGCCCTGACCATAGCAGACCTTTCTGTCCGTGATTGTAACCTGAGGGAAAGACGAAGGAGATATCCAAGTCGGTCCTAGGATCCAGAGACCTGATAACTGGGACTCAAGGGAGCTAATAAAATCTGTGTCGGGCCGGGCGTGGTGGCGCACGCCTTTAATCCCAGCACTCGGGAGGCAGAGGCAGGCGGATCTCTGTGAGTTCGAGGCCAGCCTGGTCTACAAAGTGAGTCCAGGACAGCCAAGGCCACACAGAAAGACCCGTCTCTAAAACAAACAAACAAATAAATGTGTGGTTTTCTATTGACTGTGCAGAGGAGCTGAGTGAGAGCAGCCAAGGCTCCGCACCCCCTCCCCAGCCTCCTCACCTTGTAGAGCACTGCTTTGCGATTAAGAAGGACCTCATGGCTCACAGATGCCTTAAGGCATTCGGGATCTGCCACTATCACCGCCACTGCCAGCTTCTTTTCCGCCTGGAAGATGGAGCCTGCCGAGGAGGAGGGAGGAGCTTGATATCTGCTACCCGCCCCCAGAGGGTCCAGGCCCCGCCCCTCGGCTGCCGAGCAGGCCCCGCCCACGGACCGAGGCCTGCTGCCGATGAGGATGAGGTGTCGTCATGTGAGGACAGGAAGACTGTAAAACTAAACGAGGTCCCCTTGTCCAGGTAGATTTCCGGGGGCAGTCCTCGGTCGTCGTCCGAGGTGTTGTACACCTTTTCATAGCTGTCCATGTCGATGTACACGCCTTCCAGCGACAGCCAGTTGCTGGACAGGTAAAAGTAGTAATCCTGCATGCACCGGGTAGTCAGCTAGTGGACGGCGGGCCAGGCGCATGCGTCTCAGTGCTGTCCCTCCACCAACTCCCAGCCTGGCCGCCTACCTTGTACTGTGTTTTGTGTTGCCACCAGCGCCAGGTGGGATCGTGCACAGGGTCCGCGTAGGGCTGTGGGACGGGTCAGACACCCGTGAGGTGTCAGGAAATCAGGGAGGAAGCAGACAGCTCTAGGACTGGGTTCAGCTCAGAGTAAAAGATAGTTGGGGGGGGGGAAGGATAGCTCACAGTGAAAGACAATCACCCAGACCTTCTGGAAACAGGGCTTTGTGTGCCTGTGAGGGTGTGCAGGGCCCAGCCCAGGGAGCTCTGCCTCCACTGGCCAAGTGTTTGAGAGTGAAGACATAAGATAAACCTTCCTCCTAGGTTTTCTTGTTTGTTTTGTTTTGGCTTTTTTGGAGACGGGGTTTCTCTGTGTAGCCCTGGCTGTCCTGGGCTCACAGAGACCGCCTGCCCGCTGCCTTCTGCCCCTTCAGCCTCCCCCCAGCTCTGACCTGCAGGCTCTGCGCTGGCTCCACGAACCCCTCAGGCTCAGCCCCCACTGCACCGTTCCCCTCTCGGGCCTCCAGGTGCCCACCTTGTCATACTTGGAGTGCAGCCACAGCAGGTAATACACAAGGCCCTGATAGACAGCGAGGGTAACGTTGGTGTGAAAGGCCAAGGGATCCGGGACCTCAGGGAGCGAAGCATGGTAGATCTCCAGGCGTGCAAAATGCTGCTTTTGGGGCAGGTCCCGTAGACGCATCATCTTGAAAGGGCAGAAGTTGGTGAAGGAGAGCGTCTTGTGTTTCCTGGGCACGAGGGGAGACAAGATGCTGGCGCTGAGTCCTCTGGAGCATCAGGAACGTCCCCAGCCTACGTTTCCCACCTCTGAGTTGCTCGTTCTCCGCATCCAACCTGGCCTATACCAAACACAGGTGAGTGCCCCTCGTGCTTGCGTGGGGCACTCTCTGTTGGCGGTCCCTCAGACCAGAGCCCACCCCCTCCACCGTCAGTTCCAGCTTGCTCTCTCCATGATGGCTTCTCCCTCTATCCCAGCTAGGGCGGTTGCCTTCATCCTGGCCCGCCCCCCTCGACCTCCAAGCTGCCTTCCTGGTTGCACCCTCTGCAGGTGCCCTGAAGCGCCTCCACCATCCAGTCCCACTGTCTAGACCAGACCGGCCGGCCTTGAATTCCAAATTCTTATGCCTTTAACCTCACAAGTGCTGAGAAGAGGGCAGCTGCGGGCCCGGTTCTGGAGTCTGTCACTTACTGAGCCCCGAGTCCCCTTCCCTCCTCCAGTCCCAGGTCTGAGCGCCCTCCCACTTCTTCCTCACTAATTCCGCCTTGCCCTCAGGCCACAGCTCCCTTCTCCCTCCTCCTGTCTCTGAGCTTTGGCCCTTGCTGAGCGCCCATCCCCACCACCAGGCTATCCTGAGGGTGGCTGCAGGTCCCACCCCTGGACTGGGAGCCCTGAGCTTCACAGGCTCCATCTTCTCACCCTTTCCTCTGGATTGTGTAGGGTTTGGGCTGTTGATACACCAGCAACCTCCCCACGGGTACCGGCCTCCTGATCACCTGAGAAGTCCCGTCCTTGGTGAGATATAACAGCTGCGCCAGAAGCAGGCAAGGTGAGCTGGTGGTGAGCCCTGCCCTGTAGCGCCCCTCCTCCACCCCAGCAAGCCCTCCTGGCACCTGGAAGAGCTGCCCATCCTCAAAGAAGACAGAGATCAAGACCTCTTCATCCCCAAAGTAGAGAGACTGTTCCATCTTCTGAAGGTAGACGTAGGAGTCCCAGCCTGTGGACGGGATCAGCCGGTATACGTCGTAGCCGCCCTCCTGGAAGTACCAGATCTGTGGAACCAGAAACCATCACACAGGGCTGGGAGGAACCCGCGCCCCCCCCCCCCCCGCACTGTGCCGTGTCCTTCCAAAACCACGCAGTCTTTGGCAAAGACCCTGTTACAGATAGAGCCTCCTAGTGACCTTACCTCAGAGTCCCTTAAGGTGAGTGTCCACACTGACAGGGCAGGAGGGTGTGGGAGTGAAAAGGGGGAGCTCACCTCCTCTGCTTCTGTGACAAAGACCATCTGTCCCTGGTAGGAGTTGACTGCGTACTTGATGGTGCTTTGCCTGGGGAAGTCTGCCAGGTAAATGAAGTGTTTCCTAGTGTAGCTGCAGGGGCAGGAAAGGGGAACTCTGAGCAGGCGGCATCCGGTGTCCCAGGCACCTGTTTCTCCCCCCACTGCAACCACAAAATAGCATGACTCACAGACTGTCTGCTGGCAGTGTACACAATAGCGACGGAGCCGGGCAGTAGAGGCGCACGCCTTTAACCCCAGCACTCAGCAGGTGGATCGCTGTGAGTTCGAGGCCAGCCTGGTCTACAGAGCGAGTCCAGGAGAGCCAAGGCTACACAGGGAAACCTTGTCTTGAAAAACCACATACACACACAAAGCAATAGAACCCTGCAATCCTAAATTCAGCTCCCACCATGTACTGGAGCATCTTTGGGCCCTTGGGCCCCTGTATCCCCATCTCTGACTATTTTAGGGAGGACTCCAAGATTCAGCACTCTGGCCTAGGACAATAAAAGTACTGCCTTGCCTAAAAACAGAGTCCTCTGAACTTTGACCCAGCCATGCCTGAAGCTGCAATGTCATCTTTCCATTTATCACTCAATAGACTTTTGCTGTTGTTGTTTTTGAGACAGGGTCTCTCTGTGTAGCCCTGGCAAACCACCTGGACCACACAGATACGCATACATACACACGATCAAATAAAATACAACTTTACTGAGAATTATGGCACATCTCAGCATTAGGGAGGCAGAGGCAGGAGGATCTCTGAGTTCAAGACCAGCCTGGTCTTCAGAGTGAGTTCCAGGACAGCCAAGTGAGATCTATCTCCAAAACAAATAAAAAGCATGTATATAAATGAGTCTCTGTGTGGGTCTAGGTCCTTGGGGAGAGGGCTCACACCGACCTCTGCAGGATGAAGTTGCCCCAGATGTACAGTATGTTATTGTACGTGTTGAAGAACATGCCCTTGGGGTCTATTGGCGTGTTGGTGTAGGTCTCTGTCCCAAGGAGCACCAGGAAGTCCAAGCCTTGAGCTAACCGCAGCCGAGGAGGAAAGAGTGCCATAGAGGGGTCAGCCGGGCTCTCCCCGGCCGCTCTCCCCGGCCACTCCCCCCTTTGGCCGCCCTCGCCCTTTGGCCTTACCTTCTGGGATGAACGGTGGCAGTACGTAGAGGGTCTCCAGGGTGTTATTCACTAAAGGAAGGAAAACGGCACCTGAGACCTCAAGGCTCTCAGGATCTGAAGGAGGGCAAAGTCACCGCCTTCCAACTCTCACTAGGAGACAGTTGGCATGCGGGCGCCGGCACCAGGAGGCAGAGGCAGGTGGGTCTTTGTGAGTCTGCAGACAGCTTGGTCTACATGGTGGGTTCTAAGCCAGCGAGGACTACATAATGAAATCTTGTTTCAAAACAGACAAACAAATAAACACAAAGTCCCATCCGCCTTACGATTCTACTTAAAGTTTTCCATCTAGGGTAGAAACCCTTCCTCAGCTTGTCCTCGTTACTCTGTGTGAGTGTGAGTGTGCGTGCATGCTCTGTGTGAGTGTGTGTGTGCATGCATACTCTGAGTGTGCATGCATACTGTGTGTGTGCATGTGCGTGTGCACGCATACTCTGTGTGTGCATGCATACTGTGTGTATGTGCGTGTATACTGTGTGTGTGTGCGTACTCTATGTGAGTGTGTATGCATACTCTGTGTGAGTGTGTGTGTGTGCGTACTCTGTGTGTGTGTGTGCATGCATACTAATGTTATTCTACAGCAACAGAAGACGGCTTCCGGGACTCAGTCCTCTCCTACCACATGGGGCCTGAGAATTGAGCTTAGGTTACAGGTTTTGGTGGGAGGCGCTCTGTACGCCCTGAGCCATCTCACTGGCCCAGGATATCGTGTGTGTGTGTGTGTGTGTGTGTGTGTGTGTTTGGAGTCCAGTTGGGCATCCTTTCTCTACTGTTTTTTTTTTTTTTAAAGAATTATTTATTTATTTTTATGTACACAGTGCTCTGCCAGAAGAGGGCACCAGATCTCACTATAGATGGCTGTGAGCCACCATGTGGTTGCTGGGAATTGAACTCAGGACCTCTGGAAGAGCAGCCAGTGCTCTTAACCTCTGAGCCGTCTCTCCAGCCCCTCTACTGTTCTTTTCTTGCCACAGGAACAGAAGGCTGAACCTCCTTGAGGACCACAGCGCCTCTCAGATCTGGCCTCGGTTTCCTTTCTGCAGTCACCCCCCGCCTTGTCCTTCTAGCTCCCCCAGCCCACTCCGCGTCTTAGCTAACAGTAGCACATTTGGGATGGGCACACGGTCCACGGTCCCAACTCCTGCCCGTTCCCTCCTGACCTCCGGGCAACCTGATTACCTAAATTATAGTTGAGTAGGTAGAAGACCACATGTAAGCTGCTGTTGAGCGTCTTCACCAACACAATCAAGTTCCTCTCATCGTCGATGTACAGCGCCCAGTCGATAGAGCAGTTTGTGCCTGTTGGGGGAGGGCAGAACCTAGAACAGTCTAGGAGCCAGGCATCTCCCCATAACCTTTCACACCCTTTCTCAGAGGCCTTCCACTCTCCTGCCCCAGATCCCACCCCACCAAAAAAGAGTACCTGGTAACCTGTCGCAGATTGACAAGCCATTTGGTACCATCTGGAAGGACACAGAACCATCTGAAGGAGAGATAAACCTGTGTTTTAGGATCCCAAGTGTGGGGTCCAAACGGTCTTGTGAGAGAACAGGTGAGGCTAATTCACCAGAAGAGCAACCACCTCGGTGCAGGAGCTTAATTGTTGCCAGCTGAAAAGATCCCGTGAACAGACTCTGGGAGGAGATCTATAAATGAGCCCACGACTGGACGTGGGGGCTTTTTGGAGACTTGGGATAGATTTGGCTGTTCATCACTGCACTTCAAGACGCTCCTAGAGAGAACCGCTCGAGGGAAGGCTTCGGGGCTCGGGCTCCTGCTGAGGTTCTGGGTTCTGGTTACCCCAGGTTCCAGCAGAAGAAATCCTGCGGCTCACGCCCAGAGAATCGTCCCCCGGAACTGATATCCTTAAGGTTTTGTTATTGTGGCCATTAATCCTCATTTCCTATTTTTTTGGTTAGTCGGGTTATAACTGACGTATGCTCGGTCACTAAGTTGTTAATAAAATAATTGGGTAAGAAAATTGAGCCTACAACCATCTGTGGATCAAGTCAGATCCCACACTCAGGCCCTTTCCAGTCCATCAGCACCAGCAGCCCATCCCACCCAACCAGCACCCCATCGGAGACCCCACACCTTGACCCTCTCAGTCCAGGGATTCTAGGGGTCGGGCCTGCCTTCCAGCTTTCCTGTTTCTACCCTTGGCCTACTGTCTCAGAAACATTGTTACATCTGGAGAGGTGACCAACAGAAGCCAATCTGTATTCATCTGCTTCAGTTGTTGTCTGGGAGGCTCACTGCCTCTTGCTAACTAGGCCTAGTCCTGGAAGCTTCTAGCCTCTGTACAATCTAACCTGGACCTAGAATGTTTTCAGCCTCTAAGACTTACTGCTGAATATGGAAGTCTCAGACTTCCTTGTTCTCTCTGAGCTCTGGGCTGGCTGGTTCAGTTCAGCTGTTCTGTTCAAACTCTACCCCCAGCTGGCTGATTCACTCTGGCCTCTCCCCTGGCCTCTGTGTTCAGTCTGGCCTCTCCCCTGGCCTCTCTGCTTGGCCTCGAACTAACCCCAGCAATCACTCCTGGTCTCCTGGCTCTTTCTGTCTTCACCTGAGTCAGCTGCTTCTCTCATTCGACCGCTCTGCAAAACTCTCCTGGTAAAACTCCCTGCTCTCTCCCTCCCCCCCTCCTTCTCTCCTTCTCTCCCATTTTCGGTGTTCTCCCTTAAGCTCCCATAATAGCTTAAGTAGCTTCCCTTTCCTCTCTCTTCACATGAGAGTTGGGCATATTCTACTCTGTCAAATATTTCTGATTTGTCACCTTTTCTGCAACTCAGTTAGACATCACTGTTTTCTTTTTTAAGATTTATTATTATGTATGCAGTGTCCTGCCTGCATGTGCACCTGCAGGCCAGAAGAGGGCACCAGATCTCACTGTAGATGGCTGTGAGCCACCATGTGGTTGCTGGGAATTGAACTCAGGTCCTCTGGGAGAGCAGACAGTGCTCTTAACCTCTGAACCATCTCTCCAGCCCCTAGATATCACTTTCAAACATGGGTGCTTCCTTCTACAAACTAACTTCACCTCCATAGTTTGGGATTAAAGGTGTGTACCATCTCCCCTGGACCTAAGCTTTTCTTTACCTGAAACTTGCTATATAAAAGGCTGGCCTTGAATTCAGATCTGCTTGCCTCTGTCTCCTGGATTAAAGGCGTGTTTGTATTCCAGTTGGATCACACAGACCAGGGTCTTTGGATGGGATCTCTGCCAGAGCAGCCATGCTCTGAAGTAACATTCTTCTACAGCAATCAGAGCATCTGTGGCTGGGGGTTAGACTTCAATCCCAACACTCAGGAGGCACAGGAAGATCTCTGTGAGTTCGAGGCCGGCCTGGTCTACAGAGTGAGCTCCAGGACAGCCAGGGCTACACAGAGAGACCCTGTCTCAAAAAACAAAACAAAGCAAAACAAAGATTACTGTAGCAAGGTGTGGTGGCCTCAGCATTCGCTGGTAGATGCCATACACGTCCTCTCATGCTGAGCCAAGCTCTGGCTCAGCTTCTGTCCTTTTTAGTTTAAGATGGCTTCCAAGCCTTGCTCCTTCTGCCTTTAGCCTTCCAAGTGTCGTGACTATATGTGTGTACCCCCATTTTTCAAGACAGGGTTTCTCTGTGTAGCCCTGGCTATCCTGGACTCGCTTTGTAGACCAGGCTGTCCTCGAACTCACAGCGATCTGCCTGCCTCTGCCTCCCGAGTGCTGGGATTAAAGGCGTGCGCTGCCACCACTGCTATTTAATCTTTGTCATCTGGTCATGACAACAGCACCCATTCTCTTAGGTCACCCCATTGTACAGACGGGAAGTGAGAGTCACAGATCTAGAGGTCTGTGGGGCAGGTTATGGAGTCCTGTATCATATTTAGTCACCGTATGATGTAATGACAGGGACTTATCAACTACTTAAAAAAACCAAACCAAACAAAAGGCATCAATGTCTTTTCAGTTGGACATAGCAGGTGCCTGATGGGAAACACAAACAGGACCACCCTGGATGCTGCTGCAGGCTTCCACCCAAGAGGCAGGGAGGTCCCTGTGGACTTAAAGCTAGCTTGGTCTGCACTCACAGCAAGTTCCAAGACAGCAACTTCCATGCTGAGGCCCTGTCTCACAAAACAATAAAACAAAACAGACACATAGATGAAATAAAAATGCACACTGAAGAAGATTGCACCTCTGTTGTGTGACTCCTTGACTACCAAGAAATTTGGGGTCAGAGTTCTGCCTAACACCCAATGTAGACAAGCCAATAACTTTTTTTTTAAAGATTTATTTATTATGTACACAGTGCTCTGCCTGCGTGTGCACCTGCAGGCCAGAAGAGGGCGCCAGATCTCACTATAGATGGCTGTGAGCCACCATGTGGTTGTTGGGAATTGAACTCAGGACCTCTGGAGGAGCAGGCGGTGCTCTTAACCACTGAGGTATCTCTCCAGTGCCGCCAATAACTTTTGTGGTTTGTTTTCTGTGTGTGAGTGCTTTGTACGGCTATCTGTATGTACACTACCCCAGTCCCTGGTCCTGGAGGAGGCCCAGAGAGAGCACCACATCACCTGGAGTGCAGTTAGGGCCTCCATGTGAACGCTCTGAAGAGCAGCGGTGCTCCTAGCTGCTGAGCCATCTCTCCAACCCTCCTCCATCTTTGTTGAGACAAGGTCTCGTTACGTAGTCCTATGTAGCCTGGAACTCCCAATATAGACCAGGGTGGCCCACTTTTTTTTTTTTTAGGTTTTATTTATTTATTACATATACATATATGCATGCACACCAGAAGAGGGCGCCAGATCCCATGGTAGGTGGTTGTGAGCCACCATGTGGTTGCTGGGAATTGAACTCAGGACCTCTGGAAGAGCAGCCAGTGCTCTTAACCACTAAGCCGTCTCTCCAGCCCCTGGCCCCACATTCTTGCATGCTGTTCACATCTGAGGGGGCCAGAGGGACAAGCTGAGGGAGTTGGTTCTTTCCTTCCATCATGTGGGGTCCCAGGGGTTGAACTCAAGTCCTCAGGCTTGGCAGCAAGCATACTGTATTTTTTGGACTATAAGATGCACCCAGTTCTTAGAGCAGTAAAACAAGAAAAACAGTAAAAAGGCCCACTCTAATTTCGACTCCCCCATACACCTTTGGGGAGAAAAAGTGCATCTTATAGTCCAAAAAACATGGTACCCATTTCCATACACGTGGAACGACCACAAGCCTGCCACCTCTCCCGAGGACACAGGCCAAGGGACAGGAGTCCTGGGTAAGACAGCGCGGAGGAGCCGCAGCCTTACCTGTGATGGTCCCGATGTGGATGTAGCCTTCGTTCTGGCCAGTGTTGAGCGCCAGGACGTACTCAGAGCCATTCCCACTCATGTACACTGGGCACAGCTTCTTGATGCACTCACTAGGAAGGACACGAACCCAGCTGCCTAGGGGCAAGCACAGGGACTCCAGGAGGGCGGACCGGTGCCTGGACCCCACCCCCTCCTTCCAGTCTTAGAGTTCCTGTCCTCTTAGCCCATAACAACACGTCACTGTGGTACTGGGCGCCACTGTAACAACATTTGTCACTTGTGTGACACACACTTCTGATCTGCTATGCCAGAGTTCGTGTGCTGTGACTGGTTTTGGTTTTATGAGACAGGGTCTTACGCTGTAGCCATGGCTGGCCTCTAATTCCATATATAGCCCAGGCTCAGCTCAAAGTGGCCGACTTCCCACTGCTCCATTCTCATCTGCTGGGGTGTCAGGTGTGTGCTGCTAAATGTGGGCTGCCCATGAGGTCTAGATGGGCTCACTCCTAGTGCTCCCCTCATTCTGAACGGAGTGTTGGGCGGTGTGAGGCAAATCAGAGCCCCTTCCAGCTTGCAGCCACTGACTAACTTCTCTGCGGCTGGCCATGGGCCCGAGGCACCGAGCCCAACGAGGAGAGCAAGAGTCACATGAGTGTCTGAAGCAAGTGCTCATGGGCTTCGTGGTCAGGTAAAGCTGTGAACAGGCATGCCCGCCTCTCCTGCCGCCTCCCCACACCCCCCACCCTGCAGCCTCCCACCAGAGGGACTGGGGTGAGGCAGTTCTAAGTCTCCCCAGGCTGCCTGGAACCTAATACGTAGCCCAGGATTGCCCTGAACTAAATATTCTCACATGCTAAGATTACAGGAGTCTGCAGTACCCCCCACTTGTGCATGTGCTCCCCCATGTGGCCCAGATTCACCCAAACATGCTGAGAGTGACTAGGAACTCCTGATCCCCCTGCCTCTGTCTCCCAAGTGTCGGGACGCCAGGTGTGCACCATGGCGGTGCCTGGACTTTTTCCTTGCAGGTAAACAAACCCCTTGCTTTTGCTTCCCTGACCCCCGCGTCTCCCCAACCTCTCCCGTGCCCCCCCCCCCCAGCCCAGCTTTCTTACTGCTGCTCTGGTCTGTGTCGTACAGAGTTGGGTAGCGGCCTGTGAAATAATAGACGAGCTGGTTCTGCCGTATGAAGAGCGTGCTCTCGGTGGAGATGGCATCAAAGATGGTGGCTGAGAAGCCGAGCATGGGACAGTAGTAGGAGCCAACCCAGCAGCTGTCAATGCTCAGCTGCCAGGGACAGGGACCAGGTGAGCAAGCGTCTGAGGCCTCAGCCTCCAAGCCTTGCCTCCACTAGCCCACTATTCTGACTGTTAGCTAGGTGCACTGCCCCAGTGTGGCCAGTCTGGGCATTGCACACAAGATGTGCACAAATGGTGTTCAACAGTCCCTGTGCCCATGTCCAAGGTCTGCCTACATGGACAGAAAACATTCCATGCTGAATCTGGCTAAGAGTGCTGGCTGCTCTTCCAGAGGACGCAAGTTCAATTCGCATCGCCTACTAGGAGGCTCACAACCCTCTGTAACGCCAGTTCCAGGGGACCGAGTGGCCTCTTCTGGCCTCTGTGGGCACCAGGCCAGCGTGCTGCTCTTAATTGCTGAGCCACCTTTCCAAGCCCGTGTGTGTATTTTCCAAGAAAGAATGTTACTATGTTGGGCTGCAGAGCTGGCTCAGAGGTTAAGAGCACTGTTTGCTCTTCCAGAGGTCCTCAGTTCGATTCCCAGCAACCACATGGTGGCTCACAGCCATCTATAGTGAGATCTGGCGCCCTCTTCTGGCCTGCAGGTGTACATGCAGGCAGAGCATGTATATACATAAAATAAAGTCTTTAAAAAAAAAAGCATGTTACTATGTTGCCTTGAACTTTTTTTGTAAATTTATTTATTATGTATACAGTGCTCTGCCTGCATGTACTCCTGCAGGCCAGAAGAGGGCGCCAGATCTCACTATAGATGGCTGTGAGCCACCATGTGGTTGCTGGGAATTGAACTCAGGATCTCTGGAAGAGCAGCCAGTGCTCTTAACCTCTGAGCCGTCTCTCCAGGCCGTTGCCTTGAACTTTTTACATAGATCAGGCTGGTTTCAAACTCACAGAGCTGCCTGCCTTTGCCTCTTGAGTTCCGGGATTAAAAGTGTGCGCCACCATCCCTGGCTGTCTGTCTGTCCCCACCCCTCCCTCCCTCCCTCCTCCGTCTCTCTCTACATACATGTGTATGGTTGTATACGTGGATTTATAGTGTATGTATTCCCATACATATCATTTTATGTATATAGGTGATTTGCCTGTATGTATTTAAGTCTATACACTGCCTTATGCCTGGTGCCTAGGGTAGCCAAGAGGGCTTCTGATCCTTAGGAACTGGAGTTACAGACAGCTGTGAGCCACCGTGTGGTTGCTGGGACTTGAACCCGGGTCCTCTGGGAGAGCAGCCAGTGCTCTTAACCTCTGAGCCATCTCACCACACACACACACACAAAATGCATTTTTAAAAAAGATTTGAACTTCTGGTTCCTGGCAGTAAATATGTTCATATCCTTGCTGGAGACTGGCATGTCTCTGGGGCCCCTCGCTCAGCGCCTGCGCATGCCTGTCCTTACCTCCACAATGTCGGTGTCGTGGAAGTTCGTGTCTGTAATCAGAATGGCCTTCTCAGTCTCAATGCCGCCGAGGATCAGCACAGGGGCTTGGTCCTTTGTGAACCACAGGGGTCTGGATTTCGAGCGCCTAAGGCTATCAGACTTCATCATAAAGTTCTGTCAGGGAGCAAAAACACCGTCCAGCCCCTACCTACCTCACTATGCCTCCATCTCGGCCACAAGCCGAGGTCTTCCTTACTACAAAGCCCCTGCTGTTTGCTGGCACATTCCTAAGCTTGCCCCCCCCCCCCCCACTGTGCCTTCCCTCCGACCCAGCCCCTCACAGGCCTCTTCCTCAGTCACCCAGGGCCTTGGGAGCTGCTGCCCCTTTTTCCTTTTTTTTTTGTTTTTGTTTTTGTTTTTGTTTTTTTGGTTTTTGTTTTTTTGTTTTTCAAGACAGGGTTTCTCTATGTAGCCTTGGCCATCCTGGACTCACTTTGTAGACCAGG
Source organism: Acomys russatus (assembly GCF_903995435.1). NCBI lineage: Eukaryota > Metazoa > Chordata > Mammalia > Rodentia > Muridae > Acomys > Acomys russatus. Next base: position 18,660,372 of record NC_067155.1, read on the forward strand.
CTGGCCTCGAACTCACAGCGATCCGCCTGCCTCTGCCTCCCGAGTGCTGGGATTAAAGGCATGAGCCACCACGCCTGGCCCCCTCCTTCCTTTTTAAGAGGAGGTGCAGGGAGCCCTGACTAGGACTCTGAGCTACTGCCCCGTTCTTTGCTGACTGAACGAATGCACAGTAAACTCAGGATGAAGGGAGAGCTGGGGATTTAGCTCAGGAGAAATGTTGTTAGTCCAGCAAGTACAAAGACCTGAGTTCACCATCACACACGCACACATGCTCATAACCACACGTGTATGCATGAGCGCACACAGACACACACACACGTATGTGCGCACACATGTGTCCACACACACACACATATATGCACAGTTTTACACATGTGCACACACATATGTACAGCCACGCGAGTATGTGGACACAAATGCACACATACACATGCGCGCGCACACACACACACACACACACTGGGATATGGGGTAGGAATCGTGAGGAATGGTTTCAGGTTTTCTTCTCTGGGAACTCTTTGAAGGACACAGGAAACGCTTCCCTGGCCTTGGAGCCGTGTTGTTCTTGTCTTTGGAGTGAGGACATGTGGCGTGGGAGACGGCTCAGTGGGGAAAAGACACTTGTCACCAAGCTTCATGTCCTGAGTTTAATGATGGAGAGAATCCACTCCTGAAAGTAGTTTTCTGACTTCCACGCGTGCCACATGCGCGCCCCTCCCCTACCACAAAATGGATAAATGCAATAGAAGAGTTCAGATGAGCATGCAAGGCCTGGCTTGGCGGGAGGTCAAGGCCTGCCCAGCAGGGCGACCTGGAAAGCACTGGGGGCCACACTGAGACCCTGTTTCATTTCGTTTTGTGTTTTTTGGTTTTTCGAGACAGGGTCTCTCTGTGTAGCCTTGGCTGCCCTGGACTCGCTTTGTAGACCAGGCTGGCCTCGAACTCACAGTGATCTGCCTGCCTCTGCCTCCCGAGTGCTGGGATTAAAGGCGTGCACCACCACCGCCCTGAGAGATCCTGTTTTAAAACAACTATAAACCACTACACAGGGGCTGATGAGATGGCCTGGCAGTCTAATGTCTTTGAGTTCAATCCCAGGCAATTCCACATGGTAGAAAGAAAGAACAGGCTCTTAAAAGTTGTCATCTGGGGGCTGGAGAGACGGCTCAGAGGTTAAGAGCACTGGCTGCTCTTCCAGAGGTCCTGAGTTCAATTCCCAGCAACCACATGGTGGCTCACAACCATCTATAGTGAGATCTGGCGCCCCCTTCTGGCCTGCAGGTGTACGTGCAGCCAGAACACCGCATACATAATAAGTAAGCGCGCATACCATGGTATAAGCACGCACAATTACCTGGGAAGCTTGAGGTGGTTCGGTTCCCTAGGAACTGGAGCGTGTGTGTGCGCGCGCATGCATGTGTGTATGTGTATGCATGCATGAGTGTGAGCAACGCCACCCTCTCTAGCGTAACTCTGAAGGAGAAACTGAATGGTACATTTGGGAAAATGTCATCTGGGGCCTGGAGCTCAAGTAAGTGGCCTGCACACGGCATCGCGCTGGTTCGGAGGGCACGACGCCTGCCCCGTGCACGCCCCCGTCAGTAGCCCTCACCTCATATCCCAGTCGGTAGATGACTTTACCACTGGCTTCTCTCTTCAAGAAGCCGTTCATGTTAACGTAGAACCTGCAAGCAGGCGCCAGTGAGGGATGCTGTCTCGGGGTGCCCACAGCTCACAGCCGCCTTCCCCACCCCCCTCCCTGCTCCCTTTGGATTCTGGGGGGTTGGCATTCCTCTGCACCCTAGGCTCAGGTACCTTTTCTGGGGAACGTAAGGCCCTAAGCCATTGCTGTGGATGTCCACAGTGATGACCGCGCTGCCATTCTTGAAGGGCAGGGGTGTGTACCAGTTCAGGATGCACATGGCCTCTGATGAGCAGTACCCTGGCGTTGGGTGGGGTGCGAAGGCATTAGAGACTGCCGGAAGCCCATGCTCGGGGTACCCCTGGACTTCCTGCCCCTGCCCCCACCTCAGCCATTTGGCGCACCTCGGCTACGCATTGGAGCAGCGTCCAACTGAATCTGCACGTTTTCAATCTCCCACTTATAGAAATTGACAGGGCACTTGTAGGAGACCAGGAGCTTGGGCCTCATCCCCAGCAGGTGGCCGTTTCGGGCCATCTCCTCGCTATCCTGAGGGCAAGAGGCATACCTTAGTTTCAGGGTCCAGCTGTCTGGAGACCCCACATCCTGAGCTGGGTTGGAGACAATTGCTCTCCATGCTGGAAGGGTAAGAGGGCAGGGCTATACAGCAGCTGGCTTGCTAGTTCAAGGCTAGCCCAGAAGGACACATAGGGAAGGGAATTTGAAGTCAGCCTGGGCTCTCAAGTGAGACTGTCTCAAATAAATAAATAAAATCTAGAGGCTGGGTACAGTAACAGTCTCCTTTCACCCCCTCTGGAGACCGGAGCAGGAGGGTCACCACAAGTTTGAGGCCAGCCTGGTAACACGTCCTAAGTGAGCCAGAACTATGTCCCTCCCTGTCTTCTGGTTTATATTCTCTCTTTTGGAACCTGTAAGTACCAGGCATGTGTGTGGTGTAGACACACATACAAGCAAAACCCCATACACATAAAATGTTTACAAAACCAAAACTTTTGAGCTGAAGGTGGTGACTCATATCTGTAATCCCAGCATTCAAATAACAGAAGTGGGAGAGCTGATGCAAGTTCGAGGCCAGCCTGATCTAAGTAGTGAGTTCCAGAACAGCCAGAGCTCCATAGTAAGACATCCCAAACACACAGAAACAAAGCTCAGCACTCGGGAGGCAGAGGCAGGTGGATCGCTGTGAGTTGGAGGCCAGCCTGGGCTACACAGAGAAAGTGTGTCTCCAAAACCAAGAAAGCAAGAAAAACAAAGAGCCAATGAACAGGGCTGAGGAAGTGGCTCACTGGTTAAGAGAGGGCACTGTCCTTCCAAAGGCAAAGTGTAACCCCCAGCACCAAAGTCAAGCCACACTGGCCTGTGACTGCAATTCCAGGGACTTAGGGCCCTCTTCTGACCTTCATGAGCAACTGCATGCACATGTATACAGCTCCATATATATAAAATACAAATTCTAATTATAGAAATAATATTATCGTTAATTATACATTATATACAATTAAGAATAAAATGCATTTTTAAAAAAAGTGACTGACCGGGCATGGTGGCGCATGCCTTTAATTCCAGCACTCAGGAGGTAGAGGCAGGCGGATCGCTGTGAGTTCGAGGTCAGCCTGGTCTACAAAGAGAAACAAACAAAAAGATAAATTTGGGGGGCCAAGTGCAGGATTCAGTTGTAGCATGTGCAAAGCCCCTAAACGATACAAAAAAATGAACCACATCTCAATTTTAAAATGGGGGGGGGCATGATTTTCGTGCCTATCGTGGTCTGGTACTTAGTTGGGACACAGAATCCTTATGGTTTTCAGGCTTGGTGGAGACCACTATTAAACTGTATTGAAAAACATTACTGAAATACAATGGGGAATCGGAGACTCACAGAAACCATCACACTCACTGTAAACGCTCACCTTTCCCGCACAGGTGAAGTTGATTTGCAGGTAGTAAGGAAAAGTCATATATTTCTGTAAGAAAAGGTGGGTGAAATACCTAGTCGTGAGGTCTACTGACTCAGGATCCCTTTAATATTTACTGACCCAACATCCCTTTCATACTCTTGATCCCAGTTCCCTCACCTCCTTGGGGTCGATTGGCGAGTCTCCCAACTTTTCGAACACCTCGGTCTGTAGATCAATGGGCTCGTGGTCGATAAATCGATCCTTGTAGAAGTGCGTGCCTACCGTCTCGAACTTGCTCAGAACAGCAAGCCAGTTGCACTGTTGGATAGGGTCTACCCGCACCGAATCCAACGACCGCGGCAGCACTAGCAGCAGTACCCAGAACGCCCATAGGTTTGGTTTTCTCGGCCACACAGGGCTAACAGGGGACATGGCTGGTCAGCACACCTTGTAATTAGAACCTGGAGAACGTGGGGGTCAATACCCACTTGCAAGTCTGCTAGCTGAGGCTGATCTCTAGGAAACCGCTCCGTTCCTGCCCTTCTTCCCGCCCTTCTTGCGGGCTCCACCTTTGATCAGGCTTCGGGCCCCCGCCCCACTCCTGCCTCCACCCCTGCCCTTACTCTCCGCCCGGGCCCTGCTCTTACTCCTTGCCACGCCTCCACCCCTGCCCTTACCCTCGGCCCCGCCCCTGCTAATACTCCTGGCCCTGCCCCCGACCTTACCCTCGGCCCCGCCCCTGCTAATGCTCCTGGCCCCGCCCCTGCTAATGCTCCTGGCCCCGCCCCCGATCTTTCTTCCGGCCTCTTCTGTACCCCTGCGGCTCTTTTCGCCCCTCCTCCTATTGGCTCTCTCTCCCTTTGCCGCGACCTTGCTCTTCTCCGTGCCGGCTTTGGGGACTCTGAACCTATTCTTCGCCAAGTCTCTCTTTGCGTTTCTTGCCTTGCCCGAGCCCTTCCTGCTTTCCCCACCCGTGCGCCCCTCGGCGACCACCGACTTGTCCGTGGCCCTGGGTCCCTCCTCCTCGCGGGCTGCCCCGCCCTCACGCTGGCCCTCGTCACGCGTGCCCTTTCTCTTCGCTGTGGCCCCGCTCAGAAGCCGGCCTCTGGTCTTGTTCCTGGGTGATTCCTCGCCCGCACCTCCGTCCACGCTATGGCCCCTGCCCTGGCTCAGGCCCTGGGTCTTTCTGGAGGTGGAACCTCCGCTCCCCTTTCTCTCCTGGTCGCGCTTTTCTCCTTGGCTCGGGCCCTGGGTCTTTCTGGAGGTGGAACCTCCGCTCCCCTTTCTCTCCTGGTCGCGCTTTTCTCCCTGGCTCGGGCCCTGGGTCTTTCTGGAGGTGGAACCTCCGCTCCCCTTTCTCTCCTGGTCGCGCTTTTCTCCCTGGCTCGGGCCCTGGGTCTTTCTGGAGGTGGAACCTCCGCTCCCCTTTCTCTCCTGGTCGCGCTTTTCTCCCTGGCTCGGGCCCTGGGTCTTTCTGGAGGTGGAACCTCCGCTCCCCTTTCTCTCCTGGTCGCGCTTTTCTCCCTGGCTCGGACCCTGGGCCTTTCTGGAGGTGGAACCTCGGCTCCCCTTTCTCTCCTGGTCGCGCTTTTCTCCCTGGCTCGGGCCCTGGGCCTTTCTGGAGGTGGAACCTCGGCTCCCCTTTCTCTCCTGGTCGCGCTTTTCTCCCTGGCTCGGGCCCTGGGTCTTTCTGGAGGTGGAACCTCGGCTCCCCTTTCTCTCCTGGTCGCGCTTTTCTCCCTGACTCGGACCCTGGGCCTTTCTGGTAGTGGAACCTCGGCTCCCCTTTCTCTCCTGGTCGCGCTTTTCTCCCTGACTCGGACCCTGGGCCTTTCTGGTAGTGGAACCTCGGCTCCCCTTTCTCTCCTGGTCGCGCCCTTTGCCCTGGCTCGGACCCTGGGCCTTTCTCAAGATCCGATTCTCACTCCCCTTTCTCCCCTTGCCCTGGCTGGCGCCCGAAGTCTTTATGGCGGTCGGGTCCTCGGTCCGTTTTCTCTCCTGGACGCGTTCCTGGTCCTGGCTCGGGACCCCGGTCTTGTCGTGGTGGAGATCCTCGCTCCCCTTTCTCTCGGGGCCACGCTCCTGGTCCTGGCTTCTGCTCTCTGTCCTGGGGTCCTGGGCCACCTGGCTTTCCTGCGCCTGCGGCTCGACCCGCCCTTTCCCTTCAGAGCCCTTCTCCCACCCTGGTGGTGGTTTCTCCCCAGCGCTGGCTAGCCTTTCCACGCCAGCCTTCTTCTCCTTTGGGGACCTTTCCTGGTCTTGGGGCCTCTCTGCTCCTCGGGCTCTCTCCTCGCCCCAGGATCTGTCTTCGTCCGGTGGTCGCTCCTCACCCCGATCTTTCCTCTCTCTACCACCACGCCAGTCGTCGCGTTTGGCTCTCTCTTCCTCGCCGCGACTCCTCCCGTAAATAACCCTCTTCTTGTCCCAGAGTTTCTCTTCTCCCCGACTTCTCTCGTGATCTCGGAGTCTCTCCAGGCCGCAAGGCAGCCCGTCGTTCCACACCCAGGCTGACTTTGCGATCCTCACTGTCCCCACCGACACCTTTTCCCTCCACTTTTTCGCATCTCTCCTGTCCATGCCCTGAGCCTCAAGCTAATCTTCCGGCCACGCCCGTACGCAGCACCGGCTCAGGTCTTCGCCACGCCCTGTCCTCGCCCCGCCCTTTCTTTGCCTTGCCCTCTGGCTCGCTCTTCTCCTGGTCCTATAGCTGGTTGCTCCTTTTCCTCCGCCCCCCCCAAAGCCTTGCCTCCTTGCCTTGCCTTCCTTTCCCCATCCCTTCCCCTTCTTAACCCCCTCCCGCCCCCCTCATCCCCTACGATGGCACCGCCCTCTTCTCCCCGCCCCGCTGTACCAGTCACTTGGTTAAAACCGATCAACCGTTGCTTGGCAGCGCCTGTTCTACCCGTCTTGCCAGCTTTTAAAATGGCCGCTCCGACCTCCGCGAGGCACGCCTACGTGGCTTGGCGCGCGCGTCTCCATGGTAACGCGCACCTCTCCCTCCCGCATCCCCCCCCCCCGTACCCCCTCCATACACAACAAGCACCTAGGATTTGAGGGCGGGGCTCCCAGGTGCGTGGCAGGCAGAGGACCTGCTCCCGTGGGAGCAATTTATAAGGGTTGTTCTGGCAGAGGCACTGTGCCTGCTTGACCACTAGATCAGAAATTCTCTGGCGGAAAAAGACTTTTCCAAAACCTTTGTGGTGGCGCAGGCCTTTAATCCCAGCACTGGGGAGGCAGAGGCAGGGGGATCGCTGTGAGTTCGAGATCAGCCTTCTCTGCATTGCTAGTTCCAAGACAGCCAAGTTTCCCACACAGAAGACGAAAAAGAAAAAAAGAAAAGGGAAGATAGAAAACAAAAAGACTGAAAGCTGGGCCAGTCAGTAGAGTCTTTGCTTAACAGGCAGGAAAAGGATATAAACTGGTAAACACCCACAATCCCAACACTTAGGAGGAGAGGCAAGAGGGTCAGAAGTTTAAGGTCTTCCTTGGCGACACAGGGAGGTCAAGGCCAGCCTGGACTACAAGAAACCCGGTCTCAAAAAGAAGGAAAAGCAGCCGGGCAGTGGTGGCGCACGCCTTTAATCTCAGCACTCGGGAGGCAGAGCAGGCGGGTTGCTCTGTGAGTTCGAGGCTAGCCTGGTCTACAAAGTGAGTCCAGGACAGCCAAGATAACATAGAGACACCCTGTCTCAGGAAAGAAAAAAACAAAAACAAAAACAAAAAGGAAGAAGAAAAAGCTGATTGTGGTGTCCTGAGCTTCCAGTCAGTTCTCCAGAATCCACTTTCATCCCGTCTTCTAAGCCCTGGGAATACAGACAGCATCCAGCTGGCTTCCCCCCACGGGTCCTGAGGATTAAACTCAGGTCTGAGCGGCAAGCACCTCTAACCACTGAGCTACCGCCTTGACCCAACCCGTGCCCTTGAACTCCTATCTTCTAGTCTGATTCTTCATTGTATCCTGCCAGCATATGCCACCCCAACTGGCAGGAGATTTTATTTTGTTTTATTTTATTATTGTTGTTGTTGACAGGGTCTCTCTGTGTAGACCAGCCTGGCCTCGAACTCACAGCAATCCGCCTGCCTCTGCCTCCTGAGCGGTGAGACTAAAGACGTGCGCCGCCGCCACCACCACCACCACCGGCCGGCAAGAGATTTTGGACGTAGCATAAAGCCTGCCCTGAAGGTAGATGCACAATGGGCCCTTTGATCTCAACTGTCGAGAGCGCGCCCATCTGCTGTATTTCACTCTCCATGTGTCTACTGAATTCTTTCAGAGGCGAGCACCACAGTGCAAGGGCCGGGCCAGCCACAGCTTTCTAAAGAGACCTGTCTAGAAACAACAAAATAAACCCGGCACCTGGAGAGGGTTTCATTCATGACCAGGTGTGGCTCCCCACACCTGTAGACCCAGCACTTAGGACACCCAGGCAGGAAAAACATGAGCCTGAAGTCAGCCTGGCTACAGACAGAGCATGGGTCTTGGGCCAAGTAAACATTTTGTAGGTTAACAATCTCCCTTTGTATCCTGGTGCCAGCCCGTCAGGCACTGCTTGTTGTAATAGGTTGGCGCCCACTGTTTGCACTGAGCTCCTATACTAAGTGGCCAACGAGACAGAATTACTCATGTTGAAATTCTACACCACTGCCAGGCGGTGGTGGCACACGCCTTTAATCCCAGCACTCAGGAGGAGGCAGAGGCAGGAGGATCGCTGTGAGTTCAAGGCCAGCCTGGTCTACAGAGTGAGTCCAGGACAGCCAAGGGTACACAGAGAAACCCTGTCTTGAAAAACCAAAAAAAAAAAAAAAAAAAAAAGAAAGAAAGAAAGAAAAGAAAAATTCTACACCACCAAGCAAAAAGCCAAATTGTTTATCTAATAAACAATAGCCAAACCTCCAACCTGGCTGGGGTTTTTTGTTTGTGTGTGTGTGTGCATGTGTATGTGTGTTTGGGTTTTTGAGACACAGTTTCTCTGTGTAGCCTTGGGTGTCCCAGACTCGCTTTGTAGACCAGGCTGGCCTCAAACTCACAGCAATCCACCTGCCTCTGTCTCCCATGTGCCACCACCATCCCACAAGTAACTTTCAAACAACACACCTGGGTTTTCTTTTCTGCTTCTTTTCTTCTCAGCATTCTCAGCCTCTTTAATTCAGACCCTGGCTGGCCTGGAACTGGCAGTGTAGACCAGGATAACCCTAAACTCGGCTCTGCCTGCTGATGGCGCAATGGCTAAGAGCATGTATTGCTCTTCCAGAGACCCTGAGTTCCATCCCCAGCACCCATGTCAGGCAGCTCACAAGGGACTCTAAGTCCAGGTCTCGGGGAGCTGGCACCCTTTCCTGGCCTCCACGGGAACCTGCACACACGTGATGGGCACAGACACATATGCACAGATTAAAAAAAAGTAATGATACAATAGGACATGGTATTAAGGAATTTCTTTTTTCTTTTTCTTTCTTTTTTTGTTTTGTTTGTTTGTTTTGTTTTTGGTTTGGTTTGGTTTTTCGAGACAGGGTTTCTCTGTGTAGCCCTGGCTGTCCTGGACTCAACTTTGTAGACCAGGCTGGCCTCCAACTCACAGCGATCCACCTGCCTCTGCCTCCCGAGTGCTGGGATTAAAGGCGTGCGCCACCACTACTGGCAGGATCTCTATTTTACATGCTCTTCCTTATTAAGAAAGAGAGTTCAGAACTGAGGGAAGAAGTAGCTATGCTACTGACTCCCAGGTGCTGTGCTCCAGGATTTACAGGGATCCATTTGCTGGTCTTTCAAGTCCGTGAGGTAGTGCTGCACAATTTCCCTCTCATAAACAATCAACCTAAGGCACAGATGAAATACTAATGAAGTGGGGCTCACGCTTAAACACACACACACACACACACACACACACACACACACACACACACACACGAGCTTTGCTTTCAGAACCAGGAACCATCACCATCACCGCTTCTCAGTATCATTTGTGGAGGCCGGAAGATGGTGACATATGCTGCTTATTCATGCACAGCCTAAGTGCAGACAGAAGCCTGGGAAAGCAAATGACACGGCTGTTCTTGTGTGGAGGCCAAAAGGCAATGAGATCTGAGGAGCTGCTTCTTTCCTCCCACTGCGGGTCCCAAGGATCTAACTCAGAGTGCTGGGGTTAGAGGATGACAGCAAGCGCTTCCCTCTGATGAGCTTTTCTTTTTAAGATGTATTTGTTTATTTATTTATTTGTTTATTATGTATACAGCGCTTTTACCTGCCTGTTCCCCTGCAGGCCAGAAGAGGGCATTAGATCTCATTACAGACGGTTGTGAGCCACCATGCAGTTTGTGGGAATTGAACTCAGGACCTCTGGAAGAACAGATGGTGCTCTTAATCTCTGAGCCATCTCTCCAGCCCCCTCCCACCCTCTTTTTTTTTTTTTTTTTCTAGATTTATTTATTATGTATACAATGTTCTGACTGCATGTGCACCTGCAGGCCAGAAGAGGGCGCCAGATCAATTATTGATAGTTGTGAGCCACCATGTGGTTGCTGGGAATTGAACGCAAGACCTCAGGAAGAGCAGACAGTGCTCTTAACCTCTGAGCCGTCTCTCCAAACCCTCTGATGAACTATTTTGCTGGCTCAGGTTTTTCATTGTTGTTGTTGTTTTTGTTTTATGGAGACAGGATTTCTCTCTGTGTGGCCTTGACTGTCCTGGACTTACTTTGTAGACCAGGCTGGCTTCAAACTCACAGAGATCCACCAGCTTCTGCCTCCCGAGTGTTGGGACTTAAAGGCACATGCTACAGCTTTCATGCTACCTTTTGAGGGCAGGTCTTTCAGCGGAACCTGGAGCCCACTGATTTGCTCTGGGTCCGCTGGCTCTGCCCCCTTGCCCTCCACATTGGGGTCACAGGGCTGTACAAGGACCTCAGGCACTTTTTACGTGGGTGCTGCCGGGGAGAAACGCAGGTCTTTGTTTAATGCCTGTTTAAGCCATCTTCTCAGACCCGGAACTGTAAACTGTTTCGTTTAGCAGTTACTCCGTTGTTATTTGTTTGCACACTGCCCTGGCTAGCCTCAGCCTCCACACTGCTGGGATGATAGGGGTGTGTCAGCACACCCAGTCGCCCCGTGGGACTTCCTAGCACGGTTGGATACTGAGCTAGCCTTCCTTAAAACGCTCAGTATACTGGTTGAAGTGTCTGTTGCTTGCGCTAGAAGCAGCAAGTCCGGTTTCAATGCCTGGCTCAGCGGCAGCCATTTGGACATGCCTGGACACTCCCCCCACTCAGTGGAGGGGAGAGAGACTGAACCCAGGCCTAGGAGAGCCTAGCTGTGGAGTATGGTGCCGAGGCTCTCCCCAGGCACGCTCTGTCCAGGTACAATGTAACAATTAGGTCATTTCAGTCAGGGTTTTGTTACTTGCAGCCAAAATCCTTCCTGATACAATTGTATAAAGTAACACCCAGCCCTGAGGGTTATATGGCTCTTCTTCAGCCTCCTCTCCTGTCCCTTAGCCTGGCACTGTATTCCTCTGATTACGTTATTAATATCGGGGTTGATATTATTTTATCATCAGGCACCTGTTACGTACCCAATCCCGCACCAGAACTCTCAAGCCTCCTGCCTCAGATCAGATTACAGGCCCTGGCTACTGCACCTCGCTGATGTCATCTTTTTGAGGAGTATTCCTTTTGTTTGGTCTCTTTGAATATACCTCGGCTGTCCTGGACTCACTTTGTTGACTAGGCTGGTCTTGAACTCAGAGATCCACCTGCCTCTGCCTCCCAAGCGCTGGGGTGAAAGGCATGCACCACCGAGCCCAGTATTATTATTATTTATTTACTTATTTGGTTTTTCGAGACAGCCTTTCTCTGTGTAGCCTTGGCTGTCCTGGACTTGCTTTGCAGACCAGGCTGTCTTGAACTCACAGAGATCCACCTGCCTCTGTCTCCTGAGTGCTGGGATTAAGGGTGTGCACCACCAAGCCCGGTATTTTTATTATTTTGTTTTTTTTTTGAGACATCCACCTGCCTCTGCCTCCCAAGCGCTGGGGTGAAAGGCGTGCACCACCGAGCCCAGTATTATTTACTTATTTTGGTTTTTCAAGACAGGGTTTCTCTGTGTTGCCCTGACTGTCCTGGACTTCCGTTTTTTGTAGACCAGGCTGACCTCGAACTCAGAGATCCACCTGCCTCTGCCCTGAGTACTGGGTTTAAAGGTGTGTGCCACCACGCCCGCCCGGCTCAAGGAGTATTACGGTCACCATTTAACAGAGAGAGTCCCAGAGGTAGAATGACTGTTCAAATGCATGAGCAGGCCATGGCCCAGGTGCAGCGTTTGCACAGGAAGACTATGGCTCCAGAGACGTCAGTTACTGCCCCGTAATCAGACACACCATCACCATGGGGCCATGCTAAGTGGTAAACCCCCTGCCACTTGGATCTGGGCTCCGATCCTGGGTCAGTTCCTGGCCTGCTAAGCCACCGAGGGAGATGCTGGCCCAGGCAAGGGCTTGTCCCTATGGGCATTCTGGCCGGCAGACACCTGAGAATAAGGGTCTTCCCTTGACTGGCAGGTCTTGGTTTGGTGCTTGTCCCTTCTTCCTAGGAGCCGCCTGGACATTTCAGGTCTATTCCTCAGTCGTGACTTCTGTGGCTTTTCCAGTGCCCATTGGAGTTTGTTCCCGTCAAGGGACAAGTCAGTCAGTGTGACCCCAGTAAGAGCAGGGCCCAGGCCACGTCTAACGGCTACTGTGTGCCCAGCCCAGAATAGCAAAGGGACACAAGTGACGGTTCTGTTGAATGAGCAGCCGACAGCTGAGGACATCGAGGTTCAGAATGGGGGAACCACTTTGCCCAAGACAGAGCCACCAGGGCAGTGGCTGACGTGAGAGGTCCAGGCCCAGAAGACTAGGAGCTGGGTGTGTGTGACGTAAGAGAGTGGGACACAGAACAGCAGCAGCAAAAGCACAGCTCTCACCGACAAGTCCAAAAGCCCAAGTGCTCGGACTATGAGAAGAAAAGAGAATAAAGGACTGTGTCAGGAGCCTGAGAGACCAAGGGTGTGGAAGTGGCCGCTTCTCACCTCGCAGTGGGGTGCCGGGAAAGACAGCAGAGTGTGTGTGTGTGGCCATTCCTGTGGGTCCACTCCAGTCACATGAGGCCCAAAGCCCAGGCCAGGTGAGTCCAAGTGGCCTCACCTGGCCTGGGACCTGGGGATGGAGGCGTAGTTAGCATGGGAGGCAGCAGAGAGGTGCTGGTGCAGATCTGTGCTGGCGCCCAGAATGTCCACCTGATCGTCCTCATCCTGACTGAGGTTGGCCGGGTCCGGATGGGGCAGCAGGATGAGGTCAGTGAGGCCATGGAGGTCGGACACATGGTGGAAAGTCTGCAACACCAGCACCATGGCAATCAGGCCCAGGAAGAGGTATGCTGCGGGGAGGGGAGACATGGTGGCAGTCAGTTTCCAGCTCAGACTCCAGGGCAGAGGTGTGATGCAATGGGTGCCTTTCCCCTGGGGCAGCTGGGTGCTCTTAGCACCCCTTCAATACCCCTTAGGAGAGAGTCGTTTCTTCCTGAGCCCCCCAACCCCCCACCCCCACATTGCCAGGCCAAAGGTCCCCTCCCGGCTCTTAAGCTCACCTGTGACGAGCACCTTGTAGAGGGCCCGGTAAGGCTGGCCAGGGGCTTCTCCAGGCACGTAGTCCCCCAGGCCAATGGTGGACAGAGAGATGAAACAGAAGTAGAAAGCATCCAGGAAGCTCCAGGCCTCCTCAAGATGGGCGAAGACCGCAGCTGGGACCAGGAAGAATACGGCCACGATGAGCACCAGCAGGCCCACCAGGTGCCAGCGTGCTGCCTGCTGCGGGCGCCAGCCCCAGCGCAGGCTCAGCCAGGACAGGGGTGCATGGGTGAGCAGCAGCGACAGGCGCTGGGCCGAGGCGGTCAGGAGCAGCATGGTGACGGGCACACCCAGGAGCGCAAAGACGATGGAGAAGGCTTTGCCTGCATCTGTCAGTGGGGTCGTGTAGCCATAGCCTGCGGGGAGAAGAGTCCTCCTGCACATTGGCACCTTCACAACGGGAGGTCTGGGCTCCTCCCGCTACCCCCAGCCCCCGCTGCTAGCTCATCCTCCCTGACTGCAGTGACAATGCCTGCATCTAAGAGCTATGGTTTCCTAGTAGTCTGGCAGTGGTGGCGTGGGCCTTTAATCCCAGCACTCAGGAGGCAGAGGCAGGTGGATCGCTGTGAGTTCGAGGCCAGCCTAGTCTATAAAGTGAGTTCAGGACAGCCAAGGCTACACAGAGAGACCGTCTCGAAAAACAAAAGCAAACAAACAAACAAACAAAAAAGAGCTGCGGTTTCTTGTCTTGTTTGGGTTTTCGAGTCAGGTTTCTCTGTGTAGCCCAGGCTGTCCTAAACTCACTCTGAGGTCCAGGCTGTCCTCAAATTCACAGAACTCTGCCTGCCTCTGCCTCCTGAGTGCTGGGATTACAGGCATGCGCCACCACCGCCTGGCTTTATTATGACTTTTTCTTATATGTATTTAACTAATCTTTTTATTTTGTCTTTTGTCCTCGTTCTGGGTGGCCTCACACTCAAAGCAGTCCACCTGCTTTTAGATTATTTTTTGAAACAATTTTCACTGCGCTGTGGTGACTCACGCCTTTAACTCCAGCACTCAGAAGGCAGAAACAGGAGGATCTCTCTCTGTGAGTTCGAGTCCAGCTTGGTCTACAAAGTAAGTCCAGGACAGCCAAGGCTGTTACACAGAAAAACCTGTTTTGAAAAACCAAAAACGAAACAAAACAAAATTATTTTCTTTTTATGTGTATACCTGTGTGTCTGAGAGTATGTGTGTGCGCCACATGTGTGGAGGAGTCTGTAGAAGTCAGAGGAGAGGGCATATCCCCTGGAAGTGGAGTTACAGGCAGTTGTGAGCTGCCAGGACGGTGCTCCGAACTGAAGCTGGGTCCTGTGCAAGAGCTGTAAGTGCACTTAACCACACGCCTTCCGCCCCCGCACCGGACTCCTGAGTGCTAATATTGGCTGCGAGTCACCAGCCAGCATTATCATCCACTCCTGGTCACCCTTTCTTGTGACCCATGCTCTGCCAGCTCGCTCTTATCTTGATGGTTGATTTAGTAATCTTCCAGCATCGGCCATGTGGTATGCTGTATTGATATAGTCAAAAGTGTTGAGTTGTTGTTTTTTTTTTTTTGAGACAGGGTTTCTCTGTGTAGCCTTGATTGTCCTGAATTTGCTTTGTAGACCAGGCTGGCCTTGAACTCACAGAGATCCACCTGCCTCTGCCTCCTGAGTGCTGGGATTAAAGGTATGTGCCACCACTCCCAGCCAAATGTTGAGTTCTTTGACTACACACACACACACACACACACACACACACACACCATGTCTGTTACTAGTGACTTCTCTGAAGAATCTATACTGCTAGCTGAGTCAAGCCTCAATTTCCGCTAGTGTATTCTAGGCAGGTGTCGAGGCCCCCGCCCCGCCCCCCCAGATATCTTTTTACTTCCTGTTTTGAGACAGGATCTCAGTACATCTCTCAAGCAGGCTTTGAGATTGGTCCTCCTTCGTCAATCAGCTTCCTGGCAGCTGGGATGACAAGCCTGACCCACCAGGCCTGGCCACGCGGTCTGCTTGGCAGGCTGAGCCGTATGCATAAACCCTAACACGGAACTTCCTGTGTCTCCACTACCCGACAGGCCGGCTGACCTCAAAAGCCATGCACAGTGTCTGGTGGAGCTGAAAATTTCAGAGGTGTAGAACATGGGGAAACGAAACAGACCCCTTTGCTCCCTATTTGAAACTGGGGGTGCCACCTGACAGTGGCAGAGGGGATCAGGTTTATCCACAAGCTCTGTCAGGACCACCGTGCCTGGTACAGACACTTCCACCAAAACCCCTGGTTAGAACCACTCAGCCAAGCCGGGCGTGATGGCACACGCCTATAATCCCAGCACTCAGGAGGCAGAGGCAGGTGGATCGAGGCCAGCCTGGTCTACAAAGCGAGTCTAGGACAATCAGGGCTACACAGAGAGACCCTGTCTCAAAAAAAAAAAAAAACAAAAAAAAAAAACACTCAGCCTTCTGTCTCCCCAGCTGTGAGGATTCCTTAGCCCTTGGCATTGTGGGAAACACCTTCACTGCCGCTATGAACGTTGCTGGCCTTGAACTTGTGGCAATCCCACTGCTTCTGCCTCTGGAGTGCTAGGACCAAAAAAAAAAAAAAAAAAAAAAGTGTGCCACAATGTTCTACACCATCCTTGCTGTGTGCAAGTTGGCTGGTTTCTCTGGTCCTCCACTTCATAGACAGATAGACAAACCGACCGACAGAGAGACAAACAAGACAGAAAATAAGTGGCAGTGCCGACAGCGGCTGCACACACATTTAATCCCAGCACTTGGGAGGCAGAGGTAGGCGGATCTTTATGAGTTCCAGGCCAGCCTGGGCCAAGACAGCCAAGGCCGTTACCCAGAGAAACCGTGTTTCATAAGCCAAACAAACCAAACAAACACAAGAAGAAAATGAGGCTGTTGTGTTGGCTGAGTTAAAACCTGGGTCTGGCCGGACGGTGGTGGCGCACGCCTTTATTCCCAGAACTTGGGAGGCAGAGGCAGGCGGATCGCTGTGAGTTCGAGGCCAGCCTGGTCTACAAAGCAAATCCAGGACAACCAAGGCTACACGGAGAGACCCTGTCTTGAGAAAAAAAGGAGGGGTGGGGCTGGAGAAATGCTCAGAGGTTAGGAGCACTGACTGCTCTTCTGAAGGTCCTGAGTTTGTTTCCTGGTAACCACATGGTGGCTCACAACCATCTATAATGGGATCTGATGCCCTCTTCTGGCCTGCAGGTGTACATGCAGACAGACTACTGTATACATAATAATAAATAAAGAAATCTGTTTTTTTGTTTTTGTTTTTTTGAGACAGCGTTTCTCTGTGTAGCCCTGGCTGTCCTGGACTCGCTTTGTAGACCAGGCTGGCCTCGAACTCACAGCGATCCGCCTGCCTCTGCCGCCCGAGCGCTGGGATTAAAGGCGTGCGCCACCACGCCCGGCTACCTAATAAATCTTAAAAACAAACAAACAAAAAGCCCTGGGTCTGTAAGTCCCCTGTCATGCTGAGAAATTATGATCTTGTTTCACAGCTGAGCACCAGCTGCTGTGCCTGCTACACTGTCTGACTCCCCTCACCTGTCCTGTCCAAAGTGAGAATGAGAGAGAGAGGGAGGGAGAGGGAGAGAGAGAGGACGGCAGGGACAGGAGCACTGTGACTAGAAAGCAGGTCAGGCCAGCTCAGGAAGAACTAGCCTCAGGTGAGATCACTTCATTCTTCTGGGAAGAGTCACCCAGCTCTGTTGCCAGTGACAAACACTGAAGGCCCCAAATGAGGGCCCAACGCCAACCCCGATGGTGTGACGCTGCCCTGCCCACTGGAGAAGCAGTTGACTATGGCTCAGGCCCCTCCCTGTTTCAAGTGCCCCAAAGAGGTCACCTCAAGGAGAGGAGGGGCTGTAGAGCAGCAAAGCCTGGTCTCTGAGGGGTTTCCCAGGTCTGTGGTGTGAGGATGGAAGGGACTTCCCAGGAGGAATTCCCCAGGGTTCTTCAATGCTGGGGGCACAGGTAGCAGTGGGTTCTACCTGAATGGGTCTCAAAGAAAGCTCTGCGGAGTTCTGTTTCCTTCTTTCTTTTTTCTTTTTAATTTTTTTTTTTTTTTTTTTTTTTTGGTTTTTTGAGACAGGTTCTCTCTGTGTAGCCTTGGCTGTCCTGGACTCGCTTTGTAGACTAGACTGGCCTCGAACTCACAGAGATCCACCTGCCTCTGCCTCCCGAGTGCTGGGATTAAAGGTGTGCGCCACCACCGCCCAGCTGACACTGGCAGATTTCATCTGGATTGTGTGAGTTCTCATACAGGCCGAGCTCCTGAGGCCAGGGTATCTGGACCAGTGCTGAGGCATGAGGCACGCATCTTTAAGGTCCTTGCTTGGCTAATGTTTTATTTTTGGGGTGGTGGGGTGCAGTGTGCTCCGTCACTACAATGCTCTCACCATTTGGGTGTTTGTTTTCTGAAGTACTGATTGACGATTGAACTCAGCACCTCACAGGGCTTCAGGCAAGCGCCCTGCCGCTGAGCTACAGCTCAACCCTCTTGTCTAGGAGCTGAACCAGCCCCTCATGACCAGCCCTTGGGTTGGAAAGGGCTAGAGGTTTGGCTGGAGGTGATTTGGAGGTAGGAGTCTCAGCTTGGGGCACTTCAACCCGCACAGCCAATGGCTCCTTCCTTGAAGAAGCTTCCAGGCTGACTAGGGGATCCTGAGTCTAAGAGCAGAACAGCCTTAGGAGAAATCCCAGCAATACAGGGGCGGTGGAAAGAGGAGTGGAGTCCCGTGGTCAACTGGGAAATACGGGGGTGGCAGCAGGGGGATGGGTGCCTTTGGTATGGGGCTCTTGCTGAAGAGAACCCAAAGTGGAGGGTGGGTCCCAGAAATGGTCTCAGGTATGGCTGGGGTCTCTCCTAGAAGACAAGCAGGCGTCCGGTAACGGCCGGTAATGGCGCCTGCGGATCAAGGACTATCATGCAGGAGGGCCTGAGTTCAACTCCCAGTTCACCCCCGGGGCACTGAGTTCAGGAGGAAGTCGAAGCCGATTGTTCCAGGAAGGAGCTATCTGGGACACAAGGCTGGAAGAGATGGTGTGCTAAGCCCTGTTGTGCTCACACAGCCCGCGGGGGGGGGGGGGGGGGGGGCGCCAGAGACCCAAGGAAGTCCCAGACCCTCGCTGATCGTGGATCCTAGGGTTAAGACCAGAGTGGAGCCGACCCAGCACTCGGGGAGGCAGAGGCAGGCGGATCGCTGTTGAGTTCGAAGCCAGCCTGGTCTATAAAGCGAGTCCAGGACAGCTGGAGCTGTTACACAGAGAAACTCTGTCTCGATAAACCAACAAAACAAAACAAAAAACAAGGCATCATAAAGGATTCTTCCAGCTAGATGTGGTGGCGCACGACTTTAATCCCAGCACTCGGGAGGCAGAGGCAGGCGGATCGCTGTGAGTTCGAGGCCAGCCTGGTCTACAAAGCGAGTCCAGGACAGCCAAGGCTGCACAGAGAGACCCTGTCTCAAAAAAGTTAAAAAAAAAAAAAAGGACGCTGTCAGATAATGTATTACGAAGGGGTCCCTACTCGGAACTGGGGTTTGCAGAACTTGAGAGGAGCCGTTTGGCTTGCACGAGGGCTCTGCCAGAAAGGGCCAGCTGCAGCCGCGGCGGCTCGATTTCCGTGTTGGCCACGGAGGAGGGTTGTTCGGAGCCCGGCGGCGGCGGCGTCCCTCACTTACCCACCGTGGTGACCAGCGTGCTGGCGAAGAAAAGCGCCGAGGCGAAGTCCCAGGCTGGGTCGGAGGCGTTGGCGGGTCCCGAGGCGTTGGCCAGCGCTGCGCGCCCCAGCCGTCCGGCCGCCAGCACCCTCTCCACGAAGGCGTCCAGGTCGTGCGCCGCGACGCACGGGCTGTGGCGCAGCAGCTGCTCCCGCAGTGTCCCCAGCTCGGCGCGCAGTCTGGCTTCGTGCGGCCGCTCCAGCAGCGCCACCAGCAGCGCGCCCAGCGCCAGGTACCCGGCGTAGGCGGCCAGGGCGCTGGCCAGGAGCGCGCCCCGCCGCATGGTGCGCGCACAGACCAGCCAACCCCAGACGTGGCACCCCGAGACGTGGCACCCCGAGACGTGGCACCCGGCGCGCCCCGTCGGTCCAGGGCCCGCCGTCCGCTTCTAGTTCCGGGAGCTCCCGGCGCCGCCAACGACGCCCCGAAGAGGAAGAGGAGAAGAAGAAGGAAAAAAAAAAGAGGGAGGAGCGGGGGTTTTGGCGCAACGCCCGGCCGCTGGGAAACTGAGGCACGCCCAGACACCAGGTGTTGTTGGTACAGGACCTGGGGAGGGTGGAGTGCTACGATCCCGGATCCCCGGGAGACGGGCGGGATGCGGAGGGTGGCTGGAGTTCTTCTCCTGCCTCAAGTTCCTCCCAGCTCTGCTCCCCGCGGGAGTCGCAGCTTCTGAACACAGAACTGAAACTCTCCTTGGAGTTTGGGAGGGAGGGATGGGGGGTGGGGGCTTCTGCCTGTAATCTTAGCACCCGGGGAGGCTGAGGCAGGATTGCTGCCGGGTCAGGCCAACCCCGGACAAAGTGAGACAGGCCTCTAGTGGTCAGACCTTAACTCATGAGCACTTAGGGTTTTTTGTTTTGTTTTGTTTTTTGTTTTTAGCGTCTCCAGTTCTGTGCCGGGCCTTTGTTTGAGGCACTAGGATGTGGAAGACGTTGGGGGCGGCGGTGGAGGGGCGGTGGGAAGATAAAACTGATCAGGAATCCAGAGACGTTGCTGGAAGGGACAGCAAGACTCTGTCAGCAAAAACCAAAAATACAAAAACAAAAAACAAAACCCAACCATCCAATCAACCAAAAACCCCCTAAAAAGTATCTTTCATGGTGGCTCACACCTTTATTCTAGCACTCAGAAAGTATATCTTTATGAGTCCGAGGCCAGCCTGGTCTACATAGTAAGTTCTAGGGCTACATAGTAGGGCCCTGTCTCAAAACAAAACAAACAAACAAACAAACAAAAAACCACAAACAAACAGCCGGGCGTCGTGGCACATTCCTTTAATCCCAGAATTTGGGGAGGCAGAGGCAGGTGGATCAACATGAGTTCAAGGCCAGCCTGGTCTACAAAGAGAGTTCCAGGACAGCCAGGGCTACACAGAGAGACTCTGTTTTGAAAAACCAACCAACCAAACAAACAAAAATCACAAAAAGAGAAACACCAAAAGAAGAACAAACACATTTCTGGTGTGGTTGTGGTAGCTTACATTTAATACTGTTAATATTTGGGAACCGGACTGGGAGGTCACCGACCCCAGGCCAACCTGGGCTACCTGGTGAATACCTGTCTCAAAAGGGCGGGGTAGAATAGTCGGGAGATGGCCAAGCGGTTAAGAGCATTAGCTGCTTTGCAGGGGACCTGGGTTCCATCCATTCCCAGAACCCTCTCCTGTCCTCCTCAGACACCAGGCCACACATGGTGCACAGACACATATGCAATTAAAACACCCATACACATAGAAACGAACAAACTAACATTTATATATATTATATAAACATATAAAGAATCCCCAGACCTGAGGGCTGTGCTATTTCTTTCTTTTTTTTTATTTTTTATTTTAATTTTTTTGAGACAGGGTTTCTCTGTGTAGCCTTGACTGTCCTGGACTCACTTTGTAGACCAGGCTGGCCTCAAACTCACAGCGATCCCCTGCCTCTGCCTCCCAGGGCTGTTTCTATGTATATTTAATTTTTTTAAAGACGGAGGAGCTGAGTATAGGGTTACTCTAGCCCCTGTAACGCTGGCAGCCAGGAGGCAGAGGCAAGTGGGTCTCTATGCAAGACTAGAGTGAGGTCCAGGTCAGCCAGGGCTACAGAGTGAGACATTGTCTCAAACATAACTAGCTGAAGGTAAAGAGGGGATTTCCCTCACTTTCCGCTCACTGGTTTTCAGTCTTGCCGTCCCACAGCCCTTGCCAGCCTGAACTCGGTGCTCTCCTTACAGCTGTGTGGAGGGCCGACCAGGCCCTGCCCACAGCCAGACTGCAGCTCACATTCGTGGAACAGGTTCTATTTATAAACCTGTGGTCATTCTCGGGACAGAGCCCAACTGGAGCAGGAAGAGATACCTGATAATAAAAATGCTAACAATAGCGACAGTGTGCCAGGGGTTAAGTCTTTTTTTTTTTTTAAAGATTATTTATTATTACATATACAGTGCTCTGCCTGCATATACACGTGCAGGCCAGAAGAGGGCGCCAGATCACATTATAGGTGGTTGTGAGCCACCATGTGGCTGCTCGGAATTGCTCTGGAAGAGCAGCCAAGGTTCTAAGCCATCTCTCCAGGTCCCCCCCCCCCCCTTTTTTTTTTTTGGTTTTTCAAGACAGGGTTTCTCTGTGTAGCCTTGGCTGTCCTGGACTCTCTTTGTAGACCAGGCTGGCCACCAACCCTAGCATACAATGCCCTTTCATTGAGTCCTCAACCCTCCCATATGATTCCCAATAAACAGATGAGAAAACTAAGGCTTAAAAAAGA
Organism: Acomys russatus; assembly: GCF_903995435.1. NCBI lineage: Eukaryota > Metazoa > Chordata > Mammalia > Rodentia > Muridae > Acomys > Acomys russatus. Next base: position 18,682,053 of record NC_067155.1, read on the forward strand.
GAATTCAGAGCTGGGCGGTGGTGGCGCACGCCTTTAATCCCAGCACTCGGGAGGCAGAGCAGGCGGATCGCTGTGAGTTCGAGGCCAGCCTGGTCTACAAAGCGAGTCCAGGACGGCTAAAGCTACACAGAGAGACCCTGATTGGAAAAACAAAAAACAAACAAACAAACAAACAAAAAACCCAACCAAACAACAACAAAAAGAACTACGACAAAACAAAACAAAAACCAAACAACTGAAAGGTGAATCTGTACCTATTATGCGCAGATCTTTTTCCAGTACCCACCCTTTCTTTTATCGTTTGTGGCAGTGAGGATAAAACTCAGGACCTCGTGTTTGCAGGGCAAACCCTGCAGGAGTTGAGCTAGATCCCTGCTCTTCTTGTCATTATTTCCCAGGCAATACAGAAGTGTGCACAGGTGCACAAGGGGTTGGTACTATATTAGGGATAAGGAGTCTAGGGTGCTCTGAGGGGCCGAATAGACAGCTCCTGCTTAGCTCACAGGGGACTTTCCGTTTCATCTGGAAAAAAAAAAAGTATCATATATAGACATAGAAACATACATGTCACATATATGTATATGTAATAGTTTAAAGTGTATGGAAGGATTACACACGTTGCATACAAACACAAGCCCCATCAGGCCACGAACGCTTTGTTTGTTTGTTTGTTTTTCCAACACAGCGTTTCTCTGTATAACATCCCTGACTGTCCTGGAACTCAGAGATTTACCTGCCTCTGCTGGGATTAAAGGCGTGTGCCAGCGCCACCCGGCCTCTAAAGCCATTTTATCTCTGTAAAGCCATTTTATCTCTGTAATGTCATTTTATCTTTGAACTTTTAAAAAAAATTTAGTGGCTCGTGGTGGCACACACTTTTAATCCTAGCACTCGGGAGGCAGAGGCAGATGGATCACTGTGAGTTCGAAGCCAGCCTGGTCTACAAAATGATTGCAGGACAGCCAGGGCTACACAGAGAAACCCTGTCTCGGGGAAGAAAAAAAAAAAAAAAAAGATGACTTTAGACAAACTAAGGGCTGAGGATGAGAAACCAAGTTAGTACCTAGGAGTCAGATGCCAACGCAGAGGCAAAGCGGTCCGTCTTAACAGAGGCAGGGTTCCTTCCTGAGAAAGCCCTGGAAGGGGAAGCCACAAGATAGGGTCCCCTGCCGACCCCCTTCTCCTGCACCACTTCCCGCATGTCACGTCCGCTCATTTTTCTCTGAGATAAGTGGAAAGAGAAAGGTCAGAAGGTCATAACAGGGGAGCCCTGGGTCCTGGTGGCACACAGCTGTAAGCCCCGGATTTGGAAGGCAGAGGCAGGAAGAGTGAGGAGTTCAGCCCTATCTTTGGGTTCAGGAGTTTGAAGCCAACCTAGACTGTGTGAGACCCTTTCTCAAGACACAGAGGTGGGGGGCACATGGAGGAGGAGAGGAAAAGGACACCAAGGGACACAGAGGAGGAAGTTAGTTTTCAGGGGCTCTGTACTTGAAAGCGCTCTCCTGTGTGAATTCACCTGCTTGAGGCTATAGGCAGTATCTTTTTTGTTTGTTTGTTTGGTTGGTTTTTCGAGACAGGGTTTTTCTCTGTGTAGCCTTGGCTGTGCTGGACTCACTTTGTAGACCAGACTGGCTTCGAACTCACAGAGACCCACCTCCCTCTGCCTCCCTGAGTTGTGGTTTTAATCGAAAATCCCAAATTGTTCTATTTTAACCAATAAAGACTCAGGAGCCAGATGCTGTGGTGAAAACCTGCTAGCTCTGAGAGGAAGAGAAAGCACCCAGCTGCCCTTCCTACTCAGCTCATGCTCTGATGGAAAAAGCTCAAAAAGCCAAAGGCCAAGGAGCTGAGGAACTTAACAGCTAGAGAGCTGAGAGCTGAGAGCTAAAAAGCTCAAGCTAAAATCCCAAACGCCCAAGAGCTACAGGCTGTCTTAAATAACCCTCAACTCAAGCCAGGTGGTGGTGGTGCTGCCGGCACACGCCTTTAATCCCAGCACTTGGGAGGCAGAGGCAGGAGGATCGCTGTGAGTTTGAGGCCAGCCTTGTCTACAAAGTGAGTCCAGGACAGCCAGGGCTACACAGGGAGACCCTGTCTCAGGCGGGGGTGCGGGAGTGGGGAGAAGGGGAGAGGAGAGAGCATCACAGTTCAAAGCCTTCCCTACTCCTTAATCCCTGTCAGCTGGTTTCTAGCTCTACCTCTTGACCTAGGGTTAATTTTATTAAATCCTGTGTATAGAAAGCTCTAGGATTAAAGGTGTGTGAGGGCTCAACCACAAGAAACAGGTATTTACAGTTCACACTCAGGGCTCACAATGGGATCAAGGATTGATTGAGGTTTTCACAGTTCACAACCTCACGGATCACATAGAAATCAAATATCCTGCAATACTCGGCACTTGGATTAAAAGCGTGCGTCACCACCGCCCGGCTCTTTTTTTTTTTTTTAATTAAAAAATGATTTAGCCGGGCGTGGTGGCGCACGCCTTTAATCCCAGCACTCGGGAGGCAGAGGCAGGCGGATCGCTGTGAGTTCGAGGCCAGCCTGGTCTACAAAGTGAGTCCAGGATGGCCAAGGCTACACAGAGAAACCCTGTCTCGAAAAAAACAAAAAAAAAAAAAAAAAAAAAAAAATGATTTATTTATTTATTATTTATTTATTCTTATTTAACGTGCATTGGTGTTTTGATTACATGTACGTCTGTGTAAAAGTGTCAGATCCCCCTAGAACTGGAGCTATAGACAGGTGTGAGTTGCCTTGTGGGTGTTGGGAGCTGAACCCGGGTCCTCTGGAAGAGCAGCTGTGCTCTTAACTGCTGAACCATGTCTCCGCCCCACCTCACCCCTATTTATTTATTTATTTATTTTGAAATTAGAGTGCACTATGCTCAAAGCTTAGAATGGCTTTGAACTTTTCCCCTTCCTCAGTATTGGAAATACGGAACTGATCCACTATGCAAAACTTCGTTTCTAGCCAGGAGGTGGTGGCGCACGCCTTTAATCCCAGCACTCCGGAGGCAGAGGCAGGTGGATGGCTGTGAGTTCGACGCCAGCCTGGTCTACAAAGCCAGTCCAGGGTAGCCAAGGCTACACAGAGAAACTCTGTCTCGGGGAAGGAAAAAAAAAAGCTTCGTTCCTTTCCCTAAATACTTTGATAAAGACTGCTGCTCTTGTGTAAACGAGAGAGCGCGCATAACTGCGATAAAATCCACCACTCCCCACCACCCTGCTCTCCGCTGAATCGAAGCGCCGGCCTTGCAAAGAACTACATTTCCCGTCAACCCCTGCGCTCCGTCAGAAAACGTTTTCCTTCCCGCCCGAAGCCTTCGTCGCCTAGGATCGTTGTCAGGCTCCGCCCAGTTGAGCCTCAGGGACGGCCTCTCCCCTGACGTCACGAGCTCCAGTTCCCGCCCCTACGTAAGCCTCCGCCCACTCAACCGGGCCGCCCCCTTAGAAGGCGTAGCTCTACGATTGGCTCGCTCGGTACCAATGGGGCGTGGCTACGGGAGCCGGGCGGGCCCAACCCGAACCGCGGCGGAGGCGGGTCGCGGCGGTGGCGTCCCAGTATGCACGCGGCGGGTCTGGCGGCGCCGGCGGGGACGCCCCGGCTGCGTAAGTGGCGTACGTGGCCGGCTGAGGAGACCGGGGGCGGGCGAGGGTGTGGCGGGCGGTGGGGGCGCCGTCGCGGCGGTTGGCGAGGTCACTGCAGGTCAGCACGGAAGGTCACGAGCGCTTCGCGGTCGCGCACGGCGGGCACACAGGGATGTCCGGTCCGGGTCGCGGGCGCGTCGCGGGTAGGTTCTTTAAGGGAATAATATTCCTCTAAAAAGAGAGCAGGTGGGAGGAGGGCTTAACGTGACGTTCCGAGAAACGCGGCTTCCATTCATTTGCAGTCAGCGACCTGCCCTTCCGCGCTCGCCGCCTTTCAGAGGCTCGCCCGGTGCCCACGAGCTGTCACCCACCCACGCTCCGTAGCACGGGCCCGCTGGGTGTGCAGACGGGGCCATATTTACACCCCGTGTACGATCCGAACCAGTACTTACTGTCCTGTTAACCTCCTTTTCCCAGCAGTGAATTTGAATCCCTCTTTAAGCCCCTCTTGGCGCATATATATATATGTGTGTGTGTGTGTGTGTGTGTGTGTGTGTGTGTGTGTGTGTGTTCCATTTGTTTATCTAACGTGTCTTGCTCCAGCGAACCTTGTGACGGGCCCTGGGCTGGGATTTGGGTACGCACTAGTAACCAGCAAAGCCCTTGGTCCTTGCTTTCTCACAGCTAGAGTTCAGGAGGAGGGCAGACACTTAACTAGGCTCGAGAAAAACAACAAACAAACAGACAGACAAACAAACAAACAAACAAAAAGAGCAGTTGAAATGTAATAAGAACCAGAGAGACGGAGACAGAAACCCCGGTTGTGCCTTGGAGGCCTGTTGATGCAGGGGGATCCAGCTGAGGCCAGCTAGCAATTATTCCTGTGCGGGAGCTGCCAGCGCAGAGTCGAGGTCGGGGACCTTCTGAAGCGATGGAGCTGCTGTGATAGGAAAGGGGGGGGGGGGGGGGCGGCAAGGTGTCCACTCCACTCGAGAGCTGGAGTGAAGAGGATTGTGGGTTCAAGGCCTGCCTGGGCAACATGGTGCGACGACTCTCTGTTTAAAGGAAACGGTGGGACAAGTCAGGTGTAGATTCTCAGAGATGGCTCCGGGAAGGGCGCCTGCCACCAAGCCTGACTACCTGGTGGTGTGGAGCGCACACACGGGCAGAGACAGGAATGGAGATGTTGGCCCTGACGTGCGTGTCCTTGCTTCCTTGAAGAGGGCATGCCTATTGCTGAAAGACCTAAGGGGATTCATGGAGGGGGGGGGGCCTGTGGCGAGAACACAGACAATTGAGTAGATGCTGGGGAGGGCAAACAGCAGCCTGGCAGTTATGAGGCCCGAAGGAGCCCAGGAGCAGAGAGAACATCCGAGCAGAGCCCCGAGTGTGGCATTGCCAGGCGTCCATGGCGGGAGGGGGTTCCAAGATCATAGCACTGCTTGTTAAGCAAAGAGTTTGTTGGAGTTGGGACCTGAGAGGCCTGGGATCTGGGGCCAGCACAGCTGGCAGGGCTTGGAGCAGGGCACACGGGGCCGAGGAGTTACTTGTATTCGATTCACGGCACAGTGGTCCCTGATCTTGGGTAGAGGATGAGAAGGCTCATGTTCCTTTAAAAGGGTTATCCAGGTGATGGGGTGCATGCCTCTGATCCAAGCAGGAGGGTGACCCATGTTTTCAGAGCCAGCCTGGGCTACAGAGTGAGTCCCAGGACAGCAGTAGCTACATAGTGAGACCTTTCCTTTTCTTCTCCTCCTTCAGATTTATTTATTTTATATCCAGAGGGCACCAGATCTCACTATAGATGGTTGTGAGCCACCATGTGGTTGCTGGGAATTGAACTCAGGACCTCTGGAAGAGCAGCCAGTGCTCTTAACCTCTGAGCCGTCTCTCCAGGCCCTGAGACCTTTTTATTAAGAAACCAAAAAGAGCTGGGCATGGTGGCGCACGCCTTTAATCCCAGCACTCGGGAGGCAGAGGCAGGTGGATCTCTGTGAATTCGAGGCCAGCCTGGTCTACAAAGTGAGTCCAGGATAGCCAAGGCTACACAGAAAGTCCTGTCTCAAAAAACAAAACAAAACAAAACCAAAAAAAAAGAAAAAAAGAAAAGAAATAAAAAAGAAGCCGAGTGTGGTGCAGCATGCCCTTAATCCCAGCATTTGGGAGGCAGAGGTAGGAAGATCACTGAGTTCGAGGCCAGTAAGTGGATCACAGAGGAAAAACCGGTGGTGTAGGTCTGTAAACCCAGCTGCTTGGGAGGCAGGGCAAGATCTCAACTTCAAGGTTAGCCTGGGCTTACATAGTTAGTTCCAAGTCAGCCTGGCCTGGGAAACTTAGTAAAACTCTGTTTTGGGTTTTTGCTTTGTTGTGTTTGTTTGTTTGTTTGTTTGTTTTTCTTTGAGACATGTTCTATGTAGCCCTAGCTGACCTGATAGCTTTCAAACCCCCAGAGGTCCACCTGCCTCTGCCTTCTTAGTGCTGGAATTAAAGACGTTTACCATCACACTCCAACAAGACCTTGACTTTATTTATTTATATAAAATCTGGGAATTGAACTCAGGACCTCTGGAAGAGCAGACAGTGCTCTTTACCTCTGAGCCACCTCTCCAGCCCTTATTCAGGTTTTTCGAGACAGGGTCTCTGTGTAGCCTTGGCTGTCCTAGACTCGCTTTGTAGAAGACCAGGCTGGCCTCCAACTCACAGCTATCTGCCTGCCCCTGCCTCCCGAGTGTTGGGGATTAAAGGTGTGCGCCACCACAGGCGGGCAAGACCTTGTGTTTAAAATAAAAAAGAAATAGAAAGAAGGCTGGCAATGGAACTAAGTGGTAGAGCACCTGCTTAACACACACAAGGCCCTGGTTTCTGACGGTCAGTACTCCAGAAAAAAATCACCTTTGCCTGCCACTGGAGACTCCTTCAATGCGGCCGAGAATAGGCAAGGCGCCTGGTGTCGTGTATGCAAGTGGGGGACTGTTGGGTAGATGTCAAGAGGGGCCAGGTGGGCAGAAAGGGGAAGCCAGAGACAGCTAGTGGGGGTTCCTGGAGGAAGCTGACCTGGGGCTGGACCCAGAAGGCCTCAGAGCAGGCAGAGATGCGCCCAGAAGCCAAAGGCACCGTGGCTGTGAGAGGGGGGCAAGGCTGGAGAATTGGGTCACCCGTCTCTGCGAGCTGGGAAGCATCCGCCCCAGAGAGTGACCAGGAAGTCAGGGCACCGGTTGCCTTCTGTGCTGCTGTGTCTCCAGCTGGAGCTCGCTGACAGAATACCAGCCAGCCACCTCTGGCTGAAATGGGAAAGAGGAACTGGTGGTTCCGTGGTGTCTCAGAAGGAGTTGGAGGTTGGCACTACCTGGGTTGGTGGCACCAAATGCCCATTAGGGAGGAGTGGAGCAAGCTGGGCCTGAGGGGTCGGCCCGTTGTCCTAGATACTTGGAAGGCCAAGGCAGAAGAAGGTCCTGAGTTCAAGAGCAGCCTGGGCCAGTACAGAGTGAGACTGTGTTTCGCAAGAGGTGAGGGAGCAGCTGGCACTTTGCTCACGTGGGAGGACTTGAGTGTGGATCCCCAGCACCCACATAAGTGGCCGGGCATGGTGGCGCATGCCGTGACCCCAGCCCTGCAGAGGCCAAGGGTTCCGCGAGCTTCTTGTCCTGCCTAGGCAGACCAGTGAGCTGTGTGGTCAGTGAGAGCCTGTCTCAAAGTGTAAGATGGAGAGTGACTGAGCAAGACAGCTGTTGACCTCTGCACACACACGCACGCTGTGTGCACATAACATGTACAGTGGACTGGAGGCACAGCTCGTCAGTCACGGACACTCGTTGCTCTTGCAAAGGACGTGGTTCTGTTCCTAGCACTCACACGGTGGCTCCCAATAGCAGGCAAAATTCTAATACAGATATAAATCAAAAGACGTTACTCTTTTTTTTTTTTTTTTTTTTTTTTAGTTTTTCAAGACAGGGTCTCTCTGTGTAGCCTTGGCTGTCCAGGACTCACTTTGTAGACCAGGCTGGCCTCAAAATCAGAGTGATCCGCCTGCCTCTGCCTCCCCAGTGCTGGGATTAAAAACATGGGCCACCACTGCCCGGCCTGTTTTGTTTTTATTTTATTTATTTTTTCCTGTTTTGGTTTTTTTGTTGTTGTTTTGTTTTTGTTTTTCGAGACAGGGTTTCTCTGTGTAGCCTTGGCTGTCCTGTACTCACTTTGTAGACCAGGTTGGCCTTGAACTCACAGCGATCCGCCTGCTTCTGCCTCCCGAGTGCTGAGATTAAAGGCGTGCGCCACCACGCCTGGCATCTGTTTTGTTTTTAAAGACTTATTTCTTTTAGCCAGGAGGTGGATGCGAAAGGTCAACCTTAGATTTCATTACTTGGGTTCTAGCTACCACGGACTTGGGTTGCTTTTGTTATTGTTGTTGTCTTAAAGATTTTATTTAAGTGTGTGTGTGTGTGTGTGTGTGTGTGTGTGTGTGTGTGTGTGTGTGTGTGTGTGTGTGTGTACCTGTAGAGGCCACAGGGGCCAGAGGTGGGAAGGCTTGGGTTTTCCAGAATTGACATTAAAGGTGGTGGGAGGGGCTGAGACTTGAACTCGGGTCCTCCCGCTGAAGCCTTTCCCCAGTCCCTCTACCTTGTTGTTTTTCCTTTCTTCTTCTTGGGGAGAGTGTTTGCTTGTTGAGACAGGTAGTCCTGGCACCCTGTATGTAGTCCTCCTGCTATGTAGACCAGGCTGGGCTGGAACACAGAGATCCCCTTGCCTCTGCCTCCCACACGCTGGGATGAAGGGCACGCAGCCCATACCTGCCTGGGCAAGCTCTTGAAGTAGGTGCTATCCTGTGCTATCTGTGTGACTATCAACCTGAGCTGCTTCTTCCTTTCTTTTTTTGTTTTTTGTTTTTCCAGACAGGGTCTCTCTGTGTAGCCTTGGCTGTCCTGGACTCACTTTGTAGACCAGGCTGGCCTGGAACTCACAGTGATCTGCCAGCCTCTGCCTCCTGAGTGCTGGGATTAAAGGCGTGCGCCACCACCTCCCAACACGGAACCTCAGCTTCTTTAGTCTTGTTTTTCTCCTCTGTAAACTGTGGACAATGGCAAGTCACACCCACGCTCTCAGAGTGTCTTATCTCTTTCTGAAGAGCCTCTTGACCCTTGTGCTTAAGTGTATATTGGAACTCTGCCTTATTAAAAAATATCTTAAGACCGGGCAGTGGTGGCACACGGCTTTAATCTCAGCACTCGGAGGCAGGCAGATCTCTGTGAGTTCGAGGCCAGCCTGGACTACAAAGCAAGTCCAGGAAATGCCAAGGCTACACAGAGGGACCCTGTCTCGTAAAACAAAACAAAACAAAAAGTAATAATTTCAGGGCTGGAGAGATGGCTCAGAGGTTAAGGGCACTGTCTGCTCTTCCAAAGGTCCTGAGTTCAATTCCCAGCAACCACATGGTGGTTCCCAACCATCTACAATGAGATCTTGTGCCCTCTTCTGGCCTCTTGGCTCACATGCAGGCAGAATACCGTATAAATAATAAATAAAAAGAATTTCCAACTAGTAATAGCATCGGCTGAATTGTCACGCTTGTGAGCATGTGAGCTTAGCTGTTGTGTTATACACATGGCACGGGGTCACTGCTACATCCTAGCCACGTAGCTGCCCAGTAGGTTACCTGCCCGATCTAAACCTGTTCTAGGAACTAGGGCATTTGCCTGTGAACAAGAGAAAAGAAACAGGTCATCTGCCAATTGATGCTCAGTGCTCTAGACATCCATGCAGGGCGGGCTGGTGGGCCCTGCCAGGACAGCTGCATTGTATGCAGCAGGAAGGACCTGGGGAGGAGAGGAGAGCCCGGAGAGTGTCAGGGGAGAACAGTTCCCACCGAGGCATGGCTAGTACAGAGGCCCTGAGCGGGGTATGTGCTGAGCATGCCAGGGAACACGGAGGGAGAGGCCTGGTGGCGGAGGCTGGGGGATGTCAGTGTGGAGGGAGTAGGAACGCAGGCCCTGCTGGTAGTGGTTGGCATGGAACTTCGTGATGAGCTCATCATCGTCGTCTGGATAGGTAGATGAGAGATGGGGGCTAGGTGATGGGTGGGTAATTAAAGCATGGATGCAGCGCTGACGATGCCCATCCGACTTCACAACCATTTGGTGACCCTTGCCCCAGCTGTGGCCGCAAAGGGTGGTGGGACCTGTATGCAGAACTAACGAACTTCCTCCCCTTTTCCTCCGCAGCCGCAAAGCGGAGGGTTCCAGCATCCCAACCCAGCATGGCTGATCCCCACCAGTTTTTTGATGACACGAGTTCAGCCCCCAGCCGCTGCTACGGAGGCCAGCCGTCACCCGGTGGTCTGGGTTACCCCACCCATTCGTCTCCCGAGGCAGCCTTCCTGGCTGACCCTATGTCCAACATGGCGATGGCCTATGGGAGCAGCCTGGCCGCTCAGGGCAAGGAGCTGGTGGACAAGAATGTGAGGAGGCTGGGGGTGGGGGCGGGGCGTAGGCTGGGCAGGGGGCGGGGCGTAGGCTGGGGGGTGTGCCCAGGGCCTCAGGCTTGAGCATCGCCTCGGCAGATTGACCGCTTCATCCCCGTCAGCAAGCTCAAGTATTACTTCGCTGTGGACACCATGTACGTGGGCAAGAAGCTGGGCCTGCTTGTCTTTCCCTACCTACACCAGGTTAGCCCCGCCCCCCAGCCCGCCGGGAGCCGGGAAGGGTCCCGTCCCTGCGGTCCCAGGGCCCTACTACCCCCTCGACTCTCTCCACAGGACTGGGAGGTACAATACCAGCAGGACACTCCGGTGGCCCCCCGCTTTGACATCAACGCCCCAGACCTCTACATCCCAGGTCGCGCCCTCCCACCACCGCCTGGGCGAGTCTGGGACTGGTGCCCGCCGAGGGCCTCCTCCGCCCTCTGACGGTGTCTGTCTTCCACAGCCATGGCGTTCATCACCTACATCCTGGTGGCCGGCCTTGCACTGGGGACGCAGGACAGGTAAGGACCCCAGAGCAGGGGCTGTGAGGTGGCCAAGAGCCATCTGAGAGAGGTCACAGCTCCCCTAAGTTGGAACAGCCCCACCTTGCTGCCAGGCAGCCCAGACAGTGTCAGTCATGTGACCCCCGTAACCTGCCCGCATCATGCCCATCTGTGCTGGGTAACCCAAGTCCAGCCTTCTTTCCTCTTGGCCTTCACCCACAAGTCTATCCTCCGCCTCACAGCTCCCTAAACGAGCTGCTCCTCACTCACCCTTTGTGCCTTTGCATGGCAGCCAACGGCCTAAGAGGTGGGCCTGGCCTCCACCCACCCTGTTCTGTGCAGCTGTCCCTGGCTCGCCCAGCCCCGCTGCCACCACCCCGGGGTCCTTCCTCCTCCAATTGCCCGGCACAGGAGTGTGCCCCGCCCGTGTGTGCAGCACCCACCTGCTCATACACTGGTTCCCATCCTGTGTCACTTCACAGGCCCCAGGCTGAGTGTGCCCACCTCTCCCTCACAGTGGCCTGTCCCCCCTTCTGTGCACTGAAAACAAGTGTCAAGAAAACCATTGCTAAAAAAAAAAGAAAAGAAAAAGAAGGAAAGAAAACCATTGCTAGGGCTCCAGCGTGGAGCAAGTTCCTGACTCTTCAGCCTTCGCCCGGCTGTCCTTTCTTTAGGGAGGAGCCCTGGTTGTAGCCCTCTCAGGGCTCCGAGGTCCCCCATCCAAGCCCTGACATGAGTGTCACCATCGAGACAGACCTAGGTCCTTGGTGGTGGTCCCTGATGCGTCCCCAGTGCCCTCAACACAGGGCTGCCCCAGGTAATGCTCAGGGGTGTCTAGGCCACCAGCCCCATGACCGAGCAAGCGTGGGTGTCACTTCCGGCAGGTTCTCCCCAGACCTCCTGGGACTACAGGCGAGCTCGGCCCTGGCCTGGCTGACCCTGGAGGTGGTGGCCATCCTGCTGAGTCTCTACCTGGTGACTGTCAACACTGACCTCACCACCATCGACCTGTTGGCCTTCCTTGGCTACAAATATGTCGGGTGAGTGCTTCTACCCTGCCTGCCAGTCCCAGACCTCGGCCTCCTCTTCACTCCAATTTCCCCTGCATTCAGGATGATTGGCGGGGTGCTCACGGGCCTGCTCTTTGGGAAGATTGGCTACTACCTGGTGCTTGCCTGGTGCTCTGTGTCCATCTTTGTATTCATGGTGAGTGGGGCTCGGGGTGGGCAAGGCTGAGGCCATGGCCTCCTGGACCAAATCGGGGAGGGCTTTTGAGCATCCAGGAACTAAGTCTGGGGCCTAGGAGAGCCTCCTGGGAGAGGGAAGCCACCTGTGTGGGTTCTGTGAGAGCAACAGCCAGTCAGGATGCTGCAGGCCAGGGCCGCCCAGCTCACAGGCGCAGTCGGGAAGCTGCAGGCCAGGGCCGCCCAGCTCACAGGCGCAGTCAGGAAGCTGCAGGCCAGGGCCGCCCAGCTCACAGGCGCAGTCGGGAAGCTGCAGGCCAGGGCCGCCCAGCTCACAGGCGCAGTCAGGAAGCTGCAGGCCAGGGCCGCCAGCTCACAGGCACAGTCGGGAAGCTGCAGGCCAGGGCTGCCAGCTCACAGGCGCAGTCAGGATTTAGACCCAGGTGAGTGAGAACCTGACCCACAGGCAGAAGTTGACAAGCTAAGAGAGCGGGGAGATGGCTCCGACAGTCAGGCGGACCTGAGCTCAATCCTTAGACCCCCACATTTAGGGGGAAAAGCTGGAGTGAAGGTATACCCTTGTCATCACAGAGCTAGGAATTGGAGATGGGCACCAGGGCTCACTGGCCTGCCAGCCTAGCCTACCTGGTAACTGCCTGCTTAATGAAAAACCGACCATGTGTGAAAAAAAGGAGAGCCCCCGAGGGTGTCCTCTGTAGCCTCTACAAACAAACCATGTGTGTGCATACATGAACACACACACCCCACTGGGGGCCTGTGAGATGGCTAAGCTGGTGAAGGGCACTTGCTGCCAAGCCTGACAACTTGACTTCTATTCCTGGAAGCCACATGGTGGAAGGAAAGAACTCAAGCGCCGAACCATAGGAAACACAGACATATATACACGTGGGGGCGGGGAAGCCAAATGTGACTCGGGGCTCTAATCCCAGCACTAAGAAGGTTGAGACAGGAAAGAGTATGTACTTGAGCGAAAACAAAAAGAGAATAGCTTTTCTAGCTTGTCTTGAAAATGTGTTAAGCTGTGAGTTCGAGGCCAGCCTAGTCTACAAGAGAAATCCTACACTGTCTTGAGAAAAAAGAAAGAAAATGTGTCTTGCGGGCTGAGGGTGTTATTCAGTGGTAGTGCACTGCCTAGCATGGGTAGGCGGCTTTGCTGGGGGTGGGGGAGGTAGCTATTCCGCAGAACCTTCTAGGAGCGCAAACTGGAGGCCGCAGAGGGTGTAGGGGCTCGTCCCGGGCTGCCTGGCACTTAGGGTGTCCCCGACGCTCACCCATCTTTCCCTGCTACCCAGATCCGGACGCTGCGGCTGAAGATCCTGGCCCAGGCGGCGGCCGAAGGGGTGCCCGTCCGCGGGGCGCGGAACCAGCTGCGCATGTACCTGACCATGGCGGTGGCGGCCGCGCAGCCGCTGCTCATGTACTGGCTCACCTTCCACCTGGTGCGGTGAGCGGCCACACTCATCTCGCCCGCCCCCGGGCCCCCCTCCCTCCCGCCCTCCTGCCCTCCCTCCCGGCCGAGGTGCTCGTGTCCCGTCGCCAGCTGCACACCCGCAACAATAAACCTGATGCGCCGGCGCCGCCTGCGCTCCCGACCCGCAGAGGGCGCTGGGGAGCGGGCGGGCCGCGCGTTTAATAAGTCAGTGGGGGGCCTTGTCCTTTTTCTTCTCCTCCTCCTTTTTCTTCTCCTTCTTCACCTTGGGTTTCTTGGCCTTGTCCGCGGAGCGGTCATGCTTCTTGGAGCCAGCGGCGTGCGTCTGGGGAGCGGAGGGCGGTGGGTGGGAGGGGGAGAAGTGCGGGGCGGGGCTGCCTGGCCGTGCGGGGGCTGCGGGGCCGGGCTCGGCGCGCGCGCGGGGACGAGCGGGCGAGGGCGGCCTCTTACCTTCCCTTCGGCCTCCGAGTCGCTGGAGCTGCTGCTGCTGGAGTCGGAGGAGCCGTGCTAGGAGGGGATGTGAGCCTGAGGCAGGGCCGGCTGACACGCTTCCAGCCGGGACCCGGGGGAGCCAGCCCCGTCCCGGCTCTCGGGACGCCACGCGGTGGCGAGGGGACTTACCGGCTTGTGAGCGGCGCCCGCCTGAGCTGTAGGAGGACAGTGCTTGCGGTCTCCGCCTTGACCTGCCCCCTCGGACTTCTTAGAGCCAGGGCCCAGGGCTGCAGAGGAGAGGGAAGCCAGGTGGGTGGCGCGGGGGTGGCCTGCAGTGGGGGTCGCCGCACTAGAGCCCGGCCCCCTCGCCCCGCAGATCCGCCATCGGGGAGCATACCTGCCGACAGGTCGAACTCCATGGCGGGGACTAGGCGGTCTGGAGGGCCGAGGCCCGAGGCAGGCAGTGCCTGGGGCAGGGGTGGGACCTGCACACCCCTTGGATTCTGCCCAGCCCCACCTGCAGACCTTTGTCCTCCCGGCTCTTAGCCCCTGACTCACGGCCCTGCCGCTCCCAGCCCCACCCAGACTTTCCTCTGTGGGAAATGGAGGTGGGGTGGCTGTGGGTTTCTGGGGACAGGAATGAGGTCGGTCATCAATTACCCCCTTTGCTGGGGTGCTCGCTTCGGAAAAGCCCTGAACAAAGTTAGAGACGCAGTGCATGCTGGGAGCGATGAGCTCCTGGCCCCTCTGGGCCTGAGGAAAGGAATGTCTGAGGGATTTGGGGCGCAGGCTAGTGTGCCAAGGTGCCAGCTGAGAGGCCTCGGCAAAGCTGGGGTGATGGTGAAGATAAACCGGGTGGGTTAAATTCCTAGACCGGTGCCTGTCCGAGTGTGCGGTGCGGAAATGTGTTTGTTAAAGGCGAGCGTCTCAATCTGGGCTGTCACAACAATCACACCAGATGCGTGGTTAGACAGTCATTTAGCTCACGGCTGTAGAGGCGGGAGCTGGAGGCCAGGCTCTGGCCGTGAGGGGCCCCTGGTCCCGAGATGGCCTGCGCCCCGCGAAGCTGTCCTGGTTTCTCACAGTCAAGATCCTATTACGGCCGACAGTTGGGACTGGGCTTCGGCTGTAGCTTTTGGGGACACAAACACTAGCTCCAAGTTAGGCGCTGTAATCCTACTGCTCAGGAGGCTGCGGCAGGAGTCTTGAAAGTTCTGCTATAGCCTAGGCCACATAGCATGGCAGTGCCGGGTGTGGTGGCGCACGCCTTTAGCCCTGACCCCGAGGCAGAGTTCAAGGCCAGCCTGGTCTACAGAGTTCTGGACCGCTCGGGACTATACCTGCCTCCGAAAGTGAAGGAGGCTGGTGAGGTGGCGCCCTGGCTCCCCGTGCCGAGTCTAGTGAGCTGAGATGGGGGAAGAGAACTGAATCCTGCAAATCGCCTCTGGACCTCCGCAGGGGCACATCCAGCCGCAAGCACACAGAATGCCCATGATAGGGCCCGGAGAGATGGCTCAGAGGTTAAGAGCACTGACTGCTCATCGAGAGGCCCTGAGTTCAAGTCCCGGCACCAACATGGTGGCTCACAGCCATCTGTACTGAAATCTAGTGCCCTCTTCTGTCTGATGCTCTCTTCTGTCACACAGGCATACATGCAATAGAGTGCTCCTATGCATACATAAATAAATCTAGGAAATTAACTATGTGCCGGGTGTGGTGGTGCACGCCTTTAATCCCAGCACTTCAGAGGCACAGGCAGGCAGATAGAGCTCTGTGAGTTCGAGGCCAGCCTGATCTACAAAGTGAGTCCAGGACAGCCAAGGCTACACAGAGAGACCCTGTCTCAGAAAAAAAAAAAAAAAAAAAAAAAAAAAAAAAACACTATAATAGGGCCGGATGGTGGTGGTGCACGCCTTTAATCGCCTTTAATCCCAGCACTCGGGAGGCAGAGGCAGGTGGATCGCTGTGAGTTCGAGGCCAGCCTGGTCTACAGAGCGAGTCCAGGACAGCCAAAGCTACACAGAGAAACCCTGTCTCCAAAAACCAAAAAAGAAAACGAAAAAAATAACTATAATATAAAATTGTTCAAAACCAAACACCTGAGAGATAAACATGTTTTTTGTTTAGATCACAAGTGGGGGATGAGAAAACGACTTGTGAGAGAGCAGGTGATGTTTATCCCCTTAGAAGTTGAGCCACCGTGTGGGGGAGATTGGTTATTAAGCAGCTGAAAAACATCCTTGAACAAATGCTGAGAGGAGGTATAAATGTGAGCCCAAAACAAGAGGCGGGGCCTTTGGAGACTTGGGATACTGTTGGCTGCACTTGGAGCCGCTCCTAGAGAGAACCGCTCGAGGGACGGCTTCGGGGCTCCGGGCTCCTAGAGAGAACCGCTCGAGGGACGGCTTTGGGGCTCCGGGCTCTGGGCTCTAGGCACTGGGCTCCGGCTGAGGTTCTGGGTTCTGGTTGCTCCAGGTTCCAGCAGAAGAAATCCTGCTGACTACGCCAGGAGAATCGTTCCTCGGAACTGAGATCCTTACGGTTTCATTATTGTGTTCCTTAATCTTTGTTTCTTATTGTTTTAGGTCAGTGGGGTTATAAGCGAGGTGCTCTATCGGTTATTAAGTTCATAATAACAATTTGTTAAGAAAATTGAGCCGGAGCCGTCGGCGGTGGTGCACGCCTTTAATCCCGGCACTCGGGAGGCAGAGGCAGGCGGATTGCTGTGAGTTCAAGGCCAGCCTGGTCTACAAAGTGAGTCCAGGACAGCCAAGGCTACACAGAGAAACCCTGTCTCGAAAAACAAAAACAAGACAAAAAAAAAGAAAGAAAACTGAGCCTACAAACACCTGCCTGTATCTTCCTCTAGGCAGGAGGAGGTGGCTGCTTTAGGATTCGCAGTGGGCATGCGCACCACCACAGCTGCCTGCCCACCTGTGACTGCAGAGATGCCTGCCCTGGTTGCTGCAGGCTCAGTACCTGCCTCTCCGTCCTTCAAGCACACATTATCTGAACTACTTTAGTTTTAAAGATTAAAAAAGAATTTTTTTATTTTTATTTTTTTGGTTTTTTCGAGACAGGGTTTCTCTGTGTAGCCTTGGCTGTCCTGGACTCACTTTGTAGACCAGGCTGGTCTCTCGAACTCACAGCGATCCGCCTGCCTCTGCCTCCCGAGTGCTGGGATTAAAGGTGTGCGTTACCACGCCCGGCTCTTTTCTTTCTTTCTTTTTTTAACATTTATTTATTATGTATATGGTATGCATCAGATCACATTATAGATGGCTGTGAGCCACCATGTGGTTGCTGGGAAATGAACTCAGGACCTCTGGAAGAGCAGTCAGTGCTCTTAACCTCTGAGCCATCTCTCCAGCCCCATATTCTTTCTTTCTTGAGACAGGGTTTTCTTTTTTTTTTTCCTGGTCTTGATTGGTTGGTTTTTGTGTGTGTGTTTTTGTTGTTGGTTGGTGGGGTTTTTGTTGGTGGTTTGTTTTTTTTGTTTGTTTGTTTGTTTGTTTTTATTTTTGAGACAGGGTTTCTCTGTGTAGCTCTGACTGTCCTGGACTTGCTTTGTAGAGCGGTTGGATTTTAAAAGTGAAAACCTCATTGGAGTTGATGTTTGGTGGTGGTTTTGAGACAGGATCTCCAAAAGTCAGGTTTGGCTTCAGGCTTGCTATGGCCCCGGGGATGACCCTGAGCAGAGGCCACACAGGTGTGCCACCGTGCCAGCATGTTGCTTTGTTTCACAATCCCAGGACTCTACAAACGAGGTCAGTCCATACGCCTTAAGCAAGACCCTGTCCCAAAGAACAAAGGGACTGATGCAGGTAGGGGCTTGGCTCAGTGATGGAGTCCTTGCATCTGTGTGGTAGGCTGGATGGGACGAGCACGCCGCCCTGAGTCCCAGCACTCAGGAGGGGGCGCAGGTGGACCTCAGAGTTCGAGGCCAGCCTGGTCTACAGAGCAACTTCCAGGACGACACAAGAGACACTTTCTAAGAAAACCAAGGGAAAGGAAAGGAAAGGTTAATAGTAAACTAAGGTAAGGTGTTGCAGGTACAAGGGGTCACAGGTGCCAAGGCCTTGAGGCAGGAATGTTGTCCAAGGACCTATAAGGAAGTCAGAGTAGAAAAACAGGAGAGCAGCAGAGGACAGGAGGGGGCGGGGGACCTTTGGTCTATAGCATGAGGCAGGAGGAGGAGGGCAGTGCGAGCAGCCATGGCCTTTGTGCCCACAGCTCCTTGCAGGATGGAAGAGTAAGTCTGTCCACACAGAATATAAATTCCATGAGGGTGGGACCAAGTCCTCTTTGCTCCTCACCCAGACAGGTGACTCTGAGTGGTGTGTACCGGCATTTGGTGGATCGGTTTACCTCTGACTGGGGAGTGCTCAGCTAGTTCCTAGGGACAGGTACACCTCAATCACCCCTAAGGGCTCCAGACCTGTTTTCCCTGGTGTGAGGTAAACACTTGCCAGGCTCAGGGGCCTGTAATCCAAGCACTGGGGAGGGGAGGGGAGGTGGGAGGATTGCTATTTTAAAACACCAACGTGAGAGGCTGGAGAGCTGGCTCAGGGGTTCCACATTTGTTCCTGTGGAAGACCTGGGCTCAATTCTCAGCGCTCACGTGGTGGTCTGAAACTGAGGGCATGCACATGGCACACATACACACACACACAAAAGTAAAAAACAAAACTAGGGGGCTGAGATCACTCTGTCTAGGAACATGTGCTATGCAGGGGTCCTGAGCTTGCCCATACCAGGGGGCTCACAACTGCCTGCACCTGGAGAGCTGACATCTCTTCCGAACTCCACAGGCCCCAGCACACACATGGCACACACTCCACATAAGCACAAATTTTGTTTTGTTTTTTGTTTTTCCAGAGTTTGGTTGTCCCGGACTCACTTTGTAGACCAGGCTGGCCTCGAACTCACAGAGAATCACCTGCCTCTGCCTCCTGAGTGCTGAGATTAAAGGCGTGCGCCACCACACCTGGCTCACAATTTTTTTTTTTTTTTAATTATTTTATGTTTGAGTGCTCTGCCTGCATGTACACCCACAGGCCAGAAGAGGGCGCCAGATCTCACTATAGATGGTTGTGAGCCGCCATGTGGTTGTCGGAAATTAAACTCAGGGCCTCTGGAAGAGCAGACAGTGTTCTTAACCGCTGAGCCGTCTCTCCAGCCCCAAGTGTATTTTTAAGAAAACAAAGCAGCCTGGTGTGGTGGTGCGTGCCTTTGTTCAGGATTCTCTGCCTCACTGCTGGCAATTCCTCTAGGACACAGGTCGGTTGTAGGGGCCTCCTGTTGGCCTCTGGCTCCTTGTCTTCTGTTCCATTACTTCTGCCCAAAATAGCTTGGTGCCAAGGGGGTTAAACAGTGTCACTCTGCCCCTCAAGTCAGTCTCTCTCTCCCTCTCTCCCCCAGACTGGCTCTCAACTCACAGAGATCCATCTGGTCTGCCTCCCAAGTGCTAGGATTAAAGGTGTGCACCACCAGTGCCTGGCAAACCTGGCATTTTGTTAGTTCAATTCACAAAAATATTTCTGGTCAACAATTATAGTGTGCAGGGAAGCCAAGGTGCTGAGGGACCGTCTCCTGGACTGCTACGTGCGTGAGGTCCCTCCTGCATGCTTGAGGTCAGATATGTTTGATCAGAAGAGTGACCAAGGTTTAGTGTTTCCTGGAGTTTCCCCAGGCAGAGGCCCAGCTCCTGTAAACACTGTTCTCGCTGTTCAAACGCATCCCAGCAGCTGGATGAAGTAAGTCACAGCGCTGGCCTGTGACCGCCACCAACACTGTGCGCTGGCCCTCGGGATGCTGACAGGCAGTGTGGATCAGTGGTGAGGGGCGGAGCTTGGCCTTCACCCAGGTGTCAGTCAGGGTTTATTTCTAAACTAAACGTCCTGGCTGCTAACCTCTAGGCGCCTGGTCAGAAACTGGCTTCTCACGCACAGCAAAGCTCACAGGACCCCAGATGAACACATCCAGGCATGTGCGGTGGGTTGTGACGTAAATAGGTGAGGGGGTGGCTCAGTGGCCTGCTGGTCACCTACCGTCGAGGAAGGGGAGTTGGGACGCTTGGAGAAACCTCCACTCCTACCTAAACATGCAAGCTGCACACCAGGCCCCTCACAGTGCTCAGGACCACCTGTCCTTCAACCGTGAAGCTAAGGACGTGCCCAGGGCGAGGCAGGTGAGTTCCCGCGCCAGGAAGGGCTTAGAGAGCTTCCTCTTCCTTCTCTGCTGGTCCCAGCTGCTCACCACAGACCCACCTGTGGAAGTGGACACAAGTGCAACTGTTTTGTAAACTTACCATGAGCAGGACCTGCAGGACCGGAAGGAGGCCCACGTGGGTGGCTTCTCCCAGCAGGCCAGTCCCCAGCCCTCACCCGTCGGGGCGTCTACTGAGCATGTGGCTCCGATGAAAGCTTCGACCACTCAGACTGACCGACAGAAGCCACAGGCAAATTCCTCCACCTTGTTTCGTCCCCGGGCGACAAAGTGAGGACGTCTCCACTACACCGCCCAGAAGCCTTAGGGTCAGGGGATGTATCTGAGGATCTGTCATCCACTGGACCCACACAGATGGACGAGATGGACTTGTGACCTTTAGTGACACCGTAAGGGGCCAAGGACAAATGGCCAACAGCCCCCACACTGTAAATGGAGCTACTCAGCAGCCACCAACCCCACAAACATAAAAGTTGCGGAAGGCACACTGGACATTTGGCTACACAATCAACCATAGACTTCACTTGGAGCCAGTAGGTAGGTGTAGGTGTGTGTGTGTGTGTACACATGTGTGTATGTACACACGTATGTACATGTGGGCCTCTGAGTCCTAGGTCCGGGGCCTCCACTAACATTGTCAGGCACTGGACAAAGCAAGGCTTGATGTTGGCCATGATCTACTTTGTTGTTTTGTTGGTTTTTCGAGACAGGGTCTCTCTGTGTAGCCTTGGCTGTCCTGGACTCACTTTGTAGACCAGGCTGGCCTTGAACTCACAGCGATCCCCCTGCCTCTGCCTCCCGAGTGCTGGGATTACAGGTGTGCGCCACAATGCCTGGCTGTACTTTGTATTTTTAAAATCTTAATCTTGGACATGGGTGTTCCGCTAACATGTATGTTACCATATGTGTGCCTGGCACCCCAGAGATCAGAAAGAGGGTATTGGAGCCTCTGGAACTGGGTCCATATTCTTAAAGTATCTTTTATTCACCTAATTGCTGTCTAGGAGGCTCACGGCCTCTGTCTGCTGGCCTAGGCCTAGTCCTGGAAGCTTCTAGCCTCCATGCAATCAATCTAGGCCTAGACTGTTTTCAGCCTGTGAGGCTAACTACTGAACAAGCTCACCCTTTGTAGTGCATTCTGAACTCTTGCTGGCTGGTTCAACTCAGATGTGTTGGCTCTAACCCCTCTCTGAGCTGACTGATCCGTCTGGTTTCTCTCAGTTTCTCTCTCAATTGCTTCAAACTAACTCCAGCTCTAGTCTCCCGGCTTCACCCGTGTCTGTCCAGCCTGTTCTTTTTTCCTTTTCTCTTTTTGGTTTTTCCAGACAAGGTTTCTCTGTGTTAGCCTTGGCTGTCCTGGACTCACTTTGTAGACCAGGCTGGCCTCGAACTAACAGCGATCCACCTGCCTCTGCCTCCCGAGTGCTGGGATTAAAGGCACGAAGCTTTATTTTTATTTTTAGAAGATTCATTCATTTATTTAGTGTATGAGTGCTCTGCCTGCATGTGCACCCGCAGGCCAGAAGAGGGCGCCAGATCTCATTGTAGATGGTTGTGAGCCACCATGTGGTTGCTGGGAATTGAACTCAGGACCTCTGAAGAGCAGCTAGTGCTCTTGACCTCTGAGCTGTCTTGCCAGCCCTCTGGCGATTCTTTTCAACTCAACTCTGTAAAACTCTGCTGGTAAAACTGCTTTCTGAATTCCCCAGATTGAACTGTCCCAAACTCAACTCCCTGACTCGACCAAACTGCCGTGAACAGCACTGACTAGAACAGAACTCAGAGATCTGCCCGCTTCTGCCTCCCGCGTGCTGGGATTAAAGGCTGTGCCACCGCGCCTGTGCCCAACCTTTTCTTTATCAGAACCTTGCTCTATACCAGGCTGGCCCTGAACTCCTGTCTGTAATCCGGCCGGATCACACAGGCCTGTGTGGGTCTTTGGGTGTGACTCTTGCCACAGCAGCCTTGTTTTGAGTTAACAATTCCTCTACACCAGCTCCTCGCCCAAGTGGTCTTATTTTTGAGACAGGAAGTCATTGGACTCAAACCAAGCGAGATCTTCCTGTTTCTGAGCGGATCACAGGTGTGTGCCTACCGTGTACCTAACAACAACCCTGTCCCAGCCAGGGACTCTAGAGTCACAGAAGGCAGGACAGCTGGAGTCTTTCTTTCCCCAACCACCAGCATCTGAGAGTGTGTGTATGCCAGGGAAGCAAGGACTGTGGTTGCACCCAGGAGGGTGGTCAGCGCTAACTCAGGAGTGTGGCCAGGAATTTCAAAGTGTGAAAAGAACTCGATAGATGGCTCAGTGGTCAGAGCACTGGCTGCTCTTGTAAAGCACCTGGGGTTTGGTTCCCAGAGCCCACATGGCGGCTCACAGCCATCTGTGACTCCAGTTCCCATACCATCCGGCCGCTTTAGGTGCCAAGCATGTACATGGTACACAGAGATACATGCAAGCAAACAAGTCGTACACATAAAATAAAAATAAATCCTAAACATTTTTGAGTGTTGGCCAGGTGTGGTGGCCTAGGCCTTTAATCCCAGCAGCACTCAGGAGGCAGAAGCAGGCGGATCTCTGAGTTCGAAGCCAGCCTGATCTACAAAGCGAGTCCAGGGCAGCCAGGGCTACACAGAGAAACCCTGTTTCAAAAAACAAAACAAAAAAATAAAAAGAAATCAAAGTGGGCCCTTGGGACACACCTGGAACACCAGCACTTAGAAGGGGGGTCACAAGATGAAGTCATCTCAGTCCCATGAGAGCTCAAGGTCAGCCTGATACACAGAATCCATGCTATCTCCAGAGAGGCTCCTGAGTCTTGAGATCAGTGTTGGCAGATATAATTAGTAGTCACAAGAAAAAACTACATAGTAAAACTTATTTTCAAAGGCCCATTTTATTAAACATACATTTTTTTCTTTTAGATCCCAATTTTAAAAAACCTTTATCTACTTAAAAAAACACATAAATCAAACAATGAAAATTACTAGAACAGACTACCAGTGATACTGAAGGAGGTGGGTGGGTGGGCAGAGGGCGCTGGGCAGCCACACAGACCAGGAAGCCCTCTCCCTGCCACGGGAAAACTAATGATCTCGCAGACGCCGCCGACACCGCGGGGCCCCATTTCACATGACGTAAGTGTTCTTCACCAGCTGCTCCTTGTCATCTCCAGTGCTCCAAACGGTCCGGAGCGCGCGCTCCTGCCTCCTGCGCGCCACACGCACCAGGCAAACCACAGAGGCTCCCAGGAGAAGGATCAGCACCATCAGGAACAGCCCCACCAGGACCACAGCTAAGGACAGAGGGACAGGTGAGGCAAGGGGCAGAGGGCAGCAGGGAGATTCAGTGCACAGTAGCCCAGGTGCACCTAGACCGAGGACCAGCTGTCCTCCTCAACCTGGGGATCTGGACAGACTGCCTGCCAGGGTCGTCGCCCCAACGCCACACACACGCAATGGCTTTTATGCCTTAGTTTTTAAAAAACTGTGCTTAAAAAACCACAATTTTGAGACAGGGTCTCTCTGTGTAGCCTTGGTTGTCCTGGACGCGCTTCGTAGACCAGGCTGCCCTCGCACTCACAGCAATCCACCTGCCTCTGCATCCCGCACCAGCTTGCACTTCATCTTTAAATTTTGTGTGTGTGTGTGTTTTGCCTGCATGTGTGTCTGGACACCGCACGGTGCCTGAGGAGGCCAAAAGAGGGCTTTGGGTTTCCGTAACCAGAGTTACAGATGGCTGTGGGGCACCATGTGGGTGGGAACTCGGCAGTCGGACTTGGGGGCAAGGCTTGTTGCCTGCTGAGCTGTCTCAGCAGCCTGGTTTTGTTCTGTTTTGAGGTAAGTTCTCAGGTGGCCAAGGCTGACTTTAAATGTCCTAGCTGGTGAGTCTGGCCTTAAATTCCTAGTGGTAACAAAAGAGATGAGTCCCCGTAGTGGCCGCCTGGCAATAAGGTCTGCTGGTGAGGGTGTGCCAAGCAGAGCTGGGAGGGAGCCCAGGGCTTCTAATTGCGGGTGAGTAACCGTGGCTGCCCTACTGGTCAGTTAAGATGCTTCCTTTCCAGGTGGGGCCTAATCTCAGGTGACTGCCTGCGACGGTCACCTGGCTCCCCTCCTCCGCTGGCTATCCCCTGCCCAACTCCACCCACAGCCAGCCCTCCAGGCCTGGCACCCTTCCAGCCCAGCCCTGAGAACCAGATGCGACTTCTAGCTGAGGTGGACGCGCAGGCCTGTCTGGGCTCCTTTACAGGGAAAAAGGAAAGAGGCCAAACCAGCCTGGCAAGTCCACAGGATAGCGCTCACCTCACCATCCACACAGGCGCAGGAACATAAGAGGGAGGACACAGGGCCTCCTCAGCAGGCCAGGCTGGCCACTGTGCCTGTGTCCTGACACCCCTGACCATCTCTTCACACCTCAGAGCAGTTGGGCTCCCTCTGAACCCTCAGCCTTGTGAGTGAACTGCACAGGACAGGCCTGCCTGCCAGGCACCCCCTGCAGCCCAGGCAGTCTGCCTAGGGAATCCCTGACTCTACACCTGTGCACAGCGTTTACTGTAGCGCCAACGTCCACACGTTCCAGGCTGCCTCACCATTTTCACAGACACAGCCCTCTGCCACAACAACATTCCAGTGAGAAACAATGCTGTAAGCAAGGCAGGAAACACTAGTGGGCAGAATCCAGTCAGTCCAGGAGAGCCACTGCGGCGGGGGCGTGGGGGTGGGGAGGGAGGAGGAGAAGGCCGAGGCCACTTACCTTTTGTCCCAGGCGTCAGAACAGGATGCATCTGCTTGCCTACAGAGAACGGAAAATGCCGAGGTCAGCCTACCATGCTCTCCATCCCAAGGTGGCCCCTGCCTCCCAAACACCAGGGCTCTCCGCAGGAGCTCTGGTGGACATTTCCAAAGGCCTGGTCTTAGGGAGAGGAACAAGGGAAGAGCCGCTGACTTGCCCGAGCAGCGCTGCATGCACTCCTCCTGGGAGAGGTGGTTGTTCTTGTTGCCGTGGCACCCGCCAAAGATGAACCTGTCGCAGGAGCTCTTCTCCTGGTCGTAGTACCAGCGAGGGAAGGCTGCCCGGCAGGGCCCCGTGACCGCCTTCGGGACACAGTATTCTGCAAGCAGGAGCAAGGGAGTCTCAGGAGGACAGAGTAGCGGGGTCAAGAGGAGGAGAACAAAGACAGCTGAGCGATGGACAGTGCCAGCGCTGTCTGCTCAGTGTGCGTCCTGTGGGTCACACACAGCCAGCCCAGCCCATTGACACCAGCTTTACAGTTTCTTTTTCTGGTGCCTGTGTCTTGGTAGGAAACTGTGGTCTTGGACCCATGGCAACCCTCCTACCCCAAGTGCTGGGATTTCAGTTGCACACCTCTGGGAGTGGGGGAGGGCGGCCTTCATTTCCAGGGATTCTGTCATCATGCTGCCCTCGGACCTGTCCTGGGACCCTCACTTTACTCATAGAGATTAGGCACAGGGCATGGCTCCTGTCTACAGCCACAGAGCTGGTGATAATGGTGGAAGGTAAATCCTGGAAGGGCATGTCCCCCCTGCCTTCCCGCGGCCAGCTCCTGCAGTGAACTCAATTCCCGCTCACAGAAGGACGTCGTACCTTCATAGCTCAAGATCTCGCCAGAGAGGTCCTCAGAATCCTGCTGTCTGGGACCTGCAACACAGAGATCTGGTTGGGGGACACAGGACCGCCGGCCTAGTGGGGCTGACTGTAAGGGCCCCACGGAGGACGCACGACAGCGCCACCTTTAAGGGGTGACGTATCCCTTGGTCCTAGCGGCCTCTGGAGTACAGGACACACTCAACACTGGGTGTGTGGGACTCCTGCTGCCTCTGTGGTTACTATGGAAACTATTCTCAGCCTCGTTTCTGAGGTGCTCAAGAAGATAGCTTTGTTCACTTTCTGAAGCACCGAGACACTTTTATTCTACTGGGATAATTTCCTTCAGAAATAGGCTGAGAATAAGAGTGACCATGTAGGGCCCTGAACAGTCAGCAAGGGTCTGGAACAACTGTTAAGCCAGGTGAGCCCCAGAAGCCACAGACCTCCCCCATGGGCTCTGGGGTCAGAGATGGGAGGGACAGGGCCCGGACAGTAGTGCATGGGACTGCCTGCTGGGGTGGGGGGGAGTGTTGTTCCTATCAGGGGTATACAGTGGCCCCCTCTGTGGAAGGGCAGGTCTTGCTGAGCCCCTGGCCTGTGGCCTAACCCCAAGGATCCACTCACCCGGCCCCTGCGGCAGGTCCCCTAAGCACAAAAGAGGGGCAGGGCGGCCACTGCCAGCTCCACAGAGTTATGACACAAGCTCCGGATGGAGGGCGGCGGGGCTGAACCCTGGGTAGAGCCTGGTGGCTCTGCACGCAGCAGCTCTCAGCCTCCCTTCACGGTTACCACCTGGGCAGCCTTCACACAACCTGGGACTTTATGAACTCACCGCTCAGGACAGAAGAGTCGGCTCCATTCCTGTTCCTGGCCACACTGTCAATGGTGCTCTCTGTGAGGGAAAAAAAAACCAGAAAAGAAAACCGTCAAGTGGGCCCCACGTGTCACAGCCAACCCTCATTTCTTCTGTCTGTGGAGCCCTGTGGTGCATGAGGGCCACGAGAAGCTTCTCCACTTAGAGATGAGGAACTGGAGCCGGGCAGTGGTGGCGCACGCCTGTAATCCCAGCACTTGGGAGGCAGAGCCAGGTGGATCTCTGTGAGTTCGAGGCCAGCCGGGTCTACAAAGTGAGTCCAGGACAGCCAGGGTGACACAGAGAAACCCTGTCTCAAAAAAACAAAACCAACACCACCTCTGTGTGTATGCCGTATAAGCATGTTTTTGTGCGCGTCACCGGCCTACAGATGTCGGAAGTGGATACAGGGTACTGGAGCGAGGAATTGATTGGGGTCACAGGCAGTTGGGAGTTGCCTGATTGGGGGCTGAGAATTCAACCCTGGTCCTCTGTAAGAGCAGTAAGCACTCTTAACTTTTTTTTTGACCAGGCTGGCCTTGAACTTACAGTGATCCGCCTGTTTCTGCCTCCCGAGTGCTGGGATTAAAGGTGTGCGCCACCACCCCTGGCCAGCACTCTTTTAAAGAAAAAAAATTATTATTTATACAGTGCTCTGCCTGCATGTACACCTGCAGGCCAGAAGAGGGCGCCAGATCTCACTGTAGATGGTTGTGAGCCACCATGTGGTTGCTGGGAATTGAACTCAGGACCTCTGGAGGAGCAGCCAGTGCTCTTAACCTCTGAGCTGCCTACCTCTCCAGCCTCCAACTAGTGCTCTTCTAAGCCATTTCTCTAGATCCTTGTTTTCACTTTTTGAGGCAGGGTTCCTCGCACCCTGTCACTCAGACTGGCCTCAGACGTGTAAACCGTCCTCTAGCAGGTTAAGGTCATGAACCCGCACACCTGGTTTGTTTATCTAGAATTTTCAAAGGCATTATTTTTTGTTGCTTGGTCTGTGTAGCCTTGGCGGTCCTGGACTCAACTTTGTAGACCAGGTTGGCCTCGCCACCTCTCCAGCCCCATGACCCCAAACTCTCAAGGGAGCTGCCTGCCTCTGCCTCCCTGAGTACTGGGTTAAAGGCGTGCGCCACCGTGCCTGGCTGCCAATGTATTTAATATTTCTGACCCACACACTTAGAATAGTTGAGAAGACACGGCAGTGAGATGACAAACCTACAGGCCCAACTACTGAGCAGGCTGAGGTGAGACGGTCAGAGCAGTCAGCCGCCGCAGCCGAGAGAACATGTCTCGAAGGGGTGACAAACTTCAAAGTGGTCAGTTTTTCTGTTTTTTGAGACAGGTTTTTCTGTGTAGCCCTGGCTGTCTAGGAACTCAGAGATCCCCCTGCCTCTGCCTCCCTAGTGCTGGGATGACAGGTGCACACCACTACTGCCAAGCTGAAATGGTCAGTTTTTATGTGGGGTGTGGGCATTTCTCTTTTTGACACAAGGTCGTGCTGCATTGGCCAGGATGGTCTCTTAATTCCTGGAACCCACCTGTTCCTACCTCTCAATTTTACAGCTGGAACTCTTAAGTGGGTAATACTGTGCCTGGCACCTGACAAAATTTTGTCTCCAGCACAAATTAGGATAGTGGGTGGAGAGGCCTGGGGCTGGCTTGGCCTGATGTCATTCAGCAGTCGCCTCGCCCAGCTCCCCTCAATCTGCCTCCTACCTCAGCTCTCAAGCCACTTTCTGGCAATCTGCTAGAAGCCTTACCCACGTGGACCAAAGGCAGGGACAGGGACAGCCTGGCCCCCTGGGAGGCTCCGGCTCTCATTACGCGCGCACACCCTCCTCCTCCTCCTCACTTGGCCTCACTCAGAACTTGCCTGCCCAGAAGACAGGCTGGCAAAGAGTTTTTAGTTTGCTTTCAGACTTCTTCCCCTGAGAATGCCAAGAGACACAACCAGCTGCCACAAAACCCCTCCCAGACCCTGGCAGCTGGGGTCAGGCTCTGAGCCTGTGCAGGGGGACACCGAGTGCCCTGCGCTCACTGCTCATGTCCTTGTCACTTCATCCCTCTAGGATGGTCACAGCAAAGGGAGCAGAGGAGAACACACAGACACGCCACTTTCTTCACTCAGATTCCTGATATACCAGCTACCACCCAAAAGGTGAAGGACTGGCCCGCACCACCTAAAATCGCACCCTCGCCAGGCATGGTGGTGACACCTGAGAGGTGGGGGGCCACAGACTTGGACTATAGAGTAAAACAAACCAAGCAAGCAAATAAAACCATGGGTCAAAACCCTAAATTAAGATCAATTCCTGTCCACCCGCCTTCTAAATTCTCGCCTACCGCAGCAGACCAGAGGCCACCGCTGATGCCGTCTCGCAACCTCAACACAGCTGTCTCAACTCTGAGAGTGAGGAGACCAAGAGCCGTGGACATCACTGAGGGTCCACACACAACCAGTCACGGCTTTGCCATCCCAAAGGCTGTGCAAAACTTCTGTGGGAGCTCAGCGGGCCTTGGGAACAACAGGGCGGGATGGGGACTCCGCGCTCTCCGCCAGGTCCTCTGGTTTGTCTGACCTGTGAGGCTGAAGCTACTTGAGGCCTGGAGCAGGATGGATTTCAGGGCACACACCCCAGCGTTAACTCAGGTCACCTGTTTCAGAAGATGCCTGAGGAGGTGTCCTGGCACTCGAGGAGGAGGAAGGAAGCGGGCAGGGGGTTGACTCTGGTAAGAAGTTGGGAGCCTGCTGTGAAACCAGTGTGGCACGGGGACCAACTCACTGGGCTGAGGGAAGACATGCCAACCCTGAGTGCTGTATTAGCCCGAGGCCTCCACACTCGTCTAACCAGTGACACCAGCACACTTCTCAAGACACTCCTCCTGGCTCTGGTGGTTGTTGCTGTTTCCCTCACAGCCTCCATACACAAACGGCTGACAGGACCCAGCAGAGGCATTGACCACCCCCGGGGGATGGAGGCCCGGCATCCCCCTACTACCTTCGAAACTCCACAAGACTCTGAAACAAAACAGAACCCATGTGGGTTGATGGAGACAATCCCGGGGTCGAAGGGTGTGTGTGTGTGTGTGTGTCTCACTCTCTCTCTCTCTCTCACACACACACACACACACACACAGTCTGAGGTCTTCAAGACCTTCCAGAGGGGAAGCAAAGTGCTCTGGGCCTGCCAGTTCCTTTAGCCCTGTTCCCAAAGCTGGTGCTGATGCTGTGCAGCTTCCTTATGTGGAAAGGAACACATCACCTGGCAACAGAGTCCAGAGCACCTGATGCAGCTGCACCTGCAGGTGGCTTCTGCCCTTGACTCGTCCTCACTAGAGATGCACACAGATGAGGGTGCGGCCAGCAGAGCACTTGCCAGGCTTGTTCCAGGCCTACACACCCACCCACACTCACACCCTAGCAGCTCAGATGAGCTTCCTACCTCTGCTTTCCCATCTCTAAAGGGCAACCCAGCTCACAGGCCTGGGAGTCCCAACTTGTGCCCCACTCCTTTCAAAGGGAAAAACACCAAGCCCAGTATCCGGCTGGACACATCTGCAGGCACTGCTGGAGGCTGGCCAGGGGCTGTGGCAGGGCAAAGGAATCACCTGACTCAAAGGAGTGGTTCCGGAGGGCTCCGTCTTCCTCTGCAGTGCCACCCTGTCCTCCCTGTCCCAGCCCAGAGGCCAGTGCAGTGGCAGCCACATGACAGCTCCCACGCTCAGCTGTCCCAGAGCCGTGCACCGTCACAGGCTCTCCTTGTCGCTCTCCAGCGTGCTCGTGTCTTCACTGGAGACACCCATGGGCAGCACGCAGGGCAGGGCTGTTCTACCTCCCAAACTGTTATGATGATGGACACGGAACCGAAGCTCTCAAGACACCAATCTACAGACACAACACACTGCTACTGTGAAAAACAACTCCCCCGCCAGCAACCCCACACATGCCAGTAAATCTCGGGTAAGGCACAGAAAAGGAAGGTTCCAGGACAGGGAGGTGGCTCAGTGGGTCAAAGTGCTGCACAAGCTTGAGGGCCCGAGTGCAACGCCCAGAGCCCCCCGAAGGCCGCACGCCGTGGCATGCGTCGTTCTCAGCCCTCCTCCAGCATGGGTCACTGACGCGCGCTGCCACCCCTGGCTCTCATGTGGGCCCCACGGCTCTAACTGCAGGTCCTCCCCAGCCAGGTTCATGGCACAGGCCCGTAATCCTACCTACTTGGAGCACGGACCAAAGGAAAGTTCAAGGCTAGCCTAGGAATTAAGATCCAACCTCAAACTTAGAACAAAACAAAGCAAAAAAATCTCCCAAACCCAGAAAGAACTGTTGGCAGTATAGGGCCCAAGGCATCTGTCTCAGCAAGACAGAACCAGCTGCCACAGACTTGCAGCAGGTACTTCTGACAATGCGCCAAAGATCACAGAACACAGGACGGACCAACAGGCCCAGAGCACACACAACCCACACAGTCGGGGGGGGGGACCGCAGCACCCGGGCAGGGTCCCTACAGAAAGCACCCTGAGGGTATAGTGCTACAGAAGCTGTGCTGAGCTCAGAGTCCTGGTGGCACCAGCTGGGACTGTGCTGCTTTCTGTGTGGTTTTAGGGACAGTGTGGTGCAGCACCACCCATAACCCCAGCTCCTGAGAAGTAGAGGCAGAAGATCAGGATTTTAAGACAAATCTCACTCAGCAACACAGTGAATGCAAGGCTAGTCTGGCTATAAAAATTACCTTTAAAAAACAAAGTAAAAGCCAGGAGTAGTGGCGCATGCCTTTAATCCCTGCACTTGGGACGACACAGAGGCAGTCGGATCACTGTGAGTTTGAGGCCAGCCTGGTCTACAGAGTGAGTCCAGGACAGCCAAGGCTACACAGAGAGACCCTGTCTCAGAAAAAAACAAAAAAACAAAAAACAAAACAAAACAAAAACCCAGAACACTGACAGGATGGCTTAGCACTTGCTGCCAAACCAGACAACCTGAGTTCGATCTCTGGGACCTACACAGTGGAAGAACACACTCCCCAAAGTTTTCTTTCTTCCTCTGACCTCAAGCGTTATGACAAGCTTTTGAGAGCACACACGTACATTAAATGTAACAACAGCAACAACAACAACAACTTCGTCTCCACAAGGAAACAGGATCACAAAGCCACACCCTTTACTTCTGAACACGGTGCTTGGAGAAGAGAGCTCAGAGCCCGGGTGCTGGGACAAGGCCCCTCTGAGGCTGCTGAACTGACCACACCTGCAGGCAGTGCGGAATTACAAAACAGCTGCTTGGAAGCCAACACTCCTTGGGCCCTTGACCACACCGAGGGCTCACAAAGGCGGACTCCCTTCATCAGAAGTCTCTGCTTTCAGGTAAGAGGTCACTGACGTGCTAGCCAAGGCTGATGGGACGTGGCTGGGCATAACCTCAGCAAGTTACCTCTTAATCAGAGCTTTTACTGTTCAATAACAACAAGACAGAAACATTATTCAGTTGTGGCACCACCTTTGGTCCAGCACGCAGAAGCAGAGGCAAGCGCATGTTGAGTTTAAGGCCAGCCTGCAGCCTGTTCTACACAGCCAGTGCCAGGGCCGTGTCAAGACCTTGTCTAGGAAAAAAGAGAAACAATTGGTTTGCAGGCAATCTGCAGGCAATCAAGGAAGGCCAGTCTCTGGTTCAGTTTGTTGGTTCCCTCTTTTGAGTGCCGAGGAAAAGCCCAGGGTCTAGACAAGCAAGCACTCTACCCACGATGCACAGCAGCTCAAGTCCTTCCCTCCACTGGCATACTCACACATGCCAAAACACAAATGTGGAGGGGCAGGGTCTTTGTATGTGGCCTCAGCTTGCCAAATACTGGGATCACAGGTACAGCCCATGTAAAACACAAAGTTATTTCTATTGCTTACAAAACAGGTAAGAAAAGCAGGAAGGCTGAGCAGACATGGTGGCCAAACATTCCAAGCGACCCCAGGGTGACCTTGCATCAGAGCCCAGCCTAGTCTACTCAGACTGAGTCCCAGGTTAGCCAGAGGAACCTCCTAGGCCTCTCCCCATGAAAACCAGGCAGGAGCAGAAGGGAACAGAGCCTGACTTGGCAGGCACTAGAACATGGCTGCTATAATCGCACACTGGTGTCTGGGGCTGTCAAGAGGAAACTGGTTTCTCTGGTTCTCAGGTTACTAGTTTTTGTTTTTTTGTTTTGTTTTGTTTTGCTTTTCGAGACAGGGTTTCTCTGTGTAGCCCTGGCTGTCCTGGACTCACTTTGTAGGCCAGGCTGGCCTCGAACTCACAGCAATCCGCCTGCCTCTGCCTCCCGAGTGCTGGGATTAAAGGCGTGTGAACCACCACGCCTGGCTCTTCAGGTCACTAGTTTTAAGCAAGACAATCTGCCAGGGGCTCAATCACTTCATCTACTCTGCCAAACGGAAAGATCTACCACCACTTTTTTTTTTAAAGGCAGGTTTCTCTGTGTAGCTTTCCTGGCTTCCTGGAACTCTATGTAGACCAGGCTAGTCTTGAACTTTTAGCCTCCTAAGAGCTGGGAGACATGAGGCACCACTTGCTGTCACCTTTTAACAAAACATCACAGGAAGTTTAGGCTCCTAAGCATTACCAGTCTGGGTTATAGGCTTAAAAAGACAGACCTAGCATTTTTCAGACAGCCACAGCTCTGAGTACTTACTGTAGAGAAAGTTTGCTTAAGGAATATTTCAAATATGCTGAAAAGGCGCAGGAAATGCAGTGTGCGGCTCCTCAGCACTATCACTTGTGGTTCTGGGGCAGAGCCTGGGGCCCCACGTGTCAGGGAAGTGCTCTACCACAGACCAGGTGCCTCAGCAGTCAGCCCTGACTCTCCTCTCCCCGCTTCCCCAGGGGCTGGAGTCAGCAGTCTTACTCCCAGCCTCTTCTGTTCTGAGGCCGAGTCAGAGCCATAGCCCAGGCTGGCTTTGAACCTGGGCCTCAGCCTCCCGAGTGCGCTGTCAACGCACCCAACTTCCTTCATGTATGGTTTTATGTCCATTTAGTTCACTCCCGTAAGATGTGCACCTTCTGGGAAGGAAGCCCAGGGGTGTGAAGCCCAGGGCGTGTGAAGCCCAGGCGTGTGAAGTCCAGGCGTGTGAAGCCCAGGCGTGTGAAGCCCAGGGCGTGTGAGCCAAGCTCTGCCACCGAGCTACAGCCCCAGCTCCCAAATCTACTTTGAAACACACAACATTTAAGTTAAGGTCCTACTGTTTGGACTCCATCTGACAGTTGCTACCCAATCAAACTTTATCTAAAAAAAAAAAAATTTTTTTTCCCTTTTTCTTTTCTTTCTTTCTTTCTTTGGTTTTTCAGGAGAGTCTCTCTGTGCAATAGCCCTGGCTGTCCTGAACTCTCTCTGTAGACCAGGCTGGCCTCGAACTCACAGCGATCCACCTGCCTTTGCCTCCCGAGTGCTGGGATTATAGGAATGCACCACCATGCCCTGTGTCAAAACAAAATTTCAAAATAGACCTGCAATCTCTTCTCAGACAATGGGCTGCTAGATTACAGCTGCACATGACCACACCCCACTCAACACTGAGACTGGAAGGCACTTTAAACTGAAGCTCATGACCTACCTGCTGGCCTTTCTCCTCCGTGAGCAGTACCTGGCCTGAGTGAGGGTGGGCATGGTGGCACACGCCTTTACTCCTAGCACCCAGCTCTCCGTCAGGTAGGTGGATCTCAAGTTCTAGAACAGCCAGGGCATACTGAGGCCATATCTAAAACAAACCAACCAAGCAGCCAACCCCCGGCTCTGAGGTGCCTCACTCTACAAACCTCTGCTGCCTTCTCTCCCCTCCGCACAGAGGTTGCAGCGCCTTCCTGGTTCCTAGGAAGCCTTTGCAAGCCCTGATCTGTGGCCACAGCCCCTGATGGGGCAGCGTGGGCCCGGCCATTCCCTCACAGGGTGGATCTTCATTCGCTTGCAGGGCGACTGCTTTCTTGGCGCATTTTGTTTTGTTTTGTTCCCTGAGTTCTAGTGCCCACTCCTGTACGCGGTCACACAGGTCATCACAGGGACGCGGGGCAGAGCCACCACACGCTTTGCTGCCTATGTTAGCCAAGTGGGGAGCGCCAGCGACCACGCAGCAGCAGCACCTCCTCCTCAGGTACCCGTTAACTCACACAGCGTGAAGGGCCAGCGGGGGAGACTGCTGCGCTACCCGCGGCACTCACAGCTAATGGACCCTGAAGGCTCCTATGTGACCTCTGCTGCAGAACCTCAGATTCCTGAGGAAAGCTGGTAATTAAAACCCGGGCATGTGGAAGACCGCCTTTACCGCAGGCTTTGTGGAGAACACGGTCAGGCAGCTGTCATCATCAGAGCACACAGGCTGCCCTGGGCAACGAGAAAAGGGAAGGCAGTATGCGTTACAGCAAATGTTTTAGGTGCATTCTAACTTAACTTCATACATTTCCAAATCACAACATAATGCTCTCTGGATTTTGTTCAACTAATCAAAAACAAACTGCTGGGTGTGGTGGCACACACCTGCCTGTACACCCAGCACTTGGGAGTGGCGGCAGGCATTGTTACAAGGTGCAATTCAGGGCCGGGAAGACGGTGAGCTGGCTCGGTGCCCTGGCAGCCTGGGGACCTGCGTTTGACCCCAGTGGAAGGAGAGAACTGACTTGTCCAAGTGTGTGGTGTGTGCTAGTGCCGACCCCACTCACGTGCACCATCACCCACACAAAGCGCTCAGGAGGCAGAGGCAGGCAAATCTCTGTGAGTTACAAAACAAGCCCACAACAGCCAAGGCTACACAGAGAAACCTCATCTCGAAAAACAAAACAATCAAAGCCATCTGTCACTTCCTTCTTTCAAGAGTGTTTAGGAAAAAGCTGCTCACCACGCAAGTTGAAAGGTAGGAACCGTAACCCAGACTTTGGAGGTTTACAGCCCTCAGCACACCAGTCCTCAGTTTATCCTTTACCAAAAGTCCAGGCCAAGCGAAGCTCAACTGTGCTCTTCAAAGGTAATCAGGTTACAACTACAAAAACTACAAGAGCTCCGACAGTGTACGGCAGCAGCAAAAGCAAGAACAGACCTAAGCTGGGCGCCCTTGTGAGCAGCTCTAACTCAGCTTGCAGGGCATGGGGGGCATGGGGGGCACTGGGGTGGGGGTGGGGGGTGGGGGCTGAGGGCGGGGCAGGGGCAGGGACTGGAGAAGGAAGAGTGAGGAAGGAAAGCAGAGGGGAAATGAGAGGCAAGGAAATGGAGGTCACTCAGAGCAGGCCGCCGGCCACCACAGCCGCACAGGCCTCAGCGCACACAGATTTACAGCAGCTGAACTGTCCCTCTGACACGTTTGTGCCGGCAAAACAATCCCGAGATAGCCACATAAGGGAATATTGTTAAAAATAGACACACATGTGCCAGGAGAGGGGAACAAATGTCCAGACAGAGGAGTGGAGGCAGAGTGGTGGTTTTGTTTTTGTTTTTTTTTAAAGTAAGAGTTTTACAAATATAGCCCTGGCTGACCACAAACTCAGAGATCACCTGCCTCTGCTTCCTAAGTGCTGGGATTAGAGGTTTCCATCTCCACCCTCAAGTGTATTTTAACTTGAATCCCCCCCCCTTTTAATTTAGAAACACGATAGCAACCTTAATGAAAGGGCAGTACTGCTGCACACCTTTACTCCCAGCACTCAGGAGGCAGAGGCAGTCGGTCTATGAGTCCTACCAGGTCAGCCAGGATTACAGAGAACAGGGCTCAAAAAGCAACAAAGGGGCAGATGGGGGAGGGGGCAGGACACAGAGCGGCTCAGCAGTTAAGAGCACTCACTGATGCTCTTCCAAAGGCCTGGGGTTCAATTCCCAGCACCTTTATGGCCGGTCACAACCGGAACTCCAAGACCTGACACCCGCACACACATACATGCAGGTAAAACTCCAATGCACATAAAATAAAGGCAAATAACAACAACAAAAAGGAAAGGAGGGAGGGGAGGGAGGGGGAGGAGGGAGAGGGAAGATGGAGGAGGGAGAGGGGAGATGGAGGAGGGAGAGGGGAGGGAGGCGAGAAAGGCAAAGAAGCCAAAGTAGCTCTTTCCCTCACTTCTTTCTCTTACTCTGCAGCACTGGAAATTTAATCCAGGTCCCCGTACACTAGGCAACTGCACCCCAGCTCTGACCCAGGCCCCTGTACACTAGGCAACTGCACCCCAGCTCTGACCCAGGCCCCCCTGTACACTAAGCAACTGCACCCCAGCTCTGACCCAGGCCCCTGTACACTAGGCAACTGCACCTTAGCTCTGACCCAGGCCCCCCCCCCCCCGTACACTAGGCAACTGCACCTTAGCTCTGACCCAGGCCCCCTTGTACACTAGGCAACTGCACCCCAGCTCTGACCCAGGCCCCTGTACACTAGGCAACTGCACCCCAGCTCTGACCCAGGCCCCCCTGTACACTAAGCAACTGCACCCCGGCTCTGACCCAGGCCCCTGTACACTAGGCTACTGTACCCCAGCTCTGACCCAGGCCCCTGTACACTAGGCTACTGTACCCCAGCTCTGACCCAGGTCCCCCTGTACACTAGGCTACTGTACCCCGGCTCTGACCCAGGCCCCTGTACACTACGCAACTGCACCCCAGCTCTGACCCAGGCCCCCCTGTACACTAAGCAACTGCACCCCAGCTCTGACCCAGGCCCCTGTACACTAGGCTACTGTACCCCATCTCTGACCCAGGCCCCCCCCCGTACACTAGGCAACTGCACCTTAGCTCTGACCCAGGCCCCCCTGTACACTAGGCAACTGCACCCCAGCTCTGACCCAGGCCCCTGTACACTAGGCTACTGTACCCCATCTCTGACCCAGGCCCCCCCCGTACACTAGGCAACTGCACCTTAGCTCTGACCCAGGCCCCCTTGTACACTAGGCAACTGCACCCCAGCTCTGACCCAGGCCCCCTTGTACACTAGGCAACTGCACCCCAGCTCTGACCCAGGCCCCCTTGTACACTAGGCAACTGCACCCCAGCTCTGACCCAGGCCCCTGTACACTAGGCAACTGCACCCCAGCTCTGACCCAGGCCCCCCTGTACACTAAGCAACTGCACCCCAGCTCTGACCCAGGCCCCCCTGTACACTAAGCAACTGCACCCTGGCTCTGACCCAGGCCCCTGTACACTAGGCTACTGTACCCCAGCTCTGACCCAGGCCCCTGTACACTACACAACTGCACCCCAGCTCTGACCCAGGCCCCCCTGTACACTAAGCAACTGCACCTTAGCTCTGACCCAGGCCCTTGTACACTAGGCAACTGCACCCCAGCTCTGACCCAGGCCCCCTTGTACACTAGGCAACTGCACCCCAGCTCTGACCCAGGCCCCCTTGTACACTAGGCAACTGCACCCCAGCTCTGACCCAGGCCCCTGTACACTAGGCAACTGCACCCCAGCTCTGACCCAGGCCCCCCTGTACACTAAGCAACTGCACCCCAGCTCTGACCCAGGCCCCCCTGTACACTAAGCAACTGCACCCCGGCTCTGACCCAGGCCCCTGTACACTAGGCTACTGTACCCCAGCTCTGACCCAGGCCCCTGTACACTACACAACTGCACCCCAGCTCTGACCCAGGCCCCTGTACACTAAGCAACTGCACCTTAGCTCTGACCCAGGCCCCTGTACACTAGGCTACTGTACCCCATCTCTGACCCAGGCCCCTGTACACTAGGCAACTGCACCCCAGCTCTGACCCAGGTCCCCTGTACACTAAGCAACTGCACCCCAGCTCTGACCCAGGCCCCTGTACACTAGGCAACTGCACCCCATCTCTGACCCAGGCCCCTGTACACTAGGCAACTGCACCCCAGCTCTGACCCAGGTCCCCTGTACACTAAGCAACTGCACCCCAGCTCTGACCCAGGTCCCCTGTACACTAGGCAACTGCACCCCATCTCTGACCCAGGCCCCTGTACACTAGGCAACTGCACCCCAGCTCTGACCCAGGTCCCCTGTACACTAAGCAACTGCACCCCGGCTCTGACCCAGGCCCCTGTACACTAGGCTACTGTACCCCAGCTCTGACCCAGGCCCCTGTACACTAAGCAACTGCACCCCATCTCTGACCCAGGCCCCTGTACACTAGGCTACTGTACCCCATCTCTGACCCAGGCCCCTGTACACTAAGCAACTGCACCCCATCTCTGACCCAGGCCCCTGTACACTAGGCAACTGCACCCCAGCTCTGACCCAGGCCCCCCTGTACACTAAGCAACTGCACCCCAGCTCTGACCCAGGCCCCCCTGTACACTAAGCAACTGCACCCCAGCTCTGACCCAGGCCCCTGTACACTAGGCAACTGCACCCCAGCTCTGACCCAGGCCCCTGTACACTAAGCAACTGCACCCCAGCTCTGACCCAGGCCCCTGTACACTAGGCTACTGTACCCCAGCTCTGACCCAGGCCCCTGTACACTAGGCAACTGCACCCCAGCTCTGACCCAGGCCCCTGTACACTAGGCTACTGTACCCCATCTCTGACCCAGGCCCCTGTACACTAAGCAACTGCACCCCAGCTCTGACCCAGGCCCCTGTACACTAAGCAACTGCACCCCGGCTCTGACCCAGGCCCCTGTACACTAGGCTACTGTACCCCAGCTCTGACCCAGGCCCCCCTGTACACTAAGCAACTGCACCCCAGCTCTGACCCAGGCCCCTGTACACTAAGCAACTGCACCCCAGCTCTGACCCAGACCCCTTGTACACTAGGCTACTGTACCCCATCTCTGACCCAGGCCCCTGTACACTAGGCAACTGCACCCCAGCTCTGACCCAGGTCCCCTGTACACTAGGCAACTGCACCCCAGCTCTGACCCAGGCCCCTGTATACTAGGCAACTGCACCCCAGCTCTGACCCAGGCCCCTGTACACTAGGCAACTGCACCCCAGCTCTGACCCAGGTCCCCTGTACACTAGGCAACTGCACCCCAGCTCTGACCCAGGCCCCTGTACACTAGGCAACTGCACCCCAGCTCTGACCCAGGCCCCCCTGTACACTAGGCAACTGCACCCCGGCTCTGACCCAGGCCCCTGTACACTAGGCAACTGCACCCCAGCTCTGACCCAGGCCCCCCTGTACACTAGGCTACTGTACCCCATCTCTGACCCAGGCCCCTGTACACTAGGCAACTGCACCCCAGCTCTGACCCAGGTCCCCTGTACACTAGGCAACTGCACCCCAGCTCTGACCCAGGCCCCTGTACACTAGGCAACTGCACCCCAGCTCTGACCCAGGCCCCTGTACACTAGGCAACTGCACCCCAGCTCTGACCCAGGCCCCTGTACACTAGGCAACTGCACCCCAGCTCTGACCCAGGTCCCCTGTACACTAGGCAACTGCACCCCAGCTCTGACCCAGGCCCTGTACACTAGGCAACTGCACCCCAGCTCTGACCCAGGTCCCCTGTACACTAGGCAACTGCACCCCAGCTCTGACCCAGGCCCCTGTACACTAGGCTACTGTACCCCAGCTCTGACCCAGGCCCCTGTACACTAGGCTACTGTACCCCAGCTCTGACCCAGGCCCCTGTACACTAGGCTACTGTACCCCAGCTCTGACCCAGGCCCCTGTACACTAGGCTACTGTACCCCAGCTCTGACCCAGGCCCCTGTACACTAGGCTACTGTACCCCAGCTCTGACCCAGGCCCCTGTACACTAGGCTACTGTACCCCAGCTCTGACCCAAGCCCCCCTGTACACTAAGCAACTGCACCCCAGCTCTGACCCAGGCCCCTGTACACTAGGCTACTGTACCCCGGCTCTGACCCAAGCCCCCCTGTACACTAGGCTACTGTACCCCGGCTCTGACCCAGGCCCCCCTGTACACTAGGCAACTGCACCCCGGCTCTGATTTTTCTAGGCTCACAATATCAGGCGGATGGTGCAGAGACTCCCAGCTCCTGAGCACCTGAACACAAGAACCTGCCATCTGCACCAGGGCTTGTCTTATTACTTTTTAAAAATATTATCTTGTGTGTATGTCTGTCCATCATGTGCACACTCGTACCCCCAAAGCAGGAAGAGGACATAGGATCCCTTGAAACCAGCATTACTCATGGTTGTGAGCTGCCACATGAGCGCAGGGAACTGAACCCAGGGTCTGTAGAAAAGCTGCCAACGCTCTTAGCGGGTCAGCCATCACCCCAGCGTCCACTTAAAATAAAGGGTTTTGACGTGGGTGGTGGATGATAAACCTTTCTGTTTAGTTTGACACTGTGACCAGTGGCCCCGCTGGCCTCCCCTCCTGCTGGGATTTACAGGAGAGCTGACACCAATCCTGGTCCTTTTTGTTTTCTTAAATCTTTCCATTAGAAATTGACTTATGGGGCAGGCCTCGTGGTGCACGCCTTTAAAGCCAGCACCCGGGAGTCAGAGGTAGTTGGATCTCTGTGAGTCTGAGGCCAGCCTGGTCTACAAAGTGAGTTCCAGGACAGCCAGGGACTACATGGATAAACTATCTCAAAAATCAAACAAAAAGACACAAGAAAAACTATTAAAATCACTCAAAGGGCTTATCATAAGCCATATGAGGTACAAGGGAGCGCCCCAACAGTAGGAACCCTTAGGCCGAAGCAGGGAACACAGAGAGCCCTGCAAGGAAAAAGCTAGCAGTGAACTCACGCATGCTGCCCCAGAGAGGCTGGTTTCCTGCCAGTGTCCTGACCTCCCTAGTTACTTCCTCATTCTCAGCAGGGAGGAGCAACACAACACAGGCAGGGGAAAGAGTGGACAGGCGCTATGGAGGCTCAGTTGGGGAAGTGTGCTCACCACCACGCCTGAGCCCACCCATGGGAAGGAGGGGTTCCTGTGGGCTGTGCTCTGGCATGCATGTACATGTGAGCACGTGCACACCACACTCACAACTTTAGTGAGAGGCTAGAGATAGTTCAGGGCTTTAGAGCACTGGCTACTTTTTTATAGGACCCAGACTCAAGTGGTAGTGGTAGCAGGGTACCCAGCGATGTGACACCACCTGCTTTTGCCTCAAGGGCACCAGGTGCATGCGTGGCGCACAGACCCGCATGAAGGCAAAACATCCACACACATAAACTAAATAACATTTCAAAACGTTTAAATGTAATGGAAGAATAAACGTTAAGACAGTGCTGAGAGTGAGCACTGCCTCACACATGCTGGGCAATGGCTCCACCTCTGAGCCACACCCCAGCCCTCCCCGGTGTTTGAGGAAGGGCCTCATGCCTCTCTGTAGCCAAGGCTAAACTTTGATTCCCCTGCCTCCGTCTCCCTGGCAGTCGGGAACACAGTTCCGTAGCGCTCACTGGGCATGGACAAAAAGCCTCACAGTCTTCGGTGTGGCCAGCCCTCTTTCTCTGAGTTAAGCCTGGCTAAAACAAATAGCAGCAGGGCACAATGGCCGAGGCAGGTGACTCGCTTTACCTTACTAGGTTCAAAGCCGCCGGTACGGGCATTACAGTGCAACACGCACCCCGCGGTGTTTAGACGCTTTGCGGATGAAGCAGAAGTCTGGCTGCTGTGCCCCTCTGTGCTGTGAGGACATTATAACCAATATAACCGGCTGCCGGGGACAGAGGCTGCCTGTGTGATTTACACCTGCACTGGGTCTGCTAAGTATCAAAGTGTTTCTTGGCAGCTCACTGGCAGAGCTGGCCTGTGATGGCCTTCACCTAGCTTCCGGCTTCACGCCTTGGTTTGAGACCAGGTCTCAGGAAATGCAGGCTGGCCTGGCCTACAACTCTTCCTTGTCTTTCACCGTCACCCCCACTGCAGAGCGCTGGGATCCCAGGCCAGAGCCACGCAGCGGGTTCACATGCATGCACTGTGGATGGAACCCAAGGCTCCAAGCTTGAGGCTCGCACCCTCCCACCAGAGCCTCCACCTGCAGCCCTGCACCATGACCCTCGAGCTATCTTCACAAAGCAGAAAGTCAGTCAGCTTCCTCTTCAGAGATGCATTCTGCTGCCTTGTCCATTCACTGTCTAAAAGCAAACAAAGCAAATGGAGACTCCTGGTATGGTATGTAGTGACACCTTAGATGCCATGGGTTAGTTATAAATGTTTAAAATATTGGGGAGCCTGTGCAGCTCTCTGAGTCCAATACATCCCGGGGCCAACTCAGGACTACTGCTATTTGGCAAAAAAAAAAAAAAAAAAAAAAAAAAAAAAAAAAAAAAAGCAGCTCTCAACTAAAACTCAACAAAGCAGCCACCCACCACCCACAGGGAAAGATGAAGGCAAAACAGCCTCCAGCCAAACAGGACCGAACTGTAAGAGGCACCACTCTCCCCTGGGAGTTCTCACAAAGCAACAGCAACGTCTCCAGGCCTGGTCCTCGCCTGCACAGGGACAGGGTGCAGATAAGGAGCTGGGAGGCAGAGACCTCAGGAACTGGGGAATAAGACTTAAGCTGGGAGTGGTGGCGCAGCCTTTAGTCCCAGCACTTGGTAGGCAGAGGCAGGAGGATCTGAGTTTGAGACCAGCCTGGTCCAGAGTGACCACAACAGCCAGCGCTGCACAGAGAAGCCCTGTCTCAAAACAAAGCGACAGCACTATTGTCTATTGAGACTAAGATATGTCAGGCTAGCCTGGTACTCCATGTAGCCAAGGCTAACCTCCTTGAACTCCTGATCTTCTGCCTCTGCCATACCTGGCCTTGTGCGGCTGATTTGTTTTTGTTTTGCCCAGTGTCTCAAACTGCTGGGCCCACGTGGTCCTTGCTCTTCCCGTCTCCCAAAACAATGTTCTGACCCTGAAGTTCTAAACTTGACATGAACTTTTTTTTTATATATTTATTTATTTTGGGTTTTTGAGACAGGGTTTCTCTGTGTAGCCTTGGCTGTCCTAGACTTGCTTTGTAGACCAGGCTGGCCTCGAACTCACAGTAATGACATGCACTTTATACTCAGCCCTTTCGCACTGTGTAGCTTGGCTGGCCTGGAACTCCCTTCGCACAGCAAGCAGGCCTCCAGCTCTGAGAG
The DNA here is from genome assembly GCF_903995435.1 of Acomys russatus. Classification (NCBI taxonomy): domain Eukaryota; kingdom Metazoa; phylum Chordata; class Mammalia; order Rodentia; family Muridae; genus Acomys; species Acomys russatus. The sequence continues at coordinate 18,725,331 of NC_067155.1, forward strand.
TCACCTGCCTCTGCCTCCTAAGAGCTGGGAGTAGGCGTGTGCCGCCACACGTGGCTGTGTGTTCTACAGATCTACAAAGCCACTTGTTTTGGTTAGCTGGGTAGCTGATGTGTCTCAACGGTTATTTCCAGGACAAACCTACTCACCCCCACCCCAGGCCCTAGAGGGCTAACTCAGAAGCTTTAAGATATCCCCTGGGTATTTATAAGGAGAGAACATTTATAATGACCAATCCAACTTAAAGGGTCATAAAACTTTGGTGTTATGGTTATACAATTTTAGCCTTTTAGATATAAAATATTTAGATCTACATCAGCTTAATGCCAACGACCACTCACACCCACTGTTGCCTGACACCCAGCACTAAACAGGACTGGGGATTCCACCCTCCCCTCCGTCCACACCTCCACAGCCCACTGCAGTAACCTGCAAGGAGAGACGCCGTTTGTTTCTAAGACCCTCTTTTCTCTCCGTGGCATATGACCACGTTCATGTGTGTGCAACAGTCAGAGGTCTCCAACCCATGAGCTCGCTTCTCTTTTTCTTTCTTTTTTTCAGACTACCTGGCCCTGATAGGCTGGCCTGGAACTCAGGAGAACCATCTGCCTCAGCCTCCCGGTTTTGAGACTGAAAGGAAAGACCGCCACGCCCAGCCTGTCCTCCTTGCCCACTGTGACTACAGGCGTACTCGACAACACCTGGCTCTGCCTCGTGTGCTGGGGAGGCTTCGTGCTTGTGCACAGCTCTGCACTGACTTGGCCGTCTCCCCAGCCTGTTTTGTTCGCTGTTCTATTTGGAAATGTAAACTGGCACCTAGTACTTAGCAGGTGCTTAGTAAGTATGTCAGCTAAACTGGTTAAGTATTTCAAAGAGCCTGCCCACCAGCAGGACACGCCCTCCTCTGTGCCCAGATGCACCTCAGCTCCAGCAGAGAAGCTGGTGGAGCGTGCACCTCGCACTTTAGGTGCTGGGGAAGCTGTAACTAACCCAGGAGGCTAATGGAAGCTGAACCTTGCTTGAAAGTCAGTGGAAAGCTCAGGAAAGAATGCTGCTGGGCTCAGCGCCAATGGAAATTCCCAAGAACCACCAACAAAGAAGCCAAGTCAAGTACCCGTTAACAGCACTGATGCCAAGGTGAGGCTAACCATTCCCGGCAGCGGGAACTGAACTGAACTGAAGACTCTTAAAGGAATTTCCAACTTGGGAAAATCATGTTAGCTGACCTTGTAATAATGATCAAAATTATGGCCCAGTATGGTGGCGCACACCTTTAATCCCAGCACTCGGGAGGCAGAGGCAGGCAGATTGCTTTGAGTTCGAGGCCAGCCTGGTCTACAATGAGAGTCCAGGACAGCCAAGGCTACACACAGAAACCTTGTCTTGAAAAACCTTAAAAACAAAGAAAAAAACAAAGACAAGGTGCCTGCCTAGCATCTGGGAGACTGTAAGTTAAACCCCTAGCCCTAAAATAACTAATAAAATAAAATAAAATTCGGGGCCTTTTAAAAATCAGGGTCAAGCCGGGCAGTGGTGGCGCATGCCTTTAATCCCAGCACTCGGGAGGCAGAGGCAGGTGGATCTCTGTGAGTTCAAGGCTAGCCTGGTCTACAAAGCAAGTCCAGGACAGCCAGAGCTACACAGAGAAACCCTGTCTCAAAAAACCCAAAATAAATAAATAAATAAATAAATAAATAAATAAATAAATAAATAAATATCAGGGTCTATCACCTAAATCCTAAGAAAGTAGAGCACCTGGGAAGGAGGCCGTGAGGTGCTGGCTCCACAAACACTGTCCCCATAAGGACCCTCCTTTTACCCTCCTGCGACACACCCACAACCCACACACAGGAGCAGGCCGGGACGAGCGACACAGACTTGGAAAGAGTGTCGTCCTGTTTTATAAAGGCTCCTCCTGGCTTTGGCCCATGGCGCCATGTGATAGGAACTCAGGCCTGTGTTTACTCGGGTTCTGTCAGACCTTCATACTTTCAGGCAACACCCCCAAATTAAGCATTTTAACATGATGAACTCCCCTATGATCACCATAGGTTGTGAAGGCCGCCTGAGGTCCGTCTCCATGGACACTGAGATCATCCCTGAGTGAGAGACAGAAACACCAGGTGCAGGACCGGCTGTCCCCCTCTTGCCTGGCCTGAGCAATAGTGTAGCCGCCACGCCCTTCCCACCGCCCTCAGCCACCAACACTGGCACTGCCAGACCACAAAACATCAATCACCACTCCCTCGGCACGGCCTCATCTGTGTCTAAGCCCAACACCCTCTCCTTTCTTCACTCTCTTTTCTGAGCCTTAAAAAAAAGTTAAGCCACAGTGGTGGTGGCGCACGCCTTTAATCCCAACACTCGGCAGAGGCAGGTGGGTCTCTATGAGTTCAAATCAAGGCCAGCCTGGTCCACAGAGCAGCTTCCAGGATAGTGAGGGCTACACAGAGAAACCCTGATTCAAAACAACGACGATAAAAACAAAACAAAGCAAAAAAAAAAAAAAAAAACCAGAAAGAGCAAATTTGAGAGAGAAAAAAAACACAAACCCTAAGACTTTATGTATATCAGCGCTGGCCTGGATGTGTATATAATCATGTGCACACTTGATACTTGGAACAGAGGTAAGGAGTGGCTGTGAGGCATCACGTGCTTACTGGGAACTGAGTCTGGATCGTCTACAAGAACGCTGAGTAGGAAACAGACGAGGTGGCGCATGCCCTTACTCCCAGCACTCAGGGAAGCAGAGGCTGTGAGTTCGAAGCCAGCCTGGTCTACAAAGCTAATGTCTTCTGGTCCCCTATGAGCCTTCACCCCCTTTCTCTAAGCAGAATCTATGGGCCCCTGCTTCCAGACCATTCTCCCTCCACCCTCCCCAAATCTCTCGTGGCAAAACAATCAAGAGCAGAAGGCTGGCTGCCCACCTTGTGTGTTCATGGCTGACCTCGCCTCGGGCTGTGCTTACATGTGGGGATTTCCACTCAGACAAAGGCACCTTGTTCTGTCTCTCCAATGACCCTGCCCTACACGTCACCTCTCGGTTAACACTGACATTTAGATTTCTTCAGAAACCAGTCCCATCACCTATGTGTACCGTCCATTCTACCCAGTGTTCTAGGTCTTTTCTCCAGCCCCGCGACTCTAGCCATCTGTTGCGTCTCAACCTTTGGTGAAAATAAAATCCCACGAGCAGCCTCTCATCATCACGTCCCTTTGGTAGCACTGTACAGCTGCAATGTGCCAGAGAAACACCTCACCTGAGTGCATGGCTTTGCTTGCTGAGAAAACCAAAGCAACCCACCAAGCCAACATCCCCCCCACCCTCCTGTCCCCCCCAAAAAAAACCCTATCAAAAGCGCCTCCCGCCTCAGAGCAAGCTGTTGGAACTTTGAAACCAACAGTACTTGAGATAAGTGAGGGCAGCAGGTCACCCAGCCAGACTGCAGTACTTCAAAAAGGTCAGCAGGTCACCCAGCTGCAGTGTTCCCCGGAGGCCACTGAGGACAAAAAAGGAAGCAGGACCTGGTCTCAGCAATTACTATGGTGTGGCCTTCCGAAGGCCCATGGCATCACCGCCGCATCAGGGAGGTCACAGGCTTAGACGCCGTGCAGCTCAGAAAGGCCATAACCCAGATGCAGTCAGGGGCCAGGTGGCTACAGGTTCACGGCGACGCAGTGTCTGCACCTGAGCCCAGACCTTCCACAGGCCGCTGGCATTCCCAATAATTCTTTTTGTCTGGTCTTAGACCCAGGAATGAACCATTCCTCAGAAGCCACCGTAAGGGACGGCCTGGCTGCCACACTTGCTGCTTTCTCTTTCACCCAGCAGGCTGACCAGTGACAGGCCATGTGGCTACTTTCCTCAGCACCCACCCACCTTCTCACTTCTGTTCCAGCGTGCGGGGGGGGGGGGGGGGGCAGTCCTGCCCTTGTTCAACCGACCCAGGCTTTAGCTCTCCACTACTCCCCTAAGACACTGGTCCCAAGGTCTTGGTACAGCTGCCACCTCAGAACTGATGTCACCCTCCTCAGCAACCCTCCTGAGCTTAGTGCCCTGAACCGTCCTGGCACTCTGCTGCCACCACTGAGTCATCTAACCTTCAGTGAGTACTCTGCATTTAGGTGTTCGCTCTCGGTCTCTCCCACTGGAAATCCACGCTCTGTGAAGGCAGGAACTTGTCTTAACCTGTCTTGTCTGAGTCAGCAGCCACTGTCACCAGGGCCAGTGCCCGTCCTCACTGTCCTGACAACTGGCCGGGCACTCAGTGTGTTTGCTCAATCCATGAATCTTTTCCACAGGTATCTTTTCAAAGCTGCCTAGCGCTTGGCGGAAGCCCTTAAAAGCTGTAACAAAACTGCTGGAAGAAGCAAACCCCAGCTGCCTCGTGCCAACACCAGCCACTCTCTGACCAGGCGCTCCCCGCCCGGACAGGCACTCTGGCAAAGCCCCTCCCTTCCGCCACAGCTGCTTCTCGGTCTTCCTTAGGACATCACGGAGGCTGTTGCCCTACATCCTAACAACAGGTGCCTTTTTGTTTTTGTTTTTGGTGTTTTTTTTTTTTTTTTGAGACAGGGTTTCTCTGTGTAGCCTTGGCTGTGCTGGACTCGCTTTGTAGACCAGGCTGGCCTCGAACTCACAGGATCCACCTGCCTCTGCCTCCCGAGTGCTGGGATTAAAGGCGTGCGCCACCACTGCCTGGCTTTGTTTTTGTTTTTGTAGACACGTTTCTCTGTGTAGCCCTGGCTGTCCTAGACTCACTTTGTAGACCAGGCTGGCCTCGAACTCACAGGATCCACCTGCCTTTGCCTCCCGAGTGCTGGGATTAAAGGCGTGCGCCACCACCGCCTGGCTTTGTTTTTGTTTTTGTAGACACGTTTCTCTGTGTAGCCCTGGCTGTCCTAGACTCACTTTGTAGACCAGGCTGGCCTCGAACTCACAGTAATCCGCCTGCCTCTGCCTCCCAAGTGCTGGGATTAAAGGTGTGCGTCACTACCGCCCGGCTCTACAACAGGTGTTTTAAGAGAGTTTTTTTCTTTCTTTCTCCCTGTACCCAAAGGTGCCAACAGGTCACCCAAACAAATCCCCACCTTCTCGGGGCTGGCTTCCTTTGGCCATCCAATTTCCGCTCCGTGGAGCTCCTGGCCCACTTCCTGCCACAGGACAGACCAGCGGGCACCACGCCTTCCTGGATTAATACCCCTCATCTCCCCGCTCTCCTCCTCACCCAACCCTTCCACCCCTCATGTGTCCTCAACTTTTCCAATCCCCTCCACCTGCAGTGCCCCCCACCTTTCCAGCCCTCCCCTCCACCTGCAGTGCCCCCCAACCTTCCCAGCCCTCGCCTCCACCTGCAGTGCCCCCCAACCTTCCCAGCCCTCGCCTCCACCTGCAGTGCCCCCCCAACCTTCCCAGCCCTCCCCTCCACCTGCAGTGCCCCCCACCTTTCCAGCCCTCCCCTCCACCTGCAGTGCCCCCCCCCAACCTTCCCAGCCCTCCCCTCCACCTGCAGCTGTGGCTCCACCCTTCACCATCTCCAAGGAGCCTCTCCCCCGGCCCGACCCCCGCCCCCGCCGCGCGCCCGGCCCCTACTTTTGTCCCCCTTCAGCTGCGGCCTCCTCCATCCCCTCCTCCCCCTGGCCCTCACCGTGGATGTCCAGGTCTCTGCCGGCCGCCTCGGCCCCGGAGAGGAGGAGAGAAACCAGCAGGGCCAGGAGCGCCCGGCTCCGCCGCGGCTCACACTGCTGCGCCATGACCTGCTGCTGCTGCTGCCCGCGCCGCGCGCCAAGGCCTCGAGCCGCCGGCCGTTGGGGGTGGGGGTGGGAGGAGGTGTCCCGCGAGCAGGTGCGGGAGGCGGGTGTGGAGGGGGAGCCCACGGCCGCGCACGCGCAGCGGAGGCCCACGCGCCCAGGTGCGGCTGCGCCCCGGGGGGAGGACTTGGGGGCGCCGGGATACCCCGCCACGGAAAGCCCCCTCTTCTTCCGCGGGCTCCCAACCCCGACCCTGGACGGCGGGCGGCACTCCACTCGGCGGCTCTTCCCCGCCCCGCGCGACGTGGAAGGCCTGCACACCTCCAGGCGGCCGGGATTCGGGGGGCTGGGAAGAGGGGTGCGCAACTGCGAATGGCGGACGATGGCAACCGGCTCGGGGTGGGGCGCACCTGGCGGGGCGGGGCCGGGACACTGCGCAGGCGCCGAGTGCCCGCACCTGAGCCGCCTCTCTGGGGGCGGGGCCTTCACCTGGCACCGCCCCCGGCCCGCGGAAGGAGGCGTGGCCGGCGCTGGCCCCGCCCACAACCGGTCCTGCGGGTGGAGGAGTGGACATTGGCTGGACGCCCTTGTGCGCTGGGACTGTGGCAAAGAGACACCCACTTTCTTTTTCTTTTCTTTTTTTAATTTAATGTTCTTTTTATGTGCATTAGTGTCGGGGTGTCGGACCCCTCGGAACTGGAATTACAGACAGTTGTGAGCTGCCATGGACAGGGGACACCCACTTTTTGGAAACCTGTGGCATTCTGCTCGGCCTAGGGAGTGATCCCGTCTAAACTCAACGTTGTCTGAGCCGTAACCAAATGTCCCGGTTCAGCCGTGGCCAGGCCAGGCTGGCTTGTGTGTCGTCAGCCCGGAGCAGCCCGGAGTAGCGATGCGGAAGCTGAGGGGTGGGGGAGGGTGATCAGGAATGCGATGGGGAAATCCTGGGGGTGAGCGAGCAGGGGTTGGGACAGTGAAAACCCGGCCATGACGGGCGCCCACACAGGTTCCCTGTTCAGTGCGACTGCCAGCCAGGAAGGGTGGAAAATCCCCTAAAACAGCGGGTTTCCCTGGGCCCTGTACAGAAAGGCAAACACGGTTATAAAGAGGTGAATGTCAGCAGAGCTGAAAGGGCGCATGCGGGCGGGGGCGGGACCCAAAGGAGACATGGGAACCGCAGAACCAGGGTGAGCTTCTGGGAGGAGAGTCCATATGAACTGGATGGATGGAGCAGGACTGACTGAGTACCAGACCACCAGCGAGATAAATAAAACCAGGGTTCAATTCCCAGCACCCACATGGCAGCTCACAACTGTCTATAACACCAAGATCTGACACCCTCACACAGACATATGTGCAGGCAAAACACCAATGCACACAAAATACAAAGTAAATTAATTTTTAAAAGGAAATAGTGACCTTAGCAGGGACCTGGTGACGCACGCCTTTAATCCCAGCACTCGGGAGGCAGAGGCAGGGGGATCGCTGTGAGTTTGAGGAGGCCAGCCTGGTCTACAAAGCGAGTCCAGGACAGGCGGAGATGTACAGAGAAATCCTGTCTCGGAAAAGAAAAACAAAAAACAAGAAAGAAAATAGTACTTTTGTGTGGGCCAGCAAAGTGGCTTACTAAAGACTCTTGCCAGCAAACCTTAAGACCTGAGTTCAATTCCTAGTGCACACAGGATGGAAGAAAAGAACTGATTTTCTTAAGTTGTCCTCTGACCTGTACACTCTAGCCATGGCACATGCCTGCCCACATACGCACACACACGTACACATAGGTACACACACGTACACACATATGTATTTAAGAAAAATAAAATAAACCAGGGTGGTGGTGCACGCCTTTAATCCCAGCACTCGGGAGGCAGAGGCAGGTGGATCACTGTGAGTTCGAGGCCAGCCTGGTCTACAAAATGAGTCCAGAACAGCCAAAGCTACACAGAGAGATTCTGTCTCGAAAAACAAACAAAAAACTGAAAACTGGACAGTGAACTTGTGGCTGGAATGGAATAAATCAAAAGAGCCTTGGAGTTGGCCATCGGGCTGGAGAGACGGCTCAGTGGTTAAGAGCACTGGCTGCTCCTCCAAAGGTCCTGAGTTCAATTCCCAGCAACCACATGGTGGCGCACAGCCATTTATAATGTGATCTGGCGCCCTCTCCTGGCCTGCAGGTGGATGTGCAGGCAGAGCGCTGTATACATAATGAGTAAATAAATCTTAAAAAAAAAAAGGCAGCCTCAATAACTGAAGGGTAAGAGTCAGGGAAGAAAACCTACAAGGATCAAGAGCAGCAGATAAGTCTCCTTTTTTAAGAGATTACTTTTTGTTTGATTGAATTTTTTGGGGAGACAGAGTTTCTCTGTGTAGCCCTGGCTGTCCTGGAATCTGCCTGCCTCTGACTCCCCGAGTGCTGGGATTACAGGCGTGCGCCACCACGCCTGGCACACCTAGCCTTTTTAAAGCTTATTTTGTGTGTGTGAATGTTTTGCCTGCATGTATGTGTGAGCACAGCATATCTGTGTGCCTGGTGCCCACAGAGACCAGAAAAGGGCATTAAGTCCCCTGTAACTGAGTCACAGGTCTTTGTGAGCCACCATATAGATGCTGGGGACCACACCCGAGTCCTTTGCGAGGAGCTGCTCTTTGTTTTGTGCCAGGGTCTCTCCGTGCAGCTCTGGCTGTCCTGGCACACAGAACACAGATACCTGGGCAACACTGCAGAACTCAGGGCCACTGCTACCATTGTGGTTGTTTTCTGGCTTAAAGCCAAGGAAATGCAAGCTATCAATACAGTGTTTGCCTTTTTTTCTTTTATGTTTTCCAAGGCAGGGTTTCCCAGTGTAGCCTTGGCTGTCCTGGACTCACTTTGTAGACCAGGCTGGCCTCGAACTCACAGCGATCCGCCTGCCTCTGCCTCCCGAGTGCTGGGATTAGAGGTGTGCACCACCACACCCGGCTATCAGCTGTCTTCTTTATCTTGCCTTGAAGTTCTTGGCTGTCTTCCCCAGAACTTCAGTCCCCCTCGTGCCCCCCCATCCCACTCCCCACCAGCGCCCAGTTTGTGCTGGTGAACAGCACTGAATGGCTCGAGGTCACAGTTGGGGAGAAAGCACAGGTCCACTCACTCGCTCACTGAACCACGTAGTGACTCAGCACGTGCACATGGCGAGTCAGGTCCCGCTGTCGAGGCTGCGAAGGTAAGAGGGCAAGCGGATCCCGGCTTGGTCCGAGGCACCATGAGGTAATGGTCAGGTGTTTGGTGCTTGGTGTGACCCTTGTTTTGGGATACTGCTCAGATGCGCTCGGTGGCCCAGGCCTCTAATCCCTGCTGATGGAAAGGCTGAGGCAGGAAAGTCAGGATGACTGCCAGGCCAGCCTGGGCTACATACCAAGGCCTGAGAGAGGGGGGGGGGGGGCAAGCAAGCTGCAAGCTGGGCATGGTAGTGTCTTCTCAACCCCAGCACTCAGCAGGCAGATCACTGTGAGTTCGAGGCCAGGCTGATCTACACAGGGAGTTGCAGGCCAGCCAGGGCTACACAGTGAGACCCTGAGGGGGTGGGGAGGGGGAACAAGAGTTGGTCAACCGGCTTAGTAAAATGCTTGTCATTCCACCCAGGGACCTGTGATCTGTACCCCACACACACCTATGTGAAAAGTCAGGCTGCGCAGCAGAGTGACCCTGCGCTGGGCTGGGGAGGCAGAGGCTGGCGGGTGCCTAGGCTTTGCTTTTGCTAGCAAGTTAAGTCTGGCCAAATTGGCAGTCTCCAGGTTCGGCAAACTCCAGGGTCAAAAAATAAAATGGAGAGCCACCACCTGGCTCTCCTGGGTCTTCTTGTCTTTAACCTTCCAGCACTATTATTACAGGCAGACGCCTCTATACCCAGCTTTTTTTTTTTTAATTTTTTTAAGTTGGACGTGGTGGCTCACACCTTTAATCCCAGCACTCGGGAGGCAGATCAGGTGGATCTCTGTGAGTTCGAGGCCAGCCTGGTCTACAAAGCAAGTCCAGGACAGCCAAGGCTATACAGAGAAATTCTGCCTTGGAAAAAAAATAAAAAGATTCATTTATTTATATGTATTTACAGTGCTCTGCCTGCATGTACATCTGCAGCCAGAAGAGGGCATAGATCACATTATAGATGTTTGTGAGCCACCATGTGGTTGCTGGGAATTGAACTCAGGACCTTTGGAAGAGCAGCCAGTGCTCTTAACCTCTGAGCCATCTCTCCAGCCTCCAGCTTTTTTTTTAAGGTTTATTTTTATGTATATGAGCATTTTCCTGGATGTATCTATGTGTGCCATGTGTGTGCCTGGTGCCCTTATAGGTCAGAAGAGGGTGTTAGCACCGCTGAACCTGGCCTTGTTATCTAATAAAGATGCCGCAGAACAGTCCTGGCATGAAAGGAGATTTATGGTGGGGAGCGGGGAAGAGGAGAGATAGGGACCGGCAGCCATGACTGAGGGGATCAGACAGACAGAGGGAGAAACCAGAAGCGTGAGAGACCAGCAGAGAGCCGGCAGCACGTCCTTTCATCTTGCGCACCTGGCAGCTGAGACAGGTGATGATGTCAGAGGTCGCCAGGCAACCTGGAAGCCGGCTGGTGGGACTGCACCCCAGGCATGGCAGGCATTCGTGAGTCAGTCACCCCGCGGGTGCTGGAGGCTGGACCCGGGTCCTTCGCAAGAGCAGCCAGTGCTCTTAAACGCTGAGCCCCTCGAGCCGGGCTAGCACATGGGTGCCAGCGACCCTCGTACTTGCAGGGTACGCACTGGGCCGACTGCACTGGTTCCTGTCCCCTCTCTGCCTGGGCCCGAGGTGCAAACTTCCAGCCTCTGCTCCAGTCAAGGTTGAGCGACAGTAGTAGAGCAAACAAGGAAATCACACATACACCTTGCTAACGTGCCGCAGCCCTGTGGAGCTGAGCTCTGGGGTAGAACACCTGCTCAGCGTCTGTGAGGCTTGGATTGCCCTCGGCTCTTGACCAACCATGGAGGTAGCATTGGTTCCCTCTGGCTGCCTTCAAGTGAGCGAGACAACTCGCAAAGCCGGGGTTGTCCCTTGTCACCTTTGGTAGGTAGCGTCCTGTAATAAACTAGACGCCCTGCAGTTACTGCATTTACCATCTCTGCCGAAGGGTGAGCTCTGGGTGGCCTGCCCCGTGCTGCTCGCCAGTTCTCGCTAGGACAGTGGCTGATATAGCAGGCACTTGATATTTTTTAAAATAGTGTGTGTGTGTGTACACACGGGCACGGTACTGTGACACATGTAGAGGCCTGAGGACAGCTTGCAGGAGTTGAGACAGAGTCAGGTCCTAAGGCTTATAACCAATGGAGCCATTTTATCCACCCAGGATTATTATTTATTAATTATTATTTTGTTTTTGGTTGTTTGTTTTTTGTTTATGTTTTGGTTTTTTGAGACAGGGTCTCTCTGTGTAGCCCTGGCTGTCCTGGACTCACTCTGTAGACCAGGCTGGCCTCGAACTCACAGCGATTCGCCTGCCTCTGCCTCCTGAGTGCTGGGATTATAGATGTGCCCACCACGCGCCCGGCCTTTATTTATTTATTTTAAAATGGGTGGCTAAGGGAGTGAATGAGTGAGCGGAAGGGGCGGGGTACGAAGCAATGGTTCACGAATGAAGTGCAGGCTGGAGGCTCAGCACTTGCTTTGCTTTCCTGAGGTACCAGGGTCAGTCTCCCGACCACCTTCTAGAAAACAAAAAGGAAAAGGAACAGTTGGGTGTGATGGCTCAGGCCTGGGATCGCATCACTCAGGCCGAGGAGGCAGGAGGTGAGGGAGTTCAAGGACAGACGTGGCTAACTGAGACCAGGTCTTAAAAACTTTGGGCCCCTCAGAAAAAACTAGAAACTTCAAAGCCCGGCACCTCTGCAGCACCGTTTGCTGCCGCCAGAGGGCGTACAAGGCAGAACTCCCCCAACACCACACACACACACACACACACACACACACACACAACACACACACACACACACACACACACACACGCACGCACACACACACACACACACACACACTCTCTTCTCTCTCTCTCCTCTCTCTCTCTCTCTCTCTCTCTCTCTCTCTCTCTCTCTCTCATCTCTCTCTTCTCTTCTCTCTCTCTCTCTCTCTCTCTCTCTCTCTCTCTCTCTCTCTCTCTCTCTCTCTCTCTCTCTCTCTCTCTCTCTCTCTCTCTCTCTCTCTCTCTCTCTCTCTCTCTCTCTCTGTCCCGGGACCTCGCCCGAGGGTTCGCACCCTGGAGCGCTCTGAGCAGGGGAGCCCCGCCGGCCCCCTCGCCCCCCCTACCCATGTGCACCCCGAAGGAACTCCGCCTTGAAGCCCGCACATTAGCCTGCTGGCCTCTGCAGGAAGGGAAACTGAGGCCCGGCGGCCGGAGAGGGGCGGGTCCTAGAGCGCGGAGCCCCCGCCCCCGGCGGCCCCGCCCCGGCCCCTAAGAGCCTCGGAGCGCGAGGCCGAGCGCAAAGTGGGAACGGCGGGCGGGCGGGCGGCGGCGCGATGGCAGCGCAGCGGCTGGGCAAGCGCGTGCTGAGCAAGCTGCAGTCCCCGTCGCGGGCCCGCGGCCCCGGGGGCAGCCCCAGCGGGCTGCAGAAGCGCCACGCTCGAGTCACCGTCAAGTACGACCGGCGCGAGCTTCAGCGGCGGCTGGACGTGGAGAAGTGGATCGACGGATGCTTGGAGGAGCTGTACCGAGGCAGGGTGAGACCCTGGGGCCCCCCGGGCTGCGGGGACGGGGAGGGGGGGACAGGACGGAGGTGGCCTGAGACTGCGACCTCGGTGACCCTGGTACATGCTCGCCTGTGCACCGACAGCGGCCTTTGCTGGGAGGACACATGCCCTGAGGCATCCAGCAAACTCACACTCAAAAGACAGGCGTGCGCCCAGGGTCCCCAGACACGCGTGCGTCCAGCTACCCCGGAAGGCCCCGTACAGGAGGTGAGAAGGAATCCAGGGGGCCAGAGCCAACATATTGAGAGAGCGGATAGGCAGAGGGCATGTCCTTAAGCCAAACATAGACGTGGGTGACAAGGGAGATAGGACAGCAGAGAGGACGGAAGTCACAGCCACTCCTAGATACAGCACCAGGGGTGAGCCGCTCACAGGCTCACAGGAGCACGAGTGGATCAATTCAAGGGACGACACATGGCCTGCCACGGACACAGTAACACGCACACGCAACACGATTACCCGCCCCCCCCCACCCGCCCCAGCGCCGAGGGGAGAATTACAGCTGTACAGAGAGAGAGATACGCATCAGTTTAAGCTGTAGCGCCCCACACTTCAATAGCTATCCCGGGACACAAGGTGACTCGAGTTACATAGGACCGTCCATTAGCCGCCTACAAACTGAAGGACAGCTGTCACAGCTCCAGGCTGGCACGCGCGCACACACACACACCTGTGGAAATTATAGTTACACAAAAGAGCTGAATGTGCCCCCAGGAACACAGACATTAGAAACCAGGGTGGCCACGGCCTCTACTGTCTGTGATCTCAGCACTTGGGAGGTGAAGGCAGGAGGGTTAGCTAGCTCAGGGCCAACCCTAGATAAGGGAGACCCTGTCTGGAAAATCTGTAGCTCACCGGGCATGGCGGCGCACAGGTTTTAGACCCAGCACTCGGGAGGCAGAGGCAGGCAGGTCTCTGTGAGTTCCTGGCCAGCCTGGTCTACACAGTTCCAGGCCATTCAGGGCCATGTACAGAAACACGCATACACACCCCTTCTTTTCTTTTCTTTTTTTGTTTTTCGAGACAGGGTCTCTCTGTGTGGCCTTGGCTGTCCTGGACCCGCTTTGTAGACCAGGCTGGCCTCGAACTCACAGCGATCCGCCTGCCTCTGCCTCCCGAGTGCTGGGATTAAAGGCGTGCGCCACCACGCCTGGCTTCTTGGCTGTCCTGGACTTGCTTTGTAGACCAGGCTGCTCCTCCCTCCCCCACCTTTTTTTTTTTTTAAAGATAAATAAAAATGGTCCCTACAGCTCGCCAGGTCTGACATGAGCTGGCCACACCCGAGTGGCCGCCACACTGGCGACACTCACTCAGGCCATGTAGTTCTCCGAACACCTTCAGGAGGCACCTCAGTGTCCGACCCAGCACAATTAGATGCCTCCCACACAGGGCAGCACCCTCACTCCCCAGCTGGGCAGCAGGACTTGAGGCTTCGGCCCAGGGGCCTCTGACCCAGGACAGCTGAGTCTTGTCCCCATTGTGACCAGAGGTCTCACCCTCCTCTCAGAGAGGACTCCTGTTGCCAGCCCACCACGGCGAGCCTAGGTGGTCGCTTCCCCGACCCAACAGCCCGCCCTGTGGCCCAGGAAGGCCTGGCTGGCCCTAAGCCCAGAAAGCCCTTCTTGTCCCCAGGGGAAGGGGCCGGCCCCATCTGGCTCCCCTCCCCCACACCACTGCTAAGACTTTCCCTTGAAAGGGCAGGAGCCAACCCCTCCTGAATCCCAGAATCTGACATTCCGAGAGAGACTCGACCGGGCCTGCTTTGCTGAGTGGGAGCCGCAGCCAAGGAGAGAGAGCCCCGTGCCAGCCAACCCCGAGGTCCCCACCCCCCCACCCCACCCCCGCACCAGGGGCCGAGCCAAGGGTGCGGGCATCGGGCTGGTACGGAGGGCCTGGGCTTCTTTCCACCCATCTGTCACCCCACCCCTCCCCCTGACACCCAGATGTCGGCCTGCCTCAGTGGTGCTGTCCCTGCCTGCCACACTCTCCGGGCCAGCTGGGCCTAGGGTTCGTGGGGTGCCTCCAGAGTCCTGGACAAAAGCCTGTGGAGGGGATGGGTGACCGCGGGGGCATGGACTCTGACCAGCCCGCTCGCCCTGGCCTTAGGAGTCAGATATGCCAGATGAAGTCAACATCGACGAGCTGTTGGAACTGGACAGTGAGGCTGAAAGAAGCCTGAAAATCCAGGTGGGTGGGGAAGACGGGAGGAAGCCGCCCCTCCCCCCAACCCCCCCGCAGCCCAACATTTTATGAGGCCCCCGAAACAGAACGGCGCGAACTGACATGTTTATTAAACACTTCCTATACCAGACACCAAATCCCCCACAAACGCACTCTAAAGTAAGCACATTTACCACCATACAGGGGTGGGGGTGGGAGGACGGGGGGTGGGGTGGAATGAGGCCTAGAGAGGCTCAGTTACTTTCCCTGGGGCCACACACCTGGTCTTGACCGTAACTAGGACCCTCGAGGCAGAGGCTCAGCTTTCTAGTAGCTCTGGCCTCTCTGGTCGCTCTCAGGCCCTGGGCCCGTTGCTCCTGCCTGAAGGCCATACCCGTCTTTTGCTCCCTTGGGGGAAGGGGAGGGCCTCTGAGTGCATAGATGTCAGTCATTTACCGGTTGGCTTTTTGTTTGTTTGTTTGTTTGTTTCCACCTCCCACCCCGCCTCCCCTTAGGGACTCCTGGAATCCTGCAGGAATCCCACCGAGGTGAGGTTCTGTCCTCTCATCTTTAAGGGGGGTGGGTGGGGAGGGGGACGTTGGCCATAGCCAGGGCAGATGGGGGCTGGCCCGAGGAACTCCAGGGAGCCCCCCACCTCTGTCCTGCTGCTTGTCATCCTTGCTTCCTCCTCCAACCATCTGCCACCCAGATCCACAGGCTGCTGCCTCCGAGTCCCTCCCCTCCCCCCTCCCCCTCCCCCTCACTCTTTCCCTCCCCCTCCCCCTCACTCTTTCCCTCCCCCTCCCCTCCCCTCCCCCATGAGGCTCCTGTTTCTGCCCATATGGTGCCTATCCCTCGATGGGGGGGGCGGGGGGGCTCTCCCTCTCTCCATCTCTTTCCCTTGTGACTGGGGTCCCCCCCACCATCCCGTCTACCTCTTGGGGGGCGGGGTGGCCCATCATGGGGGTTCTGGAGCTGGCAAAGCAACCATACCCATTTCCTTCCCTGCTTTAAAAGGGAAAATATTCAGGCTTCTCCCCTTAGTGCCTAGCCGCCTGAGGGACAAACGTCACTGCCTGTCAGTCGGCCTGGAGCTGGAGCTGGCTCAGACCTTGGTCTCCAGGGACCAGTTCCTCAGCCTGAGAAACATCTCTCCCTCCCTCCTTCCCGCTGCGGCCCGTGTCTGTCTGTAACTCTCTATCTCTCGGGGCTGGCTCTTTGACTGGCTCTCTCCATGTCTCTATTTTACGAGTATATGTGTTTTGGTCTGCATGGATCTCTGTGCACCCCACGCGTGCCTGGTACCCATGGAGCCCAAAAGATGGCATCAGATGCCCTGGCACCAGAATCACAGATGGTTCTGAGGCTCCATGTGGGAGCTGGGGCCTGAACCCAGGTCCTCTGGAAGCGCGAGCAGCCAGGGCTCTTGACCACTGAGTCACCTTTTCACACCCCCTTTCCCCTCCCCCTCCCTCTCCCCTGGTCTATCTCAGGGCCCGCCCTCCTCCCTGCCTGGCCTCAGCTCCCTGCTTTGAATAAACTGTTGCCTGAAGAGGCGCAGGCCTAGGGGTTGGGAGGCCGCTGTCCTGCTCGGTCCTCAGAACCCCGCTCTGTCCCCAGGACTTCATCCAGGAGCTGCTGGCCAAGCTGCGGGGCCTGCACAGGCAGCCGGGCTTCCCGCATCCCAGCCCCTCAGATGACCCCAGCCTGAGCCCCCGCCAGGACCGGGCGCACACTGCCCCACCCTGACTGCCGCCGCCTCTGCTCTCCGCCCCCAAAGCCCAGATTGTTTTTAAGTTGTATTTAATGGTTCTGTAACTGCCTCTGGCGTCTGCATTTTTTTCTCCCTTCTCTCTCTCTCTCTCCCCCTCCCCCCCAACTCCCCTGGCCTTCCGCAGCCCCTGCCTTTGGTCCCCAGGCCACAGCTGGCCCGTGGCAGACGGAGAAGCATTCCTCCTGGCCACGGGTCCTGAGAACGTGTACCCTGCTGACCCAGAGGCGTCCCAGAGACTCGCATCCTGTCCCCACCTCCCCCATATGGACCCAGTCCCAGCTCCCGTGAGGAAAGCCAGATCCCTGAGCCACAGGGGATGTAGAGATGAGCACACGACCCACTGTAACCCACTCGCACCCCCCCACCCCAGTGAGGGCGGCACGCGGCGATGACGTTCTTAGTCCACTCCACGCGGAGCGTGCTAGGTGTGGCTCTTGGAGTTGAAGCCACAGGACCCCTTGGCATTAAAGTGGGAGAGAAGGCCGGGCGGTGGTGGCACACGCCTTTAATCCCAGCACTCGGGAGGTGGATCTCTGTGAGTTCAAGGCCAGCCTGGTCTACAAAGTGAGTCCAGGACAGCCAGGGCTATGCAGAGACCCTGTCTCAAAAAGAAAGAAAGAAAGAAAGAAAGAAAAGGGGGTAGGGGGGGGAGAGAAGAGCCTGAGTCAGAGGCTGAGCGTGAGATGTGCAAAAAACGTCATTAGGTACCAAGGGCGAGAGGAACTGTTTCCTTGCAGAGAAGCTTTGCAAATAGCACAACGGAGGGCTTGTCTAGAAGAGACCACCGATGAGGGGCTGGGGCTGTGGATGTGCAGTGGGGCGCCTCCTCAGCAGAAGCAAGAAAGCAAGAGAGAGACTGGTTCTGTCCCCAGCAATGCTAAAGGATCAGGGATGACTTCCTGGGAGACGCCGCGTCAAAGCAAGAACGTGGGCGCGCACCTGCGCAGGTGGTGTGCAGCCGTCGCTGCAGACTGAACTTGGAAGCAGAGGGGTTGGTATTGGGGTCCCGTCGGGGATAATCCCCGTCTAGTGATCAAGATGGACAGTGTCCCTAGAACCCAGCAGGGAGGACCTTGTGGGTAACGAGATGGAGAGAGACACCCCAGGCCTCGAGCCGCCGGATCAGGGGTCCCCACACCGGGGATCGGAGCCATAGACTAGTGAGCTCACCCCGCCTGTCCAGTCCTGCCACTGGCCTAGCTGGCCCTACACCCTCCCGCCTCTCCGGCTCCTCCTCCCTCCGTGCAAAGGACTGGGTGGCGGGTAGGGGGGGACGTCGAACGGCTCCCCTCACCTGGGGCTCGTGGCCTGCAGAGCCCTGTACTTCCCTTTCAGAGAACCCGGTTTTGGTTCCTCAAGGTCCGAGGAGGTGAGGAAGCCCAGTTCAAGCCCTGGGCGTTCACTCTCGGTTTCCCATAGAAAACAAGAGCCTCCTCACCCTAAGACCCAGAGGCCCACACCAACAGTGGCAGCGTTTGCTGAAAGTCACAGGGCTGGGACATGGCGACCCCGGGCGGGGCTCAGCTATCACTGAGTCATTTTTTTAGAGTTGCCAGGAGATTGGCTAATTCTTACTGAGGTGTTGGCGACTGCTGACAGTTCCCATGAAAAGGCAGTATAATTACGTAAGTGAGAATCCACAGCAGAAGCACCAGGAAGCTGCGTGCCTGTGTGGTTAAAAGCCCTACCGTGAGAGCCAGCCGGGGCAGTGGTGGCCCACGCCTTTAATCCCAATACTTGGGAGCAGAGGCAGGCGGAGCTCTATGAGTTCGAGGCCAGCCTGGTCTACTGATAACAGAGAGATCCAAAACAGCCAGGCCTACACAGAGAAACCCTGTCTCACAGTCCCTTCAACATGGTGGGAGGAGAGGCCACTTCTTCGGGCTGTCCCCTGACCTGCACATGCGCCCTCTCCTCTCCAAAGCAAATAGTTTCCAAAAAGTCAATTGTTGGTAATTTCCCCATTAGTCAGTCTTTTCATGCTTTCTTTTCTTTGTTCTTTGTCTGAGGATGTGTTTTGGTTTTGTTTTGTTTTTTTTTTCGAGACAGGGTTTCTCTGTGTAGCCCTGGCTGTCCTGGACTCGCTTTGTAGACCAGGCTGGCCTTGAACTCACAGCGATCCGCCTGCCTCTGCCTCCGGAATGCTGGGATTAAAGGCATGCGCCGCCACACCTGGCTTTATTTATTTATTTTTTTAATTTTATATTTATTAGTGTGAAGGTGTCAGACCCCTTGAAACTGGAGTTACAGGCAGTTGAGAGCTGCCATGTTGGGTGCTGAGAACCGAATCTGGGTCCTCTGGAAGAGCAGCCAGTGCTTTATATTTTTCTTTTTTGTTTTTTCATAGCCCTGGCTGCCCATGCCCGGCTGCAGTCAGCTCTTAATGTCTGAATCCTCTCTCTAGCCCCCAAGCAAATATTTTAAGGTCCCCCCCCTTTTCATGTGTCCCTCTGGTCATCTGTCCCTCTACTGGTGTCATGCACACACCTTAGCCTCTTTCCCATAGAGCCCGCCGCCGCCGTCGTGCTCTTTCTCTGTCTCAGATCTTCCTGTCGCCCTGCGGTGGAACACCTGCTCTTAGAGTTAACATGATTAATTTCTTCCACAAAATTCAGTGCGCCACCAAGCAGAGCACGTAGCAGCGCCTTGTCCATTAGAAGTTGCTTGCTACCAGTGCCCCCTAGTGGCCACATTTACGTAACTGCAGCCCGTGCGGACGTGAGGTCCAGGAGTGCATCATCTTGGCTACATGAGCCTTTTCACCCCTCCCTCCCTCCCTCGCTCCCTCCCTCCCTCCCTCCCTCCCTTCCTCATCGAACTATCTCTTTTCTCGTCTGGGTCCCCTGTTGCCCAGGCTGATCTTAAGTTTCCTATTTAGCAGAGGGTAACCCTGATCTCTTGGCTCTCCTGCATCCACCTCCTGAACGCTGAGATTACTGGCATGCAGCGCCCCGCCTGGCTGCGCGGGTTAATTTTCAAACTGTATTCCAAAGCCAGGTGTGGGAGGACCCCTAAACCCTGGGGCTGCGACAAGATCTCAAGTTCAAGGCCAGCCTGAGGTATCAAGACAGAAAACCGGCCGGGTGTGGTGGCACACACCTTTAATCCCAGCACTCCCCTCCTGGGGGCCCCAAAGCACCAGGAATGAGATGTCCCTTAAGGGCCTGACTTCAGGGAGCTGCTCCTCCAGACAGGCTGCTCTCCTGATAGCCTAGCCAGCCATCAAGCACTCAGTAGATTAACTCATCAAAGAAGGGCGTGTCCACGCTGACACCCCACGCTCTGTGGTCCTGGAACTGACTGAGCAGTCCGTGCTGGCCTTGAACTTGTGATCCTCCTACCTCAGCCTCTTAAAATAAACAACAACAACAAAAAAAAAAAACAAAAAACAAAAAAACCCAAACATAATATTTTTATTGATGATTTGGGAATTTCACATCATGCTCACTTTCCAGTCGGCATCCCCTTTGTGATCTCCCCACAAATAAAAGAAATATCAATTCCAATATCTGTTGCCCACACAACTCCCAGTGGCCAGCTCCCTAAAGAAAATGGAGTCTCGGGAGGCAAGAGGCAGGTGGATCGCTGTGAGTTCAAGGCCAGCCTGGTCTACAAAGCGAGTTCAGGTCAGTCAAGGCTACACAAAAAAACTCTGTCTTGAAAACATAAACAAACAACAACAACAACAAAGAAAGAAAGAAAATGGAGTCCTTCCTGACTGTACCCACACCAGAAGCCATCAATTGTGGAAAGCTACACTTCAGCACCCTTACCAGAAATTTTGTTTGTTGGTTGGTTGGTTTTTCTAGACAGGGTTTCTCTGTGTAGCCCTGAGTGTCCTGGCTCGCTCTGTAGACCAGGCTGGCCTTGAACTCACAGAGATCCGCCTGCCTCTGCCTCCCGAGTGCTGGGATTAAAGGCGTGCGCCACCGTGCTGGGCTCTTAGCACAGTTTTTAGGAGTTCTCTTCGATGGCTTTCTGTCTATGTGGGGGAGGGAGCATGGGGAGAGACTGTCACGGAAGCCGTCTATGTCTCTCATCTCACTGTGCGTGTGCAGTCATTGGTAGCACTGCAGAAGACGCTTCCTAGCCCTTCACAGTGGCAACACGGACCATCACTTCCAGATGGTTTCTGGCCACAGACATCCACACGGATTCAGATGGCAACACAGACCATGGACAGATATTTCCGTGGCTTTTGGTGGTAACATGGACCACGGACTTTAACATGGCCAGCAGTTGCAGAAAACCAGGGCATCCCCATCATCTTTGGTGGTAACATGGGCCACGGATATTAACAAGGCCTCCAATGGGCGCACAGACCACGAACATCCACACGGCCTCTGGTTGCAACATGGACCATGGATACTATCATGGCCCTTGGTGGCAGCACGGGCCACATACATCAACATGGTCTCCAGTAGCAACACAGCCCAAGTACATCGATATGGCTTCCTCCGGTAACAGCATGGACCACAGGCATCTACATGGACCAAGTCATCAATGCGGCTTGGGGCGCCAGCACTTCCCCCAGCTGTAGCACGGATACCGACATGGCCTCTGGGGTCAGCACGGACTAAGGAAGGCTTCAAGGGGCCCACCATCTTGGACACCCTGTCACTGCTCCGAGCCACGGCGACCCTGTGGATGGGTGACATGTTCCTGGCTGGCCCTGCTTAGCTCCCCGACTCATCGTGTCCCCCCCCACCCCTGTCACCGCAGCCGCATCTCTGGTTCCACCCGTCTTTATCAGAACGCACCATTCTGCCATCTTTGCCAACTTCTCCTTCGAATATCCCCAGGATTTGGGATATGGCATTTCCACTCTATGACGCAAGAACCAGCTCTGCTGGGACAAAGACTGAGCCACAGTGCCCTCTAGTGGACATTCTTTTCGGTTCTAGATGGAAGAGAAGTGACCAAGGGTTTAAAACACTCGGCACTTGAGAGAGCTTGGGGGTGGTGGGCGGAGGCAGGTGGATCCCTGAGTTCAAGGCTAGTCTGGTCTACACATCTAGCTCCAGGACAGCCAGGACTACACAAAGAAACCCTGTCTTGAAAAATCATGATGGTGCCGGACGTGGTGGTGCACGCCTTTAATCCCAGCACTCAGGAGGCAGCTACACAGAGAGACCCTGTCTCAAAAAAAAAAAAAAAAAAAAGAAAAGAAAAAGAAAAAGAAAAAAAAGAAAAAAAGAAAAATCATGATGGTGATGATGATAAAACATCATTGGTCCCCAGGACGTGAGTGACAGGATGACCAGGCATCAAGGATGAAAGAGGTTGGAACTCAGAGACCTTGGCCCGTGATCAGGACCAGGGGGACAGGCCTCAAAAGTATTCACACAGAGGGCTGGAGAGATGGCTCAGAGGTTAAGAGCACTGTCTGCTCTTCCTGAGGTCCTGAATTCAATTCCCGGCAACCACATGGTGGCTCACAACCATCTATGATGAGATCGGGTGCCCTCTTCTGGCCTGCAGGTGTACATGCAGGCAAAACACTATGCTTGACAAATAAATAAAAAATCTTGCCAGGCGGTTGTGGTGCATGCCTTTAATCCCAGTAGGTGAATTGCTGTGAGTTCGAGGGCAGCCTGGTCTACAAAGCAAGTCCAGGACATCCAAGGCTACACAGAGAGACCCTGTCTTGAAAAAAAACCAAAAGCCGGATGGTGGTGGCACACACCTTTAATCCCAGGACTCGGGAGGCAGAGGCAGGCGGGTCGCTGTGAGTTCAAGAGACCAGCCTGGTCTGCAAGGTGAGTCCAGGACAGCCAAGGCTACACAGAGAAACCATGTCTCGAAAAACCAAACAAAACCAGAAACATCTTAAAAAAAAAAAAAAGTATTCACACAGAGGTCAGCCAGAAAACACAGAAACACATCACTTCAGGCCCTGGGGTCAGGGCATCCCATAATACTGTGGGGATAAGTAAATATACCGACTCATATTCCGCAACCCAGCAAGGATCCCTACCTCCAACTTGCTGTGCAGCCAAGCCGGCCTTCAATTCCTGATCCTCCTGCCTCAGCCTCCTGAGACCTAAGGTCACCAAAGGTCACCATGCCAGACAACTTCTAACCTTTCGCAAACCTCTGCCCTGAGGGGAGCCTGGGACCCCCAGACTGGGTGAAGTCCCTAATATAGCAGGCCACAACCTGTCCCCAACCCTGCTGCCCCAGGTGTGTGACAGAGTGCAGCTGACACCTTACTACTGCCTGCTGTGTCTGTCCTCAGAGATGCACAGGAGAGAGGGCAGTGGGGCATGGGACTAGCTGGGAGCTGTATTCATCCACACAGACAGGACAGAGCCATGAAAGGGACAACAAGCCCTTTGGAGCCAGCATCCTTTGCCTTCCTTCCTTTTAGTTTTTATTTTTTCAAGACAGGGTTTCTCTGTGTATCCTTGGCTGTCCTGGAATTTGCTCTGTAGGTCAGGCTGGCCTCGAACTCAGAGATCTACCTGCTTCTGCCTCCCAAGTGCTGAAATTAAAGGCGTGTGCCACCACCACCACCACCACCGATGAGAACCAGCATTCTAAGGAGAGGAGGCAGAGAACGGGCTAAATGATTAACTACATATGTGATATAACAGGTAGAAATGTTCAGAAGAAATGGTGTTAACTGGGCCTCATAGCACAGAGCTGTAACCGCAGCAGGCACAGAGATGAACAGTTAATACAAAGCTTGTTTATGCTACAGAATGAGTTCAAGACCAGCCTGGCCAACTTAGCGAGGCCCTATATCAAGTAGAAGGTCAAAAGAAGGCTTGTAAAAAAGAAAGAAAGAAAGAAAGAAAGAAAGAAAGAAGAAGAAGAAGAAGAAGAAGGCTTGTGAGCTGGGGGTGGTGGCGCATGCGCCTTTAATCCCAGCACTTGGGAGGCAGAGGCTGGTGGATCGCTGTGAGCCAGCCTAGTCTAGAAAGCGAGTCCAGAACAGTCAAGGATACACAGAGAGACCCTGTCTCGAAAACCAGAACCAAAACCAAACCAAACAAACAAACAAAAAAAGATGGCTTATGAGATGGCTCAGCAGGTGAGAGCACCTCCTCCCATAAGTTGTCCTCTGACCCCTCACGCAAGCATCGTGGACACAGGCATTCATCCACACATGCACACAACAGAAATATATTAATATAACTAAAAAAAAAAATATCAGGACGGGCAAGATGGGCAAAGCCAATCTTGAGCCCTGAGTTCTACCCACACAGCGGCTGGAGACTGTTGTTAGCTGTCGTCTGACCATTGTGGGTCGTGGGAATGCTGTTGAGTGTGCTGCACCCTGAGGAAGCTGAGCTCACAGGATGACTCCAACTCAGAACACACTGTGCCAGCCGGGCGGTGGTGGCGCATGCCTACAATCCCAGCACTCAGCCGGGCGTGGTGGCGCACGCCTTTAATCCCAGCACTCGGGAGGCAGAGTCAGGCGGATCGCTGTGAGTTCGAAGCCAGCCTGGTCTACAAAGTGAGTCCAGGATGGCCAAGGTTACACAGAGAAACCCTGTCTCGAAAAACCAAAAAAAAAAAAAAAAAAAAAAAAAAAAAAACAATCCCAGCACTCAGGAGGCAGAGGCAGGCGGATCTCTGTGAGTTCGAGGCCAGCCTGGTCTACACGGCGAGTCCAGGACAGCCAGGGCCAAACAGAGAAACCCTGTCTCAGAAAACAAAACAAACAAACAAAAAACAGAACATACTGTGCATTTCTTCACGGTGGCCTACAAGACCTTACACTACCAGGGTCCTTGCTCACCTCAAATTTGTCTTAATTAGCCGGGCGTGGTGGTGCACGCCTTTAATCCCAGCACTCGGGAGGCAGAGGCAGGCGGATCACTGTGAGTTCGAGGCCAGCCTGGTCTACAAAGTGAGTCCAGGATGGCCAAGGCTACACAGAGAAACCCTGTCTCAAAAAACCAAAGCAAAAAAAAATTTTTTTGTCTTAATTTTTTATTCTACAGTACCTTTCATTTTAAGATTTCATTTTAGAGGCTCTTCCAGAGGTCTTGAGTTCAATTCCCAGCAACCACATGGTGGCTCACAACCATCTGTAGTGAGATCTGGCGCCCTCTTCTGGCAGGCAGGCACACATGCGTGCAGAACATTGAATACATAATAAAAAACCATTTTAGATTTATTTTCTCTGTATTAGTGTTTGCTTTGTGTATGTGTGTACTTTGTACATGTCTGGTGCTCATAGAGGCCAGACCCTTGAAGCTGGGGTTACAGGTGGTTATGAGCAGCCCAACGTGGGTGCTGGGAACCAAACCTGGGTCCATTGGAAGAACAGGAAAAGCTCTTTTTACACAGTACTCTGCCTGCATGTGCACCTGCAGGCCAGCAGAGGGCGCTAGATCTCACTATAGATGGTTGTGAGCCACCATGTGGTTGCTGGGAATTGAACTCAGGACCTCTGGGAGAGCAGCCAGTGCTCTTAACCTCTGAACCATCTCTCTAGCCCCAGGAAGAGCTCTTAACTGCTAAAGCCATCACTAGAATGTGGACTTCTTCAGACCAGCAGTGACTTTGTCTTTGCTTATATTTCCAGTGCCCAAGAGAGTGCTGGCCCGCAGGTACCCAGTCAGTAAACAAAGGCATCGATTAAACTTTACAAGTTAGAACCACTCAGACAAGCAAGCACAGGGGCTAAAACACTCCACACACACCTTGGGTCATCTATTATCCCTCGGGGGCTCGAGGTTGTGGGGTGGGGGGTGGTAGGGGACCAGGAGTGGAAGGAGCTCAGCTGGTACCTACACATCCCCAGAGTGGGAAGGAAGGATGCTTTGGTGGGATGCCGAGCCCCGCCCTGTATCCCCAGCAACCAATGGGTGCGCCATCCTCCCAACGGCCCCTGGGACGTGTAGTCCCCGCAGGGGCGCCCTTGGGCGCCGCCTCGCGCCCCCTAGACTCCAGGTCCCATCGTGCGCCGGGACGCGCGGGGATTGGCCGAGCCCCGCCCCCCGGCCCGCCCCGCTTCGCTCGCGCTGCAGCCCCAAGAATGAATGAAATCGTAGCGCGCTGGGCGGCAGAGCGGGCGGCGCAGGCCGGGCTGGGCCCGCGCGCGGCGGCGGCGGCGGCGGCGGCGGCGGCGGCTGTGGCGGCGGTGGCAGCGGCGCCCCGGGCTGGAGGCAGCCCTGCCGAGCGGGCCATGGCCACCGCCATTCAGAACCCGCTCAAGTCGTGAGTGTCCCCTTCCCCAAGTCCGGACCCCCATCCTCCAAAAGCCGGTCCTCTCCTCCCTACACTCTCCGGGTCTGGGCTGGGGTGGGGTGGGGTGGGGGACGCAAGCGCGTGGATGGTATGAATGGTACTCGGGGACTCCTTGTGCGCCCCGGCTCTCCTGCGGGCCCCTGGGGTTAGGTATGGGAGCCCTTCTGGATCGCGGGGGCACCAATTCTTTGTCGCTGTCAGTGAAGGAATGTGCTGCGGGCTAAAGGGGTGGTGGTGGAGGCCGTGTCCCCACCCAGAGTGGGGGTAGGGGCTTCGCTCGCCCAGTCCGTCTCTGTTCCTCGGCGTCATTTTGGGGTTGCCCGACTGCCCCGGGGCGGGAGGGTGGTACCAACCTCTTAAGTACGGACCTAGATCCTTACACATCTCACCCCATTCTCCTCATCAAAGCACCATTCTCTTGCCGGGTCTTTCTCCGGGAACCCCGCGGCTGCAGAGTGGGAGCCGAGGCCGTCCCCGTTCGAGTCCTTGCTGTCCCCTCTCTTTGCTCCCGGCTCTCCAATACCGAGAAGTCCCGACGTTTTGGTCGGCTTGGACCGACCGTGGCATCCCTCCTTCTCCCCGCCCATAGCCATCTAATGCGAGCACCTCCCATCCCCTTGGGGGACCGGTGCCTGGGGAGCCGGTGCTGGAGGCGCCCTCCCTCTCCGGGAATTCCCTCCCTTTCGGCCTGTCTGCTGCTCGCTTCTGAGCGCCGGCTGCTCACTGGGCCAGGTGACCGGGGACCCGAACGCCTGCGTCCGAGGCTAGACCGTCCCCCGGTCTCCCCTCGCTTTCTGCCACCCGATGCCGCCTTCGCCTCTTTTACATTTCCCTCTCTCCGTTCTTCCCCGGGATCCCGGACTCCCGGGTCCCAGCGCTCTCCACCCACCACCACCCCCCTTTCCCTGGCGGTGACAGCCAGCTACGAGTGACAGGAGCGTGGCCGCTCCCGCCCTCTCTCCCTGCAGGAGAGCGGCACTCCCCTCCCCCGCTCCCGGCCGGGCCGAGGAGGCGGAGGGCGTGCGCCCGCGGCGACGCACAAAGGGGCCGGGGCTATCTCCTGCTTTTCCCTACCCCCTGCACTCACAGACTTGACCTTGAGCCTGGCGCGTTGGGGTGACAGGGGGCGTGCGGGCCCCCTCTCCCATCCACCTACAGAAGGGTTGTTTGAACCAAAACCCCTCCCCAGTTGCTTCTGGTTTCTGGGATGGAGGTGGTGAGAGTTGGCGGCGGTGGGGGGTGGAGAAGGCAAGGATTTACAGTATGGGAAGGGGGTCCGTCTGGTGCCTGGGTCAGTGTGAAGGGGAGGGTAACGGTGACGCGTCATGCTGCCCTCTCATTCTAAGTCACACACACACACACACACACACACACACACACACACACACACACACACACAGGTCTGCTCTTTTTAGAGGGACACCCTGAAATCAAGTGGAGACTGGAGTTCCAGTCTGGGTTGGTGGGGTCTGCAGACACGCTGGAGGAAGTGTGTGAGGTGTGCCCTCTGCAGGAGTAGAGAGGGCTGTCTTAGCAGCCGTGCATGGCTCAGGGTCGCTTCTGGTTACCTTCCAAAGGGTCTAGTGGGTTGGAATTGGGGAAACCAAGGAATGCAAGGCCACAGGCTCACACCTTTAATCGCGGACACAGGAGGATCTCTGCCAACCTGCTCTACACAGTGAGCTCCAGGCCAGCCAGCCAGGGCTAGAGGCAAATCTTAGGAGTAAGAGGCCCTTGGCACCGGCTTCAGTTCTCACTGCCTGAACTCACGCTAGGCTTGAAGCCGGTTCTCTTCTGCTCTGGGCCTCAGTGTTACTGCGAGGGCTGGGGGGGAGCATAACCGTTCGCATTACCTCGAGGGGGCAGCAGTGAGGCTCCTAGAGGCTGTTGAGTTACAGACAGGCTCTTAAGTGGCTTGAGCTGGCTTCAAACTCACTAAGTGCCCCTGAGGCTGGCCTGTTGACACCTCTGAGGTGCCGGGACTACAAGTGTGTGCCACCACGCCGGGGCTTTTTCGGTCTCATAGGCTTTCCTTTAGCTTTGCTTTTTTCAAGACAGTGTCTTAAAAATCTTAAAATCTAAAAAGCGACCTTGCTCACCTCAGCTCTCTGAATGCTAGGGTGACAGGTGTGAGCCACAGGACTTGACTAAAAACGGCCATCTTTGAGGGGCCCTTCGTGCAGAGCATAACTCAGGATATTGGTGTAAATAGTGACCAATTAATATTATAACCCAGGGCATTAGGCTCTGGGGCAGGAGCATTGCTTGGCCACCCGTCAAGGGAGGCCAAGCTCTGAGGAGAGTGTGTGGGCATGGGTAAGGAACAGGAGCCGGCACCTTTCCTAGCGGCAGCCTCAGCTTCTGAGGTGACTAGGTGCCCATGACACTCAGCTAAGGGGTGAGAGGGCAGGGCCAAGGTAGAGGGGTGACACAAGCTGGGGAGGGTGTGCAGGGGATCTGGAGGGTGGCCGGGGGTGAGAGGAAGGTGACAAGAACCTGGAGACAGGGCGTACGTATCATGGCAAGGTAGGGTGGACATGAGTGAGGGCGTTGCCAGCACCTCTTGTTTGTTCCTGGGCAGGAAGTAAATCAGACGGGTCATTGACTGACTCAGGTGGGTAGGCGGGTACATTTGTGGAAGGAGCTAAGTCTAGATGTGTTGGGTGGTTTTTTGTTTGTTTGTTTGTTTGTTTGTTTTTGGAGACAGGGTTTCCTCTGTGTAGTCTTGGCTGTCCTGGACTCACTTTGTAGACCAGGCTGGCCTCGAACTCACAGAGATCCTCCTGCCTCTGCCTCCTGAGTTCACCACCATCCACCGCCACCACCTGGCTAGAGGGGTATTGTGTGTGTTTGAAGTGCCGGGAATCTTGAAGTCTTATAAGTGTGGGTGGGCGCCCCCTGCTGGACAAGGGGTGTATTTGTATTAACACTTGATATGCTAATTTATGCAGCCACTTTAATCAGAACGCTGTTATTCCCCAGAGGGGGTGTGTAGTGTGTGTGTGTGTGTGCAGTAAGTCAGCTCATTCTCTGGGCATCTCTTAGAGTTGAGGGTTGAGTCTGTGACAGTGGGGATGGGTGATAGACACCAGCATCCTACCTCTAGTCAGCCGTCAGGGGCTGAGAACTGGTAAGGTTTGCTCTTAAGGGCTCAAAGTCCTTGTGTGGAAAATGAGGACAGTAACGGTTTAGCCTGGAGAGAGCTGTGTCAAGCACACGGTGGGTGTCAAGTATTCACTCAACGATTATCTGTTGAACACACGCTAAGGGGGGCAATTATTATTTCTAATAACAGCGCCACCACTTTTTGCCTCGGTGCATATCAGATCCTCTTTGTAGATTAGTCTCCGTGAAATGAATGGATTTATTAGTACCTGCCAGGCACCTTCTCCTGCATCTGGTACTGGGTTGAAGCCAAACCTGAGCCCAAGCCCTGCTGGCTTGGTGTCACACGCTTTTAATTCCAGCCCTCGGCGGGGGGAGGCAGAGGCAGGAGAATTGGCGCTTGAGGTCAGCTTGGGTTGAACAGCAAGAAACTGTCCCTAAAACAGCCACTCACCTAGTTGCTGTTGTAATCTTCAGTCCGTTGAGGTATTACAACTATTTCCTAAAGGAGGAAACAGGCCCAGAAAGGTTAAGTCAGGCGCCGCCCCGGAGTCCTATCAGCGAGGAGGGTCACGGTGGGCTCTCTAGAGTTTGGAGAGCCAGGTGGGCGCCTGCGAGGTCCGCGCGCCCGTGTCCGGGCTCGTGTGCAGGTGTGTGACTGGGGTGTGTGGGAAGTCTGTGAGTGTAGAGTGACTGTGTGTAAGCTGCCATGTGCGCGTGTGTGCGTGCCTGCGTCTGTGCACGTGGGGCTGGGGAGTGCGTGTGAGCGAGCGTGTAGGGCCCGCTGCCTGATCCTCCATCCCGCCCCCACCTCCCCATCCACCATCACCACCACCGTCGCCCGGGGTCGGAGGACACCCGCCAGGGACTACCACTCCCAGCATGGCCTGGGCGGCCCGCCCCGCCGTCTTGATTGGCTGAGATCCTCGTGCTCCCGCCCCCCGGGAATGAATGGATGGGCGGCCTCAGCGCCCGCCCGACCGCTGGGAGGACCGACCCGGCAGGGACCTGCTGGGGGCAGGACCCGGGTAGCAAGATGGCCACGGTCATCCCCGGCCCCCTGAGGTGGTGCGGGCTGGCGGGGGAGTTCGCGCGGGCGGGTGTGCGCGGGCGCGCGCGGGCGCGCGTGTGTGTATGTGTGTGGCCGCTGGGGGTGGGGCTGGTGGGGTGTCAGGGGGCTGTCACCGTGTGCGGGGCGCGCGCGCGGCGGGGGGGGGGGAGGTTGCAAGTGTATGTGACTGTGGGTGTCTGGCAAGGATGAAGTCCGACGCGATGCTCCTGGACGGGTGGAGGGCGCCGGGGAGCGGGTCTCCCAGGCTTTTTAGGGGAAGGGGGCCATGTCCCCTCCCAGGGATGCCAGGGTTTGAGAGAGGGTAAAAAATGGCTTAGGCAACCTGGGGCCTGGGTACACTCGAGTCCAATCCACGCTACCTTTGTCTTGGGGTGTGGAGTGTGTGGTGCGACTTGTACATAGCTTTTTGTCTTCTGGCTGAGTGTGTGGGTATGTACATGGTTTCTTTTATTCTGCGCTACCTATGTGAGTGTTCGGGTCTCTGAGTGTGTGTGTGTGTGTGTGTGTGTGTGTGTGTGTGTGTGTGTGTGCACATGTCTGCTGAAAGGGCACCGTTTGTGCCCTGTGTCTTTGGAAGGGGAGGTGTGTGGATGTGTCTAAATTCCTGTGTGAACTTGGGCAGACCTGACTGTCCCTCTGGTTCCGAGGCGTGTACCTGTGTTTGGGGAATGTATTTTACATTTGGGTTTCTGTTTTGCCTGGGTGTGAATGGTAAACCTCTGTGATTTCTTTTGTGTGTTTGGCTAGAGTGGTCTTTGGACGGATCTGTGAGCGCATATGTGTTTCTAGAGTCCCTGTCTTTTTTTTGACATTATGTGACTGTTGGGATGAGTGTGTGTGTGTGGCGTGTTTTCATGTTGTGGGTCTTTGTGGATAATTTCTTATCTTGTGGTCTCTGCATACATGGTATGCTTAGGTAGCTCTGTGGGTATTTTCTTTTTTTTTGACTTAGAATTTTTGTGATCTGGCAGGAGGTGTGCGCGTGTGCGCGCGCGGTACAGGGAATTTGTTTGCTTCTCCTTTGTGAATATTGGGATGCGTTTCTCTTTGTGTGTGAATCCCGTGTGGCCATGTGCGATTTGTTTGTATTGGGTGTTTGGTTGCGTTCATGTGTGCATGGGCCCCGGCGTGTTTTGGTCTGTTTCTATAATTGTCTGTGAACACTTCTTAACCCGAGACGTGAAATCAAGTTCTAGGTAGCTGCCTCCCCGCCAGTACCCTGCCCCGCCCCCGGGTCCGGAGGGGTGGGAGGAGATGGGGGGGGGGGGCGAAAGTGGACCTGGCCGGCTTGCCCTTTGCGGACCAGCGGGTACGGGTGGCCAGGGGAGGGGTGCTGGGCCTCCTCCGCGCCAGCCCTGCCTGACAGCCGCCCGCCCGCTGCTCGCCCGCCCCCGCAGCCTCGGCGAGGACTTCTACCGCGAGGCCATCGAGCACTGCCGCAGCTACAACGCGCGCCTGTGCGCCGAGCGCAGCCTGCGCCTGCCTTTCCTCGACTCGCAGACCGGCGTGGCCCAGAACAACTGCTACATTTGGATGGAGAAGACCCACCGCGGGCCTGGTACCCGCCGCGAGGCTGGGGCGGGGCGGGGGCCTGCGTCCAGGGACCTCGCTCTCACAGCTTCTCTCTCCTAGGTTTGGCCCCGGGACAGATCTACACTTACCCCGCCCGCTGTTGGAGGAAGAAACGGAGGCTCAACATCCTGGAGGACCCTAGGCTCCGGCCCTGCGAGTACAAGATCGGTGGGTAGAGCTGTGGCCCCTGCGCCTGCTGTGGCCATTACCCCCACCCCCCAATCAAGGTCCCCCCCAGCCCCACTGCTGCGGGTCTGAACATCATCTATTATTTTCCCCAGTGTCTGCACAGCAGGGTATCCGCCTCCGGGCGTCTTGAGTTACTTTGATGAGTTACTGAGTGTCAAGCTGTACCTGCTATGTGGGTCATGACAAGAAGGTGTATGAAGGACATGGTGTTATCTCTGACTAGATGTATCAAGTCTGACTGTCTCTGCTTCCCGTGAGCCGGGATACACCTGTGTGTCTGTCTGGCTGTGTTTCTTTCTGTGCATTTGTATGTGTTAGCGGCGGTTCACAACCCGTGGGTGGCGACTCTGCGTAAACAGATATTTATGTTCCAATTCATAACTGTAGCAAAATCAGTTATTAAGTAGCAATGAAATAAGTTTATGGTTGGGGGTGGGGGAGGGGGAGGCCAGTCACCACAACGTGAAGAATTGTGATAAATTTGGGGTCCCGCATTTGAAAGGTTGAGAGCCACTGAGTTAGGTAGGGTGCCTCGTTGCTGAGTGTGTCTGAATGCCTGTTTCTTTCTAGGTGTTTCCAAGCGAGGGCATGTATGAGAAGGTGTGTGCTTGATTTGTGGGGATATCTGATTCCATCAGGGCATCCTGCTGGGGTGCCGGGGTGGACTAGGAGAGCCATTTGGCACCTGTGTTAGGGGTTTCTTTTGGAGTTAGCCCCTGTCCAGTGTGTTCAGAAATGACAGACACTGACTGGTGTCTTCTTTTTCTGTGTCCAAGTGTGTGGGAAAGTCTGCTGGCTGGCTGTGTGTGTGTGTGCGCGTGCGTGTGACTGTGTCTCTCCGTGTGAGTGTGTGGGCACAGCTGAGTGTGTCTCCCTGGGGATGTCTGTGAGTGTCCAGGTGTATCCAAGGGCCCGCCCGTGTCTTCCTCACTGATGTGGGTTCGGATCGATCTGTGGTTCTGGCCATCTTCTTCTAAAGTGCCTCCGTATCCCAGGCCTTAATTGTACGGCTTCTGTGTGTCCAGCTGTATCCCAGTGTCTGGCCGTGTCCCTTTGTGTGGCTGGCCATCTCCGTACATGTCTGTGTGCATCCTATTCAAACGTCCACCTAAGTTTCTGTGGGGTTATCTGAGGGCCTAGCTGCCCTTTCACTGTGCAGTGTTTGTTTATGAGTATTGCTCCTAAGTGTTTCTGGTCCATTCAGGGTCTGGTCCTGGCTTCAGTATTGAGCAGCGCGGGGGGTGTGGCTCTGTCCAGGCTCTGGGCACACTCCCCACGGTCTGCTATTGGCTGAGCGTGGCAGAGACCCTGTCCCAGCCACAGGACCATGTTCTTCCTCCTCCCCTCATGCCCTCCGGCCTCCCCCCCCCACACCCCGCCCCCACGCCCTACCCCAGGTCCCCGCAACCTGGGCACTTTGACCGCAATCTCTTCAGCTGACACCTCTTTGCCTGTGGACTGTCCCTAGACTGTGAGGCACCCCTAAAGAAGGAGGGCAGCCTCCCGGAAGGGCCTGTCCTTGAGGCTCTGCTGTGTGCCGAGACCGGAGAGAAGAAAGTAGAGCTGAAGGAGGAAGAGACTATTATGGACTGTCAGGTAGGAGCCCAGACCCTGGCTGCAGGTCCGCGCTCTGGCCCTGTCACCTGTCACCACTTTGCCTTCCTGCTCTGAACCGCCTGGCTCCAGAGGGCCTCTGGGTACCCTGCATTCTCCCGGAACACCCGTGCTTGTAGCAGGCTCTTCCCTGCCTTGCTCTCCCACCCCACCTGCAGCACACCAGTGCCCCCCCCCCACCTTCTTGACCCCCAAATCTCCCTTCTACTGGGCCCAGAAACAGCAGTTGCTGGAGTTTCCGCATGATCTCGAGGTAGAAGACTTGGAGGAGGACATTCCAAGGAGGAAGAACAGGGCCAAAGGAAAGGTACCTTCTAGAAGCTTCTCCCTCCCACTCCTCCCCAGAGCCATGTGAAGGAGCAGAGGGTTTCATACCCGTTTTTGTTTTTTTGGTTTTTTTTTGTGGACGAGGAAGTCGAAACTCAGTTTTCAAAAGCCAGGGAGCTCGAGGAGTCCAAGCATGCGCGGCGTGGTGGTCCACACTTAGACCCCCCAGCTCCCGGGAGGCTGAGGCATGCGCGGTGTGATCGTCCACACTTAGACCCCCAGCTCCCGGGAGGCTGAGGCAAGAGAATTGCTACAAGTGTGAGGCAAGTGAGTTCCAGGCTGTTCTGAGACCATGTGCAAAAAGAAAAAAATTTAAAAAGTCCTAAGCCAAGCCAACCACCCAGACGACGACGACAACACGCACGTCACGCATGCGCGCGCACGCACACATACAAACACACAGACAGGCAAACCGCACACGCACACAAATACATACAAACAACACCTACCCAGAAAACAACTTCCAACAAAAGCAGTAAGAAGGTGTAGGAACATGCCTTTAACCCCAGCACTAGCGAGGCCGAGGCAAGAGGATCTCTGCGAGTTCAAGGCCAGCCTGATCTACCCAGTGGGTTCTAAGACAGCCAGGGTTATGTGGAGAGACCCTGTCTCAAAACAACAGCGATAACAAAAGAATTGTCTCCAAAGGTGTGGACTGAGACAAGACGTTGAGAAGGGCCACAGCTAGCGCTTGCGCAGTCTCACAGGGAGATTTTATTATTGTTTTGTGGTTCTGGGATGGAACCCAGAGTCTTCTAGTCACACTTGCCCTGCCACTGAGCCACACCCCCTGGTACTGAAAAAGAAAATTTTACTTTTTTTTTTTTCTTCCCAGTTTGACTTTCAAGTCTAAATGAAGAAGCCCACTGAGGCGTGGTAGCTCTAACCGAAACTCAGAGTCAGGAGGGCCACTGCATAGTTAAGGCTAGCCTCGTCTCCATGGTGAGCCAGGCCAGCCAGGGCTACATAGTGAGACCCCGTGTCCAACAACAAAACAGCAGCAGCAACAACGACAAACAAACTAAAAAAAAAAAAAAAAAAAAAAAAACAACCCAATAATGATGAGCCATTTCTGGTTTTCTGGGCCTCTTACCTCTGACGCCCCATCCCCACAGGCATATGGCATTGGAGGGCTCAGAAAACGCCAGGACACCGCATCCCTGGAGGACCGTGACAAGCCGTACGTCTGTGATAGTGAGTTCTGCAGAGGGGACAGAGAGAGGACCCTGTGACCTCTTCCCTCGGGGCCCTTGGCAGAGCAGGCGGTGTGATCTTGGAGGCCAGGGTGGAGGAGGTGGCCCTGACCCTGACAACCACCCGCTCATTTACCCTGCAGTCTGTGGGAAGAGATATAAGAACCGGCCAGGCCTCAGCTACCACTACACCCACACCCACCTGGCTGAGGAGGAGGGGGAGGAGCACACTGAGCGCCATGCCCTGCCTTTCCACCGGAAAAACAACCATAAACGTGAGTTGGAGGGTCAGGATTGGTGGGTGAGATGCCAGGGGTGGCACGGGGTGGGGGGGGCAGTGGCGCCTGGGAGTGGCTGGGAAAGGTGAAGTGGGGGCACATTTAGACGTTTCTGGAAACTCTCCAGCCTAAGGGTTCCCTCCCCCCACAGACCATAGGGATGCTGGCTCTGGGGTTGCCATGACAACCATCTCTCTCTCTCTCTCTCTCTCTCTCTCTCTCTCTCTCTGTCTCTCTCTCTCTCTCCCTCCCTCTCTCTCTCTCCTTCCCTCAATCCCTGCCTGGGCATAATATTTCTGGGTCTGATTTATTGTTTCAATTAGAGCTTGGGGTGTGTGTGGTAAATCTCTCTCCTCCCCTCTGGGGCTCCCTTGTTCCCTTTCTCTGCTATGGGAGGGTCCAAGGGGAAGGTTGGTGGCCCCCAGGGGTCCTTGACGGACACCCACACCAGTTCCATGCCATGACAGCTGAGCCACGGAGGAAGGGAGCTGTCTCCCACATGTTCCTCAGGTCAGGCCAGGCCCAGACCTCTGACAGCCCTCCTGATTAGGTTTTCCTGAGGAGGGGTGGAGGGAGCCTTGCAGAACTGCCTGCTAACAGCTGACCTAGGCAAGCTTACTTGCGGGCGGCAAACACGCGACACAGGGGCAGCCAAGGGCTTTTCCTAAGGTTCTCTTTCCACACTTTGCCCAAATAAAGAGAACGTACAGTTATCCCAAGAGTTGAGGTTCTGGTGAGAATTATTTCCCCCTCCCTCAGCTTTTTTTTTTTCTTTTTCTTTTTTTTGCTACTTCCCAGTGCCTGGGCCAAGGGTCCGCCCCTGGGGCTGAGGCTGGGGACAGATGGGACCTTGCCTATGGTAAGAAACCCTTTCTGTTCCCCTCCCCATCCCCAGAGTTTTACAAAGAATTGGCCTGGGTCCCCGAGGCACAGAGGAAACACACAGGTAGGGACACCTCCCTCTACCCACTTCTGCAGCAGTCTTTGACTGGGGTGCCTCACCTGTCCTGTGCCCACCGCCGCCTGCTGTCTTTCAGCCAAGAAAGCACCAGACGGCACGGTCATCCCCAATGGCTACTGTGACTTTTGCCTGGGGGGCTCCAAGAAGACGGGGTGTCCCGAGGACCTCATCTCCTGTGCAGACTGTGGGCGATCAGGTGACATTCTCACCACATATTATTGGAAGATTGGGGGGGGCGGTAGAGGACATCCCAGGAACCTGACTTGGGGAAGGGGAGGCAGGGGAGTGAGGGCTGTACCCAGCCTGTCCTAGGGGCTGCCTCTGCTGCTAAGGACTGTGGGAAACTGAGCGGGCTCGGCTGGCACAGTAGAAACAGAATGAGATGCCATAGTTTTGTGCTTTCCTGGCTTGGGAAAGGCATTGTGGGTAAGGGACTGAGGTACAGGAGTAATGAATTGTACCACCTGGGTCCTGTGAGTAACAGGACTGTGTGTCGTAGACCCATGGTTAATATAATGTGGTTTTCCACGGAGGTCGCTTCAACAGCGTTGGGGAACGAGTTGTGGTTGTTACAGTGTGGGTTGTCTTGGCCGTTAACGCAGTGGAATGTGGTTGTTATGGCATGGTGGGCCATGGCTGTGGCCACTGTGGCCACTGTGGCTACTGGCCGTTGGGCACCGTGGGCAGTAGCCACTGCTGTCAGGCTCCGTGGCAAATAGCTGTCGGCTGTTGTGGGCAGTGGCTACAGGTGTCTGCGCACATGCCCGCGCTGTGGGGGAACGGCTGAGCAGGGCTGATACTGACTGTACTGTCAGTGAAAGAGTGCTTGCTGCTGCCTTGTGTGGGGCGGCCTCTGGTTTCAGGGAAGCAAGGTTGGGACCCTGTTGTGGAAGTGGTTGCTATAGCAGCACCCTGGCTGGGAGGAGGCGGCTGCCACGTTGTCCACTGTGGTTAACAAGGAGGCTGGCCGCTCTGCTGTGGGTATTGGAATGTGGCCGCCTCGCGCGGTGCTTAACAGACTGTGGCTGCCACGGTGTTGTGGGTGGTAGAATCGTGGTCGCCACAGCACGGTGGGTAATGGAATGCGGTTGCCATGGTGTTCTGGGGGTGGGAGTGTGGGTTGTCATGGTGGCTGAGTAGAAGCCGGTGGTGGCCAACAGAGCATCCCAGCTTCCGGGTGTCTGTCTCAGGGGTAGGGTCCCACCACAAAGCTCACCTTGACCTCCGAGTCAGGGCTGTGGCTAGAGCCATCGCTTAGCCAAGGGTCAGCCAGTAGCGCCACCAGGGGCAAGAGGACTCGCTAACTGCGTCCCTGCCCCTTGGCCCCCAGGGCATCCCTCGTGTTTACAGTTCACTGTGAACATGACCGCGGCTGTGCGGACCTACCGCTGGCAGTGCATCGAATGCAAGTCCTGCAGCCTATGTGGCACCTCGGAGAATGACGTGAGTGCCCCCAACACCCCACCTCCTGGGCACACCCCCAGCTGCCCTTCAGCCTGGCTCTGCCCATTTTGCCCACAAAGCGAAGCCTAAAAGGCTTCCTTGCTCGTAACCCCCAGGTGACCGGCAGTGGCATGTACTGTTGTTGTCACTAGTGTCCCCTTATATTCTACCCCGCCCCCTTCGCGACGCCCCCGAACCTCTCTCGAGGCTGGCGCTCTCATCCCTACCACACATAGAAGATTCTGAGCTCAGAGAGGAAAAACAATGCCCGGGACCACCAAGCTGAGAAAATTGTAGGGCCAGGCTTTGAACCTATATTCTTTGCTCCTGAGTTAGTAATGGTTACAAAACCCAGAGCACGCTCGCTCTGTGAACCGGCAAGCAAGGCCCGCGGACGCCACAGTACTGACTGCAGAGCCAGTTCTCTGAGAAAGCCCCCCACCCACCCCAGGGACCTAGCCCCTGCCCCGGCCCCCACCCCCGTTTCTGGTGCCCGTGCCCCCAGGGTGCCAGCTGGGCGGGTCTCACCCCCCCCCAGGACCAGCTGCTGTTCTGTGACGACTGCGATCGGGGTTACCACATGTACTGCCTGAGCCCTCCGATGGCGGAGCCCCCGGAAGGTGAGGGAAGGGAAGGGAAGAGGTGGGCGGGGCACGGGGTGGGTGGGTGGGTTGGAACGTTGTCTTCCTGGCGGCGGAGACCACGTGCTCCGGGTGGGGACAGGTGGGGGGGGGGCACGCACTCTTCTTCGGCTTGAGTCTAATTTTGTCTTGCGGCTTCCTCCGCAGGGAGCTGGAGTTGCCACCTCTGTCTTCGGCATTTGAAAGAAAAGGCCTCTGCTTACATCACCCTCACCTAGGCCTGCCTGGCTCTGCTTCTCCAGGACCTTTGGGCGGTGCTAACTTATGCCTCTCGGAGCTCCTGGCTCCCCACGCCCGGTGTCCCGAGTGGGAGGGATTGGGTGAAGCCTGGAGGGGGAGGGGGGCAAGGTGTTCTCCCTCTGCAAGTGGAATGTTACCCTGCGGGTGGGTGGGTGAGTCCAGCAGGGCCCCTCCTGCCCCCCTCTTCATCCCTTGACAAACGGGCACCAGGGGCTTCTGCCCCCCTCAAAGCCATACCCCGCCTCTGGGCGGGCATAGAGGGGTAGCGGATGCCATCCAGGGGCACAGAAAAGCCTTTTTCTAAAGAAAAAGACAAAAAGTGAAAAAAAAAAAAAAAAAGAAGAAGAAAAAAGAAATTAATATATACAAAGAGTCCTATAAAGCCTGGCTGGGTGGAGGGGCACAGCTGAGCTAGCCTCTCTGCTGGGGGAACCGATTTTACCAGTTTCCGGGATGGCTCCTCCCCACCCCCATTTTGCGAGTTGCAATTGTCACAACCTCCCCATCCGAGGTGGGTAGCATTCCTTCCTCACACCCAGGCCAGGTGGGCGCGGTGCCCACCCACTGCCCCCTCCCAGTACCCAGCGTGGATACCGCATGATGTGAACCATGGTTTTGAACTCTTGGTGCCCCTCTTTGGCAGCCCCGCCCTGCGCCCACCCGGTGCCTGCCAGGCCTGGGGCATGCAGCTGAGGGAGGCCGGCGGGGCGAGGCAGGCAGCCAGCCAGCCAGCCCGCTGCAGCGAGAAGCACAGATTGCAATGGACTCTTTTTCTCCCCCCCTCGCCCCCCCAGTCCCCTCCGCTCCCTTCCCAGCCCTTTCCCTACCCGGCCAGGCCGGGCTGCCTCACATCCCACCCCCACCCCCCACCCCCGGTAGCCATTTTGGGGGTGGTGAGGGGGTGTGGCTGTTTCTCGTGGTTGTGTGTGTGTGTTTGTCGTTCGGGTTTAAAAAAAAAAAAGGGAAATTGAGACTGCAAGTGGGGGAGGTGGATGGAGGGTCTGGGGGAGCCTGCCCCCCAATCCAGGAGTGCCCCCCCTTGCTACCAGGTCTCCTTTATTGCCTGCCTCTGCTGTGAAGTAACTTGTTTCTGTGTATTAAACTGGGCCTGACCCCTCTGCCCACGGCCGCCTCCGTCTCTAGCCTCTTTTGGGGTGTCACCAAGATGGCAAGCCACGGGGCCTCACTTGGGCGGAAAGCACCGTGGCCGGCCCCCACCCCCTTGCCCCTTACACCATGCCTCCCTTTGGCTTTGTCCCAGCTCCTCCCCGTCTTGCAGGAAGAGGCGAAGAGGGGGGATGGGATGGAGGGGCTCCCACCCAGCCAGCTGTGGTTGCCCTAGCAACGGGCTGCTGCAGCTGCAGCGGGAGGCAGCTCAAAGAGGGAGGTGGGAGTGAGGGCTTGGGGGGAAGGGAGGGCTGGAGAGACCAGAAGGCAGCCCCCTCCCAGGCTAGGGTGGGGAGATGGCACCTCGGCGTGGCTGTCACCTGGGATTCCCTGACCTGGGTGTGGCTAAAAGTGAAGGACGTCTCAGAAGACAGGGAGGGGTTCCAGGAGACGGAAGGGGGGTTGTGGGGGTGAGGGTGGGGGAGAGAACCAGGGCGCTGACCAGGAAGTATTCTGAGGTCACCAATTTACTGAATGAAAAAAGGACAAAGCCGGGGAGACACACACAGAAGAGAGCCCCAGGAATTCCGAGGGGAGAGGACAGGCACAGGGGTGGAGGACTCGTCCAGGAAGTAATAATTTTTTTTAGAAAGGAAAAAAAAAAAAAAAAAAAAAAAAGGCTCTGGCAAGACCAGGGGAGGGAGAAGTGGATTTGGAGAGAAAAGCAGAAAATTTACAAAGTCAGAAGGGAGAAAATGGGATTAAGGGGACAGGCAAGGCCCCTGGACAAAAGACACAGGGGCGAGGAGGTAGATGGTTTGGAAGGCGATAGAGAATTTAAGGGCACACCATCCAGGATGGTGATACACCGTGTGGAGGCTGAGGCAGGAGGATGGTGAGCTTATAGGTCATCCTGGGCTACATGACCCGCCTCAAAAAGAGGGGTGGGCGACAGAAATCTGGCGAGTGCCAGCCGGATGAGGCCAAAGAGATATAGTGTGGCAGGCCGAGTGGACATGGGGGAGGGAGGGGGACAGGAAAAAACTGGGGCAAGACGGTGAGGGCGTCCGAGGCGCAGTGCAGGCGCCATCGGAGCTTGGCATGCGGGTCCGGGTGTGCGCGTGTGAGTTGAGGGGTGTTGGGAGATGGTGGCGTGTCTCTCAAGCCTGGAGAGGATGTGAGAACAGTTTGTTCCCAGGTTCCCTACCCCCCCTCCTACTGTTGGCCCGGGTTGGTGGGGGGAGGGCTGGGCTGGATGGGGCCCTGGCGGGGGTGGAGAGTGAGGATGTGTGTGTGTGTGTGTGTGTGTGTGTGTGTGTGTGTGTGTAGCTTGCAAGAGCTGATTCTCCACTGGATATGGGCAAACACTTTTGCGAAGGCATTTTGGGGGTGCAAGGGTGAGGGTAGGGTGCAGAGGAGGGTGAGAGTTGAGGTCAGACACCAAGATAGACAGGACAGCTAATGTGGGGGGTGAGGGGGGCGAGGCGAGCAAGCCCTGTCCAGAGAGGCACACTTCCCACGGGAGGCGGGCACGTCTCTGGGATCTTCCCGTGGAATTGCTGAGTCTGAAGTCAATTTGCCTCGTGCCCCGCCCACCCGCGGATGTCCACAGAGAGCCCCAAGTTGCAAGCTGCCCCGACCCCCTCGCTGCTAGGAGGACCGCGAGAACCGCTTTGGGCTGAGTCACTTCTAGTTAGAGAAAGATAGATCACTCTCCTACCTCTGGCTCCTAAACCTCGGGGGGGTCCCCCATTCCCCACTCCCGCCCCCCAGTGCTCTCCACTGCAGTCCACTGCCCGGTCTGTGACAGGAGGGCCACAGTGGGACCCAGTGAGGAGAGTAGGATGGGGCGGGGTGTGGCTTGGGGATGGGGAGGGGTGTGGCTTGAGGGCTGGGGGAGGCTTTAAGGGCAGGCCGGGGCTTCACCAGCAATCTCATGTTTTTGTTTTGGGACAAGATTCCTCTGGCTAGCCCAGGCTGCTCAGGAACTATGTAGCCCAGGCTGGCCTCAAACTCACAGAGATCAGCCTGCCTCTGCTGGGATTAAGGGGAGGCCGCTATCTTGCTCTGCCGGGCAGTTTCTCCCTCCCGCCCCGCCCTTCTCAACAACTTAAAACATACCAGAAGAGGGCCCTGGGTCCCGTGGGTCTGTGCACAGCTGTGCGCTGCCCTGTGAGTGCTGGGCTCTTAGCCACGTCTCGCCCAGAAGTCTTTTTTTTTTTTTTTTTTTTTTTTTTAAAGATTTATTTATTATGTATACAATGTTCTGGCTGCATGTGTGACTGCCCACAAGATCTCATTAGAGATGCTTGTGAGCTACTATGTGGTTGCTGGGAATTGAACTCAGGACCTCTGGAAGAGCAGACAGTGCTCTTAACCACTGAGCCATCTCTCCAGCCCCCAAGTCTTTTTTTTTTTTTTTTTTTTTTTTTTGAGACAGGGTTTCTCTGTGTAGCCTTGGCTGTCCTGGACTCGCTTTGTAGACCAGGCTGGCCTCGAACTCACAGCGATCCGCCTGCCTCTGCCTCCCGAGTGCTGGGATTAAAGGCGTGGGCCACCACGCCCGGCTCTTTTTTTTTTTTTAAAGGGGCTTTATTACTACTTATCTTGGTGATGACACAGGCTGGCCTCAAACTTTCTATGTAGCTGAGGATGCTCCTTCACATCCTGAGGCTGAGCTTATAGATGACCTTTTATTATTATTATTATTATTTTTTTTTTTTTGAGGGAGGCAGGGTCTGCTGTGGAGCCCAGGCTGCCCTTGAGCTCTCAGGGATCCTTGGGGTGCTGAGATCGCAAGTGTGAACCCTCACACCTGGCAAAAGTGAGCCAACCCCCCCTTTTCTAGGACAGGGTCTCACTGTGCACCCCTAGCGAGCCTACGTTGAACAAGCCTAGAATGCGCAGAGATCCGTCCACCTTACCTCCCCAGCGCTGGGACTCGGGGCTTGGTTACCATGCCCACCGTGTAGACTTAGCTTCTTTTTAACTTCAGCACACTCTACATCCTGGGGTCAGATTTCTGTTGTGTGGATTCTGAGGAAAAGTGGACAAAGCTGGTAAGTGTGCGCTGTGCAGCAGGAGTGGAGGAGGAGCCGGCGCTGACTTCCAGCTGCCTGAGAGAGCACACCAGCCATTTCTATGAAACTGTTTATTTCCTTTGAAACCTCCTGAAACATGCCAGAAATCTCAAGACAGGGAAGATGGGAAGAAAGGGAGAAAAAGACAATAAAGAATGATAAAAAATCCAAATGGAACAAATCAACATGGGGGGAGGGTGGGAAAGCCTGCTGCTATCTCCAGCCATCAGACAGGACATCAACCTCAAATTAAATAGATCTTTTTTTTTTCTTTTGCAGAAATTCTTACAAAAATAATAGAACAAAACCAAAAATTATAATTTACAATTGTCAATGTACATGATTAGGTCCCCAAAATGATTTGAATGATTTGAAGATACGAGGAGACACATTACAGAAGAACAGGAGGGAGGCGGGAGGGGCAGGCTTTAGGGTGGGGTCTGAGAAAAGGAGGAAGCAGGGGCTGGAGAACCCTTCGGAAAGGGGACAGGAAAGGGACATCACAGTAGTTGGCCAGGGCTGAGGACACTGGGTGGCC
The DNA here is from genome assembly GCF_903995435.1 of Acomys russatus. Classification (NCBI taxonomy): domain Eukaryota; kingdom Metazoa; phylum Chordata; class Mammalia; order Rodentia; family Muridae; genus Acomys; species Acomys russatus. Next base: position 18,768,328 of record NC_067155.1, read on the forward strand.
TGGTCCATGGTGGGTGGAGGACATGGCAGGCTGCTCCCTCACAACCCGGGGTTCCCCAGGGCCAGAGGCGGGTGGTAGGGAGCTGTGGGTACATGTCTCTCAAGCCCTGCCCTCCAGCCTGGCCTGTCTGGAGCAGCGTGCCTGTCGAGTGTGGTCTCAGAGCCCTTCCAAGGAGTTTGGAGGTGATGGGTCCTGGGCTGAGGGCCATCTAGTCATGCCTCTGGGTCCTCACACTGACCCCTAGCCCATGGGGACATGTCTTGACCCTGGGGTTGAGGAATCCACAGACTGTGGCCATTCAAACTTGTTCCGGCACAACTCTACATGAAAAAATAAATATATATATATATATATATATTCTTTTCTGTTTGTTTTCAAAGAAGGGGAAAGGGGGGGATTTGTGTTTCCTGGGTGAGCAGCGTGGGTCCACTCTGAGCCACCCCTTATTGCCTTTGGAGAATCAGCATCTCTGGGGGACTCCCCCAGGGGGGGCACAGTGAGTGTGTCTGGTGGCCGCTTGGGCTGGAGTGTGGCCAGGGAGACTTGTAAAAGGAGGACGAGACAGGAGGCTCCGCGAGGCCTCTGGAGTGGGACACAACGGCCTAGTTGTGCTAGGGGAGGGGCCCCGTGGCTGGCCAGGTCAGTAGCTCGAGGCAGAGGATGGCCCCCCTGCCCCCCGCGGCTGCTGGAAAGGAGTAGATAGAAAAAGATTGTATAAACAAGTCCTAACTGTACAAATGGGGTTTCTCAAAGGAGTGGACTGGGTGCTAGCCGTTCCTGTCCATTCTGTGGCCCCAGGAAAATAATTTAAACTCTACCAAAGTGCTTCTGGCTGCTGTATGGAAGGGGACTCAGAGGCTGGTGTCCATGCCGCCCAGAGCCAGCACTGAGGCCAGAGCAGCCCTGGACCATCAGGACGTGGGGGAAAAAGGGCTTGGCTCATTCCAGAGCCCTCATGCAGGGGCCCTGCGGCCACCCCAGCTCCAGGCAGCTGGGTCCCAGGGACAGGGCCTGAGACAGCGCCTGGCCCAGGTAGCTCCTAGTGCAGTGGGTATGGGGCTATGGCTGGATGCCCTGTCACCCCTGTAACCAGAAGCCCCACTGCCTGCCAGCTAGGGAGGCCAGGCCAGGGTTAGCCCAGGGGCTAGCCCAGGGTACCAGCCCAGGGGCCTCAGAGTCCCTTCTTCTCCCGGCTGAAGAGCTCCGCGAACTTGCGCAGCTGCTCGCTGGCGGCCTGCGACTCCTCCTGCAGCCGCTGGTTGTTCTGCCGCAGGCTGGCCACCTCCGACTGCAGCACCACTTTGTCCTGTTTCTCCTGGGAGGGCAAAGAGGCTGGGTCAGGGCCCGCCCGCGGCCAGGGCGCCCCTGGGGTACACAGAGCAGAAGCAGCTCCTGGGGCCTGAGAGGCCTGGTCGCAAGGGTTCAAATCCCAGCTCCGCTTCTCTGAGGGAACCAACCACCCTGAGTAACTTCATGCCCTGGCCTCAGCTCTTGACAGGTGGTTTGGAAAGCCCGAGAGGTTATTCTTTTTTTTTTTTTTTTCTTCCCGAGACAGGGTTTCTCTGTGTAGCCCTGGCTATCCTGAACTCGCTGTGTAGACCAGGCTGGCCTCCAACTCACAGCGATCTGCCTGCCTCTGCCTCCCCAGTGCTGGGATTAAAGGCCTGTGCCACCACCTCCCGGCTTCTTTTGGATTATTTTGAGACAGGGTTTCTCAGTGTAGACCAGGCTGGCCTCGAGCTCACAGCGATCTGCCAGAGACGATCAAGGCCAGCCTGAATCACTTCTTACTAAGTTACTGGATCTGTCTTGCATGCTGGTCAGTAGATAAATATATTATCATTTATCTGACTCAACTTATTTATTCGTGCACGTACACGCGTGCGTGCGTGCGTGTGTGTGTATGTGTGTGTTAAGGTGCGTGTGTCTGCAGAGGCTGCCAATGTTCTCCTTTGCCAGTCTTCACCTATCTCTGAGGCAGGCTCTCTCTCTGAACCTGTGGCTGTGGTTTTCTCACATAGGCTGGAAGCCAGAAGCCCCTGTGGCCCTCCTGTCTGTCTCTGCCCTACTCAGAGCTCGGGTTATAGACGTGTGAGATATCCGGCTTAGTACATAGATGCTATGTGGCTTGACTAAAACTCTGTATTAAAAAAAAAAAAAAATATATATATATATATATATATACATATATATAAAAGATTTATTTTATGTATACAGTGCTCTGCCTGCGTGTACACCTGCAGGCCAGAGAGGGCACCAAATCACATTGTAGATGGTTGTGAGCCACCATGTGGTTGCTGGGAATTGAACTCAGGACCTCTGGAAGAGCAGACACTGCTCTTAACTCCTGAGCCGTCTCTCCAGCCCCTAAAATTCTTAATTTAATTGGCTGCAGACTGCCGCTTGCATGAGTGTCCTGTAATCTATGCTACAACGTCTCTCCCGTTTATATTATGACTTAAAGACCTGGTCTCACGTATCTCGGGATGACTGCAGGGTCACTATGCAGCTGAGGATGGCCCTGACCTTTGACCTGAGTGCTGGGGTTACAAGCAGCATCTACCATCATGCCTGGTTCCGGCAGTGCTAGGAGCTTGGAGCCTTGTGGATGCTACACAGGCACTATAGCGCTGCACTGACTGCGCTAGAGGCTGAGCTGCTCATCTTTGCTGTGACCCATGCTCCAGGCTCGGAGTGGGGGCTGGGGGTGGGGGCGCAGGCGCCGCCCAGCGCGAGGTGGGGGTAGGCAGGAGGGCAGGCCTCACCTTCTGCAGGTCTGTGTGCAGCTGCCTCAGCATCGCCTCCAGCTGGTACACCTTGCCCGTCAGGTCCAGGGGCGGCTCCTCGCTGGAGAGACAAGGGACGGCGTCAGCCCTGAGGCCTGCCACCTTGGAGGAAGGCTCTTACGAATTGGGACAGACTTGGGGTACAGGCCCACTGGTCTCTGGTGAGCCCAGGGGTGCAGGACACAGATGAGCCGCTCTATGGGGAAGCCGAGGCAGTCCCTTCCCCGCGCATGGACCCCGGCCACCAGTGGATGCAGGTGGAGGAAGCGTTAGGGCAGGGCGGAGCTGGGTGGGAGCTACTCTGAAATGAGCACCTGCACCCCCGCCCCAGCAAAGGTATGTGTGTGACTTTGTGCACTCGTGAGGTACCCATCACTCACTCAACCTATATGTGTGAGTGCTGTGGACTGAGCGCCCTCACCCCGCAGCCTAGGAAGCCCACGGTGAGCTGCAGGGTATGGAGGGAGGTGGGAGGGGAAAACGCGGGAGTGCACCCGAGGGCCACCAGTCCCCAAAGCATTTTGTACCATGGCACCTGGTTTCTATAACTACAGAGGTTCACACTTCTGGTGGGAGTCAAGATCTGAGACCAACTAGGGTGTAAAAAAAAAAACAAGAAATCACAGTTTTCCTCAGAACAGCGTTCCAGTGATCACTAAGTGTTGTGCAGGCCTGTGGCACACAGAACCTTGTGAGGAACACACACACACACACACACACACACACACACACACACACACACACAAACACCCTGTGACTGTTAACACTGTTGAATCTCCTGTAGGCAAGGCAGCGTGGCCCTTACAGCTCTCTCCTGCCTGGCTGCCGGGCGCAGCGGGCCTGACAACAACTCTAGCTATGGGGTGAGGGTGGCTTGTGGCACCCACCCACTCCCGTCCTGGGCATATGTGCTGCCTGCTGAGCGGTGGGGTGATGGGCCCCAGTGTCTCCAGGGAAACTTACCTCATGGTGGGAGTGGTTCTAGGAGTCTGTGGGCCCCGTTCCAGGCTCAGGTGGCTGTGCACAGGGCTGTGTGCAGGAGGGATATCTGGGCTCAGGGCTGGGTCATTGAGGGAGAAGAGTGAGACGGCTCTTTGCACTGCCAAGGAGGAAGTGTGGGGGCGTTAACTTCTGGGAGGAGCAGGCAGCCCCCAAGCTCATCTGCTACCCTATTGGATGCCATGTTTGGCTTTTGTTTGTTGGCTTGTTTTTCCAGACAGGGTCTCTCTGTGTAGCCTTGGCTGTCCTGGACTCACTTTGTAGACCAGGCTGGCCTCGAACTCACAGTGATCCGCCTGCCTCTGCCTCCTGAGTGCTGGGATTAAAGGCGTGCGCCACCGCTGCCCGGCTCCATTTCCTACTTTTTTGTTTTTTTTTCGAGACAGGGTTTCTCTGTGTAGCCTTGGCCATCTTGGACTCACTTTGTAGACCAGGCTGGCCTCAAACTCACAGGGATCTGCCTGCCTCTGCCTCCCGAGTGCTGGGATTAAAGGCGTGCGCCACCACGCCCGGCTTCATTTTCTACTTTTTAAAGTTTATTTTTAGTTATATGTGTACACGTGTGTGGGTGTGTATGGAAGCCGAAAGTGAGTACCAGAGTCCCCTGGAGGTGGAGGTACGTGTGGATGCTGGGAACCGGGCTCAGGTCCTCTGCAAGAGCAGCAGGCTTTCTTAACAGTAAACCATTTCTCCAGCCGAGACTCTGAAGGCTTTGAACAGGATCTTGCTCGGGCGGAGACTCGAGTGTTTTTCCTGGCTCTCAGCAGCTGAATCCAAAATTCCCCGCAAAATCACAAGAACTATTAAGGCCCATACTACAGTGTGAATATGCCACGCCCCAGCCCCTCACTGGGGGAGTCTAGGCAGGGGCCCTGCCACTGAGCCACGCCCCAGCCCCTCACTGGGGGATTCTAGGCAGGGGCTCTACCACTGAGCCACACCCCAGCCCCTCACTGGGGGATTCTAGGCAGGGGCTCTACCACTGAGCCACACCCCAACCCCTCACTGGGGGATTCTAGGCAGGGGCTCTACCACTGAGCCACACCCCAGCCCCTCACTGGGGGATTCTAGGCAGGGGCTCTACCACTGAGCCTCACCCCAGCCCCTCACTGGGGGATTCTAGGCAGGGGCTCTAGCACTGAGCCACACCCCAGCCCCTCACTGGGGGATTCTCGGCAGGGGCTCTACCACTGAGCCACGCTCCAGCCCCTCCCTGGGGGATTCTAGGCGGGGACTCTGCCACTGAGCCACGCCCCAGCCCCTCCCTGGGGGAGTCTAGGCAGGGGCTCTAGCACTGAGCCACACCCCAGCCCCTCACTGGGGGATTCTCGGCAGGGGCTCTACCACTGAGCCACACCCCCAGGCCCTCACTGGGGGATTCTAGGCATGGGCTCTACCACTGAGCCACACCCCAGCCCCTCACTGGGGGATTCTAGGCAGGGACTCTACCACTGAGCCACACCCCAGCCCCTCACTGGGGGATTCTAGGCAGGAGCTCTACCACTGAGCCACACCCCAGCCCCTCACTGGGGGATTCTAGGCAGGGGCTCTGCCCTGAGCCACGCCCCAGCCCCTCACTGGGGGATTTTAAGCAGGGGCTCTACCACTGAGCCACGCCCCAGCCCCTCACTGGGGGATTTTAAGCAGGGGCTCTACTGCTGCTAGTCTCTGTCCTGCAGTGGTTCTAAGCACTGTAACATCTAGTACTCACAACTTGAGGGGCAGAGAGAGTTTACAGATGAGCAACTGAGCCATGTGGGGTTAATGGCTTGTCACTAAGCTCTTCACAGGAAAAGGTGGAGATCACACGTAGGCGGCAGGCTCTGGTCTCCTTGTCAACCCGTTTGGTACTTACTCTGCTGGGAGCCAGCCAGCTCAGTTCCTATTTTCTTTTTTTTTAAGATCTGGTCCTGTCCCCCCACTGCTTGCTCTCTCTCCCAGTGTCAGGGATCCAAGGGATGCTTGGCCTGACGTTGCCCGGAGGTGGGTGGTGGGGAGGTCAAGGCAAGTCTGGTGGCCGTGGGGCGACGTGGTACGCCCAGCCACAGAAGTCCTGTTTCAGCTAGGACCATTCTTGCTTTCCTACCACGGTCCTCTGGATAGAGGTCCGCACAACTGCACATGCCATGAGGTGATGGTGTCGAGGTTGGGCCGAGAGGCCGGGCATTCCTGAACTACAAAGAACCTAATGTGGCTGGGCCACTTGTGGTGCCGCGTCCCTGTGATTCCAGCACTGGAGAGGCTGAGGCAGGGGGACCACAAGTTTGAGGCCAGGCTGGGGAGTTCTGAGCTGGGCATACTGGCACCTAAAATCCTGTTACCCAGGAAGTGGACACAGGAAGGAGTTCAAGGCCAGCCTGAGCTACGTGGTGAGTTTGAGACTGGGCTACCAGAGACCCACAGACAGACGGACAGACAGACAAGCAAACACATCCATCAATTGTTCATTCAGCAATGGGGATCAAATCCCGGGTTTTATAACTGGGGGATGGTGGCACAGGCCTTTAATCCCAGCACTCGGGAGGAGAGGCAGGAGGATCGCTGTGAGTTCGAGGCCAGCCTGGTCTACAAAGTGAGTCCCAGATAGCCAAGGCTACACAGAGAGACCCTGTCTGGAAAGACGAAAAGGGGCTGGAGAGATGGCTCAGTGGTTAAGAACATGCATTGTTCTTGCGGAGGATCCAAGTTCAATTCCCGGCACCCACATTAGGCACCCACATAGCTCCATGAGATGCCTAGACCTCAGGCACATACGCGTACATATACAAACACACATGTACAGACACACATATACGTGTAAATAATAATAAACATCTTTTAAAAAGAAAAACAACAAACCTCTTGGAAACCAAAACAAAAAACCCCACAAAAACACTCCACCCCCGCAAAATAATAACCCAAAACCAAGCCAACTAAACCCCGTCCCAGGGTCTTACACAGGAGTGTTCTGCCACTGCACTGCACTCGTGGCTCACAGGTCCCCAGTCTGTGTGAGGCACAGCCGCCGGCTGGGGCTGGAGGACACAGGTGAGTACACGAGGCTTCCCCGAGGGAAGCCTGTCCTGCTGGCTGAGGTGGGGCTGTGATGGCTGGAGCTCTAACTGTCGTCCCTGACAGCAGGGTGAGGCCCCTGCAATCAGCAAAGCAGCGGCTACAAGGTCTGTCTGTCTGTCTGTCTGTCTGTCTGTCTATCTATCTATCTATCTATCTATCTATCTATCTATCTATCTATGTATCGGGTCTCTCTACATGACCCTGGCTGGCCTGGAGCTTGCTATGTAGACCAGGCTTGCATGCCTGGGTTTGTTTTGTTCTTTGAACTGGGTCTCATGTGGCCTTCAGTAGGGCACTGCTTGTGGTGGGCTTGCTCCGGGCCCGTTTTTCACATTTAGCGTCTCTTAGCCCAGGTAGTTGCAGAGGGGACTCCTTCAGGAGAGCAGGCGGTGGGCAGCGGAAGAGGTCAGCCTGCTTGGGTGGCACGGTTAGCCAATGACAGCGCAAGGCTTCGCGAGGCTTTAGCTTTGCTCTGTGACTCTGGAAGCCACATGGGAGGCCCAGCAAAGCCACAAGGCCTCCAGTCATCCTTCCAGAACAGATATACACTGAGGATCAGGCAAGGGTGCATGGAGGTGCCCTACCTTCATAGGCCTTGGCAGCATTCACCAGGCTGGACCACTCCAGGCCAGTAGCTGTGTCCGGCAGCGGCATCATCCCGGGGTCAAGCCGCCGCAGGGGCCGTTCTCGTCCATCAGCCAGCGAGAGCTCCGAGGCTGAGATGGCGGCTGGGTGGGGAAGCGGAGACAGGGGGGTGGCTGAGCATGACAGTGGGGGAGGGATGGAAATGCAGTGTCCCTGTGGGCGGTTCTCTCTATGGGACCAGGGAGGTCTTGCTGAGGCACCCTTACAGCAAAGCTGTGCAGTGGGAGGTGGGCACCAGGGAGGGACCTGGTGGCTCAGAAAGACCAGAGGTGATGTGGTTACCAGGGCTTTGTTCTTTGACTCCAGTGCCACGGTCCCTCCTCAGGAGGTGTGCAGGTGTGCCGTACACTTCCCAGCACCCCAAATGCCGAGCAGCACCCTATGTAGCTCCCACCAGCACACAGCACTGAAGCTACTCACTACTCCTACCAGGAGGGGTGTGGAAGGCAGCTAGGAGGAATGGCAGGCTCCTGCCTAAAATCCCAGCACCCAGCACTTGGGGAGCTGAGGCAGCTGGATGTCTGTGAGTTCCAGAGCAGCCAGAGCCACAGGGTCAGACTCTTGTCAAACCAATCAACAACCAAAACCCAAAACAAAAATAAACATACAAACAAACAAGCAAGCAAATAAAACCAGCCTCCAGGCCGGGCGTGGTGGGGCACGCCTTTAATCCCAGCACTCAGGAGGCAGAGGCAGGTGGATCGCTGTGAGTTAGAGGCCAGCCTGGTCTACAAAGCGAGCCTAGGACAGTCAAGGCTATACAGAGAAACCCTGTCTTGAAAAAAAATTAAAGAAAAAGAAAAAAAAATTGCTGCCTTTTCTTTTTCAACTGAGATAGGTATTGCTGGGATTCTAGGCTGGCCTCAAATGCAAGATCCTCCTACCCCCAAGTGCTAGAATCTGAGACATGTGTCACCATGCTGCCTGCACCATGGCTTTCTCAGGAGGCAGTGTGCCAGTGCCCGACTTACAGGGCATATTCAATAAACACCTGCTACATGGGATAAAGGTGTGGGCAAGGGAAGTCAGGTCACTAAGTAAATCTTCAGAAAACGAGATGTTGAGGCAGGAGCAAGGGAGGCTGGTGGAGCACAGGAGCTCGGAGCTGAGGGTGCAAGTATCTGTCCTTGGGGAGGCTGACTCCCTCTGGTCTCAGGTGACCCAGTGTTGGGCCAGCAGTATTTGCTCCTTGAGGTCCCCCGGAGCACCTGTGTACCTTTCCCTCCCTCACAAGACCTGCCACAGGTGACCACCAGGTGCCTTCCAACTGTGGTGTGTACCCCCTGCCCCCCAGCCCTGCGATGCCCAGCCTCACATTTCTTCTCTGGGAAGCCATTGCCAGTGGCTGGGCCGGTGCTGGGTGCCCCGCTGGGAGGGTGGGGGTGCTGGTGCTGGCGGCGGGCGGGCAGCGTGCTGGAGGGGAAAGTGCCGGTGCTGGTGAAGAGCAGACCACTGGGCGGGCCGGGCTCCAGGCTGGCGGGGTTGGCATAGCTGGGCTCCCGGCGACCGCTGCACAGGCTCTCATCTGACAGTGTCCGCTGCAGGCTCTTCTGTGGGGACTGCTGTCAGGACAGGGTGGGACAGAGGTTGGCTCGCTGGGGTGGTGGTTTCTGTCCTCAGGGGCTTCTAGGCAAGTTCCTAACCACGCAGCAGCGTCCACAAGTTCCTACCCACGCAGCAGAGTCCACAAATTCCCACCCACGCAGCAGTGTCCACGTCTGTACTCTTACTGGTCAAAGCATTAAGCTTCTCCAAGGGCTCACCACCCCTGACTTGTGGCCCATGGCTTCTGATCCTAGGCCACAACCGTAGCCTTATAAAAGCACTTTGTTGCCTGGTGTGGTGGTACAAGCCTTTAATCCCAGCACTCGGGAGGCAGAGGCAGGTGGATCGCTGTGAGTTCGAGGCCAGCCTGGTCTACAAAGTGAGTCCAGGACAGCCAAGGCTACACAAGGAATCCCTGTCTCGAAAAACCAAAAAAGAAAAAAAAAAAAAAATATATATATTATATATATATAAATGAAATAAAAAATAAAACAATAAAAGCATGTCATTACTGAGTTAAATATGCCCTTTCTTTTCAGGTATGGTCTCAGCTAGTCCTGTAACTCAGGCCCGCCTGGAACATGTGATCCTCCTGCCTCAGCCTCCTGACAGGTGGGACTGTAGGTGTGTGCCACAGTGGCCAGCGAGGTGCTGCCTTGGTTAACATAGACTGCGTGCCTGACAATGAGGGAGCGCCGCAGTGCCCGCCCCTTCGGCCTCACTGTCTCCGGGGTGAGCGGCTGGGATGCTCCTGGGAGCCCACCCTGCTTTTGGCTGACGAACTCTGAACAGCTGGGCCGGACGACTTCCCCCTTGGGCTCTGGGAGAAAGATGTGGGATCCAGGGTCTCTCTGGGGCCTTCCCCAGCTGGCTAAGACCTGGTCTGTCCCTGATTAACAAGAGACGCCCCCACTTGCACACCTTTGCAGGACCAGCAGACCCCGAAGGCTGAGGACCTGGCAGAAAGCACCACCCCTCCTGAACTCGCTCTAGGCTGCCGGCCACATACCCCGTGTCCCTCCTCAACTGTCTAGGTCCCCGGCCACGCACCCCCGTGTCCCTCCTCAACTGTCTAGGCTATTGGCCACGCACCTCGTGTCCCCCCTGAACTGTCTAGGCCACCGGCCATGCACCCCCATGTCCTTCCTGAACTGTCTAGGCCACTGGCCACGCACCCCGTGTCCCCCCTGAACTGTCTAGGCCACTGGCCATGCACCCCGTGTCCCCCGTGAACTGTCTAGGCCACTGGCCACGCACCCCCGTATCCCGCTCCTGCTCTGGCCCCACGTTGTCCATGATGATGAGTTTCTTCAGGTCGTCCTCGATGGTTGACTTGTAGTTCTTCCGTGGGGACCGGAGGTCTCGCAGGGATGCCCTCAACCGTGGCTGACCAAAGACGTTCTTTGCGTTGGTGTCCACTGGCCTGGAAGGAGAACACTAGAGTCAGAGAGCCCTGAGCTACTTTTCCGGGGCCGTCGGGACTGGAGAAGGGCAGCCGCCACCACGAGTGACTGTGCCTCCTCCACGTACACCTGGCACTCGCTGTCTGTGCTGAGAACCTGCTGGGATGGGGCTTAGCTCCAAGAGCCGCGGTACAGCAGGCAGAGACTGTAGGGACACCTGCAGGAGGGGACTGACTCTAGGAAGGTGACCAGAAGGGACCCAGTGGGTGAGACAGACACATGCTTTGAAACAAATAGGGCTAGGTAGAAGGATGGAGACTGGAGGTGCTCTGCTGAGTGGGAGGAAGGGAGAAACCCCCCCCCCCCCCGGAACATTCCAGGTCAAAGAGTGAACAAGTGCTGAAGCTGGGGGAGGGAAGGGAGGCCTGGGAGGAGCCAGGACCAGACCTGTGTGAGCCACAGAGCCACAGTAAGGACTTGTGACTGTTTCTGAGGAGCCCTGGCTGACGGGCCAGTCTCAGGGACTGGTGTGTATGTCGGGAGGAGGGGTGGGTGGCGGGGCTCGTGGGAGGTGGGGCAGGTCAGGGCGGCATCCCACAGAGCCCTCCCCTCTGCTTTAGGAACTCTGGGGTAGGTCGGGGTAGGTCGGGTGGGGGGTTCCTGGTGTGTCACATGGGATAACAAACTCCCCCACACCACAGGGTCCTGAGGCCCAACGGCTGCCACCCTCCGCTTGCACACCCCGCCCCCTCCCAAATCCGGAGGGCAGATGGGAAGGGAGCAGAGGTGGTTCTCCTCCTCGCTCTTTTCCGTAGCTTTCCAGAACACAGAGTCAGGCTACCTCTGGGGCCTCAGTGGACTGGGGTAGGAAAAGGAGTCCTAGGAAATTGTCACGCTCCCTCCTGTGGAGTCTGTACCACAGAACCAGAGGCTACGACCCCTACCCAAGGGAGAGCCTCCCGGAAGCGGGGTCTGATGTTCTTGCCAAGAGTAACTAATGACAGCTGCCCTCCTTTTTTCCTCTTACTCATTGTTTGGAAACTTTCTGTCTTTGTTTTACTTTCTTATCAAGAACTTTTCAGATGTAACTGTGTTACTAGGTGACCCTTAACTTAAAACTTAAAACAGCCAAGGGTCAGTCAGTCAAGTTTACCACTAAGTTCTGTTCCACTTGTTAACAAAAACATGACTAAAAATTAATCATAGTTCATATTATGACTTACAAATAAAGTGAGTAAACTCCACATAGCGGCAAAAGAGCTTTAAAAAAAAACTGTCTTGCCACACAGATGTTGACATAATGAGAGAGCACTGACCTTTGATAAAGAGGGCACATACATACTGATACCAATCTTTTTTTTTCCCCCCATGACAGGGTCTCTCTGTGTAGCCCTGGCTGTCCTAGACTCGCTTTGTAGACCAGGCTGGCCTCGAACTCACAGCGATCCGCCTGCCTCTGCCTCCCGAGTGCTGGGATTAAAGGCGTGCAGTGCCACCACGCCCGGCTACTGATGCCAATCCAATGACTTATGAATGACTGTTCAAGATTGATGGCAACATTATTACACTGCATCCTGTATTTTAAATTGTATATAAAAAAAAGTAACCACAAAAAAAAAAAATCTCTTCAAAATGTGTATAAAATACACTCAGGCTCAAACATCCCGTAAGTTGGTGTGTTTGTCACTCGCCTGTCCTTTGCCCTTCAAACAGCCCCACCCCAAGGACCTATACCCAACTAGGTCGGTCCATGACAGGAAAGAGCAGGCTAGTGCTGTGGATCAGCCCTGCTTGTTCCTGCTGTGGGTCTCAGGCAAGAGCCACTGCGTCTGTGGCGGCTCGAATGGCAGAGGCCCCCCGAGGCCCCTCTGTCCTCTGGATACTTGGTCCTTAGCTGGTGGAACTATTTGGCAAGGCAGAGGTGGTGGGTCGCTGGGGTAGCTTTGGGGTTCCAGAGGACTCTTGGCTCCCAGCATTTCTGTCTCTGCCTCATGGGTGTGTCCCAAGATGCTAGCTCTCACCTACTGCTCCAGAGCCTGGCTGCCTGCTGCCGCCATGTGCCCCGCCATGATGGTCATGGGCTCTAACCCCATGAGACTGTAAGCCCAAAATACACACTCTTTCTGTTTTTGGTTTTTCGAGACAGGGTCTCTCTGTGTAGCCTTGGGTGTCCTGGACTCGCTCTGAAGACCAGGCTGGCCTCGAGCTCACAGAGATCCGGCTGCTTCTGACACACTTTCTTTTATAAGTTGCCTTGGTCATGGTCTCTTCACAGCAAGAGAAAAGTGACCAAGACAAGTGTCCCATAGATGGAAAACGCCTCAGAGTATCGCTATGGGATCTGCGGCCAAGCACCTGGCTGGCCCCTGACAAAAACAGATGTTTGAGTTGGAGGCTCCTGCGGCTTCCAGCTCTCTCCAGACCAGCCTGCTCCCCCGTGGCTCCTTGCTTTCTACTCAGAAGCCCCAAGGGCCAGCGTGGCTTGCCGGCCTCCTCTTGCCTCTGTCTGTGGCCTGGCTCCTAGCCTCGGACTGACAGCCTGTTGACCCGAGTCCTCGCCACTCCTAAGGAGAAACAATGGCAGCAGCAAAGCCCTTCCGAGACGCTGCCTTGCACTGGGGCTCTGGAACTGTGCAGCACGGGCTCCGTGTGTGGCTCAGCTGGCAGAGTGTTTGTTCGGCGTGCACTGAGCCCGGAGTCCCATTAGATTCAGCACGTACCTAAAGTCCAGATGTGGCCACACACATCTGCACAACTACCACTTGGGAGGTGGAGTCAAGGATCAGGAGTTAAGGGTGCTTTTTCCTACTACTGAGTCTGCAGCCGGCCGGGGCTACAGTGGATCCTGTCTGAAGGTACAAAGCAAACCAAGTGAAGGGCTGCAGAGGACTCAGTGCTTGCTGGTCTGCAGAGGACACAGTGTGGTTCCCAAGACCTACGGGGGGCGCTCACAACTGCTTATCCCTCCAGCTCTAGGGGAGTCAATGCCCTCTTGTGGACTGCACACACAAACATGTGCACAGGCGTGCATACACATGTCCACACACATCCACGTGCACTGACGTGCACACACATACACACCCCAGACAATCAAAAACCAAGAAAGCCACTCCCACGTACATAGACTTATTTTTTTTTGTTTGTTTGTTTGTTTTTTGAGACAGTGTCTCTCTCTGCAGCCCTGGATGTTCTGGAACTTGCTATGTAGTGATGCTGGCTTTCAACTTATGGGAACCCAGTTTCCTCTGTGTCCAGAGTGCCGGGATTAAAGACACGCCACCATACCTAACTTATTTTGAATTTTAAGTTTTACTTTACATGTGTGTGTGCTCTGCCTGCATGTATGTCTGTGCGCTATACTGTGTGTCTGGTACCTGCAGAGGACAGAAGAGGGTGGCGGACCCCCGGGAAGAGCAGGCAGTGCTCTCAGCCACTGAGCCAGCTCCCCAGCTCTTATTGTAAATTCTTAACTAATCAGCTAATGTCTTCGTGATGATCGGATCCAACCCAGGGCCTCATGCACGCTAGGTAAGCACTCTATTACCCACATATGCCTCAGCGCCCCCCCGACACCCCCTTTTCTTTGTTCTTCTGTTTGGCTTTTTTGAGAGGGGTCTTGCTATGTGGCTCACGCTGGCCTCTTGCTCCAGCTGCCTGTGTCACCACACCCGACTTCTGTCATGTTTACAGACGGACAGACCAAACATTGCCATGACGCGTGAAACGTGCCCACGTTGGATTCAGAAACTCTACTTTGCTTACAGAACACGGTTTCTGGGAGGTATGGGGGCGAATGGTTGCCTGTTGGGAGCAGGAGCCCCATTCCAGGGTGGGAAGGTGGGGCTCTCCTGTCTGTCAGGGCGACAGCCTTTGCAAGCAGCCCAAAGCAGGCTGGCACCATTTGTTACTGGAGAAAGAAAAGCGTCTCTAAGCCCAGAAAAGAAGGAAGATGTCGCAGGCTGCAGGAGGCTCTGAAGTCTGAGCTCTCTTTCTGTTTCTCAGGCGCCGCCCTTGCGATTTTAACAAAGGCAGGCAGAGAAGGGAGCTGGGTTTTCTTGTCCTGGCTAAATCCACCTGCGGGCCAAGGGCATGCTGTCTCTGTCCCTTGCACGGAAGGGATTCTCTGGGCAAACTGAGCAGAAAACAGGCAGAAGGATGGATGCACACCCCACACAAATGCTCTTCTGAGGTGGTTGGCAGGCCTCCCCTCCCCCACCACGGAGTCTGGCTTTCCCCAAGATCCTCCATGCAGGTCCCTCTGCCTGGTGAGGAGCAGGTCTGCTCAGAACAGCATCCACAGGGAAATCATCGCACAGCCTCCTCCTCTGGAGAGACTGTAGAAAGACCCATGGAAGACACTGAAATGGGCACTTTATCTACACTGGAAGTTCTGCCTCAGGGAATGTCTCACCCAGAAAGGCCTGCAGGAACACATGACACAAAGTGTGCCTGTAACTAACGCAGGGGGCAGATTCTGTGTAGCAGGGCTAGAGGCGCAGCTCAGTGGCAAAGTCCTTGCCTAGCATGGACTTAAAAACAAACTCTCCCTTTTGTGATGCTGAGTATGGAACCTGCATTACCACTGAGTCACACCCCAGCCCCTCACTGGGGGATTCCAGGCAGGGGCTCTACCACTGAGCCACACCCCCAGCCCCTCACTGGGGGATTCTAGCCAGGGGCTGTACCACTGAGCCACACCCCAGCCCCTCACTGGGGGATCCTAGGCAGGGGCTCTACCACTAAGCCCCACCCCAGCCCCTCACTGGGGGATTCTAGGCAGGGCTCTACCACTGAGCCACACCCCAGCCCCTCACTGGGGGATTCTAGGCAGGGGCTCTACCACTGAGCCACACCCCCAGCCCCTCACTGGGGGATTCTAGGCAGGGGCTCTACCACTGAGCCACACCCCAGCCCCTCATTGGGGGATTCTAGGCAGGGGCTCTACCACTGAGCCACACCCCAGGCCCTCACTGGGGGATTCTAGGCAGGGGCTCTACCACTGAGCCACACCCCAGCCCCTCACTGGGGGATTCTAGGCAGGGGCTCTACCACTGAGCCACACCCCAGCCCCTCACTGGGGGATTCTAGGCAGGGGCTCTACCACTGAGCCACACCCCAGCCCCTCACTGGGGGATTCTAGGCAGGGGCTCTACCACTGAGCCACACCTCCAGCCCCTCACTGGGGGATTCTAGGCAGGGGCTCTACCACTGAGCCACACCCCCAGTCCCTCACTGGGGACTCCTAGGCTGACCATTGAGCTCCATCCTAAAATGCTAGTTCCCTCAAAGTTGCCTTCAACACATCTTTTCTTCTTTGTCTCACTCCCTAGTCTCTACAGTTGTCCAAATCTAGTGACCATAGGGCTGGTGGCTGTGAACTATTCCGGAAACTCCATGACTCTTAAGCACAAGGCCACTTCTGTGCCCTACTGTAGAACCATTGGCAAAAGACACAAACTGAGAGTTCAAGGTTACCCAGTACAGTGACAGTTTCAAATGACAGCAATGAAAAACTAAAAAAAAAAACAAAAACAAAAAACAAAAAAAAGGGGGTTGCTGAAGAGATGGCTCAGTGGAGAGCACTTGCTGCCCCTCCCAGAGGACCCAGGTGTGCTTTCCAGACACACACACACACACACACACACACACACACACACACACACAGTGGCCCACAACCACCTGTCCTTCTGACCTCTACAGGCAGGCACCAGGCACCAGGCATGCAAGTGGTGCACATACACAAAAATGTGGCCAAACGCTCACACACATAAATTTTTAAAAAGGAAGGGTGTGGAGTGAGGGAACGCTCACATGATCACGTGACAGGTCACGTTCAGAACGTGTCTGGAAGGACTTGGAAGAAATCAAACAGGCCGGGCGTGGTGGTGCACGCCTTTAATCCCCACACTCGGGAGGCAGAGGCAGGAAGATCGCTGTGAGTTCGAGGTCAGCCTGGTCTACAAAGCGAGTCCAGGACAGCCAGGGCTACACAGAGAAACCCTGTTTCCAAAAACAAACAAACAAAGAAACAATAAACAGCTGTTCTCCTACCTCCACAGCCTGCGGTGGCACACATGTGCCCACACAGTTAGTCCAACAACAACAACAACAAAACCTAACAACCCCTTCAAGTAAAACAAACAACAACAAAAACAAAACCTTGAATATTCTGCAGTATTTAATTTAATTTTCTACCTTTTGTATTTTATTTTTTCTTTAAAAAAATTGTGTGGTTCTTTTTGTTTTGTTTTGTTTTTCGAGACAGGATCTCTCTGTGTAGCCTTGGCTGTCCTAGACTCGCTTTGTAGACCAAGCTGGTCTCAAACTGTCAACCCTCTGCCTCCGGAGTGCTGGGATTAATTAAAGGTGTGCACCACCACGCCCGACTCTTCAAGCACTCTATTTGCCATGTACACCTGCAGGCCAGAAGAGGGCGCCAGATCTCACTATAGATGGTTGTGAGCCACCATGTGGTTGCTGGGAATTGAACTCAGGACCTCTGGGAGAGCAGGCAGTGAATGCTCTTAGCCACTGAGCCATCTTTACAGCTCTGTATGAGTGGAGGAAAACACCGTGCTCAAGGCTCTGTCTAGCGCTCCTCGCCATAACTGTGCTCTGCCCACGCTGTGGAAACTCAGATTTTGCCGAGCTGTGGCTTAATTCCATTAGAAGAACCATCACAAAGGAAGCTCTGGGGTTGGAGGGGCGGCTCTTCCGGAAGCCTCCGGTTAGCTTCCCAGCACCCACAGGGAGGCTCACAAACTACAGTGTAAGTACAGCCTGTGGCTACAGTTCCGGGGGATCTGACACCCTTTTCGGACTCTACAAGTGCTGCACGCACGTGGTACAAACATACATGCTGGCAAAACACCTGTACACGTTAACATCATAATCATCTTAAAGACCAAGAAACAGAAGAAATGGGAAGCCGTGTGGACAGGACCCCAGCAGTGGCAGTGTCTTCCTGTGACGGCCGGGGTGGATGTGCGGGCAAGCAATGAGTCAGGTGTGGCTGTGTGCCATCCCAGCTGACGTGGCGCTCTGGCCTCCAAACGGGGTGGTTCCCTTGGGGCCAGGTTAATTAAGCTAATTAGTATGGCTGTCAGCCCGGCAGGGCTGAGGGTTCTGCCAACATGGCTGGCAGAGGCCAGTGGGGAAAAGGCAGGGACACTCTTACTATATGTGGGTAATTGGTGCCTAAGGAGAGACTCCTGTGCTCTTTTCTTGGCGGCACTGAGATGGAGCTGGGGGCCCCTGAGACCGAGGAAGAAGGGAGCCTGGATGCAACAGTCGACCGACCGCTGGAAGCCAGCATCCCTCATACCGTTTCTGTGGAGGAAGCACTACTGTCTTCTGTGCTGGGGAAACTGAGGCATGCCAGCATGCAGGCCGGGGCTGTGGCTGAGAGCTGTGTGTGCATTCCTCAGGCAGTCATGAGGAGTGGGTTCGGGACCATTTTCACTCCCCTGGCAAGGGCACTGATAGTTTAGGAGGTGAAAACAAATTTGGTGTGGAGCTTGGACGCAAACTTAAGTCGTCCGGCCCATGGGCTTCCATTCGTACCCGCAGCTGCAGGTGGTGGTTGTGGGAGACCTGGCACCTCCTGAGTACTGCTCTCTCTCCCAGGTCCCCTGCGTGGTTCTGTGTGGGTTAGGGTCATTCATCTCCCCGGATGTGGATGCTTGTGCCTGCATCCTCAGATAAGATCCATGGCCAGTACACTTACTAACCAAGCTACCCCAGTGTGCGCCAGCCAGGTCACAAACGTCCCATGCCCAAGGCAGTGGCGCCTGTCTGACGGTGGGAGAAATGCTAAGTACAACAGAGTTGAAGAGACACCCTGACAGTGGGGAAGGCCTGCCTGAGGGGGTGGCCTTAGCCAGAGACTCTCTGGAAGGGGACTGTCCCAGGCCTTGGGAAGGGGCTGTGCAAAGGTCCTGCGGTGGGGCTGGCACGCTCGGGTCAGTGTAGGGGGAGCAGAGCAAAGCGTGGAGGGATGACGCAGATCAGACAGCAGTTTGTGTGAGGAATGCGGCACACAGCGCTCGGAATGGAACATCCCACGTTAACCCTGGGGTGTGGGGGGCCGGGTGGCAGAGAGCAAACGACCAGATTCTAGTTTTCAGAGTCCCCTCTGGCTGTCAGCGAGCCATGTGAACTGGATTCTCAGAGCCTGCTGACACCTTCAGGGACCCTGCTCTGTCTCCTGGGCCTCTCCCCCCGCCCCCCCGCCATCAAGCTCTGTGTCACCCACAGATTTAAACAGCCCCACCTAGGTCAGGAAGGAGGTGTTGATGGGGGGACACAGAAACTCCTCACCAACAGAGCAGAAGACTTGGCTGCACGGGTCAAGGCCACCTCCTTCCGCATGCAACCCTGAGCTCAGTGACCTTGTCTGGTGGATGGGGAGGACATCGCATCCTCCCTGCGTTTGAGCCTTCAGTGATGACTGCACTTAGGAAAGGCCGGAGAGACGGGAAAGGTGCTTGCGGCCAAACCGGAGGACCTAAGTTTGGCACGTGGGAGCCACACAGAGGGAGGAGAGCACTGCCCTCTGGAAGGTGACTGCTGACTTGCACATGTGCACCTCTCCTCAGTTAACGATGAAACAAGCCCATCAGTAATCTTTACCTGTGAAAAAGAACTCAGAACTGAGCCTAGCATCTGGAAAGTACACAATGAGTGTACTTACTGTACACTGGCTGTCATATTCTCCAGTGAAAACCTAGAAGCTCTTTACCACTGAGCCGTGCCCCAGCCCCTCACTGGGGGATTCTAGGCAGGGGCTCTACCACTGAGCCACACCCCAGCCCCTCACTGGGGGATTCTAGGCAGGGGCTCTGCTGAGCTCTGCCCTGGTATCAAAGCCCTTTCTTAACTGCAGAACCTACTTCCTCCACTTTTCACTCTATATGGAGATAGAGAGATGGCTCAGCAGTTAAAAGTGCTCGCTATAGAATTGTGAGAACCAGAGTTCAGATCCTGGCCCCTATGTAACAAGGCAGGCATTCTGCCCATCCCTGCTACACCCGCTCTGAGGAGGATTCCATTGTCCAGGAAGATACCCTGCCTCAAGGCAGTAGGCAGAGAGCGACAGAGAAGGATGCCTGACGCATTTTTTTGGCTTTCACACACACGTTACATAAACTCACATACTAATAAACGGACAAGTTAAAAAGTGAGTGAGCAAGCGAGCAAGCAAACAGCCAAGGAGCGCTAGCCGTGGAACCACATGACCCCGGAACCCATGTAGAAAGTTGGGATGTTGGGGCGCCCACCTACACTCCCAGCGTGCCCCCCCGGCGATGGGAAGCAGATACAGGACTGCTGAGGTCACACCTGCATGCTGCCACACTCTATCCCAGTGTCGTATTTGCCACATCTACAGTCTGTCATCCCAGCTGAGCGTCAGCTCCCTAAGAACAAGGCTCTCTGTGGCCCGTCTTGCTCACAGTTGTAAACCCAGGGTGTGGGGCAGCTCGGCAGCGAGGCACTTACTTCTTAGTGTCCGTAAAGGGGAGTGGCCGTGGTGGGGGCTCGTCCGTCCTCTTCCACCCGGCTGGGTGCTTGCTGTGCCCAGCAGATTGCTTGGAGAAGAAGGACTTGGGGACCGACGTGGAGAGCTGGAAGGGGCTGCACTGGGAGAGCTGGGACGGCCGGGCAGTCTCTGCACTGGCTGTTTTGTAAACCTGAGTGGGGTAGCCAGCCCTGGAGCCCATGTCGCTGCAAAAGCAAGATGGAGAAGTAAGTCACTTACTCAAGAGACACACAGACGCATGGCAGCCGCAGCGGCAGCCGCAGCCGCAGCAGCAAATTTCAGCGACGGTCAGCGAGGTGGTGCAGGCTTGGAATCCCAGCACTCGGGAGTTAAGGGCGGTTTTGGCTTACGAAGTTCCCGAGGCCAGCCTGGTCTACCCGAGAGGCTGGTGTGCAAGGGAGAAGGGGCTGGGGCGTGGCTCTGTGGGCCAGGCACTTGCACCAGACAGAGGAGCAGGTATGGAAATGCTGGCGGGTGTGGAGGCCTGCCTGTAACAGTAGCAGGACGGGGTACCCCAGCGGGCGGGCGGGCTGGCTTAGCTGAAGCAGCCAGCTCTGGGTTTGAGGCCTCTGTCCATACACTGCAGAGTGACCAACAGATACCTGGCGTCAAGTCAGCCTTTGGCCTCTGCACGCACACGTGCTTGCATGCACACCGCATGAACACGCATGCGCAGGAGGAGGGAAGAAGAGGATCCCAGCGGTACAGAAGAGTGGAAAGTGTCCGCACGGCCCCAATGCCACCCTGACATCTCTGTGGCACACTTAATGGTCACCTTTGCTTATATTCTGAACATGAACTGCTCCCCCACAGGCTTGTGTGCTGGACGCTTGTGTGCAGGAGGTAAGGAGGACCTAACAGAAGAAAGGGTTGTTGGGGTTGCCTCTGACAGCTTTAGTGAGCCCCAATTTCATCTTTCTTTCTATCTTTTTTAGGTTTTTTGAGACAGGGTTGGTTTCTTTTTTTCTTTCTTTCTTTGGAGACAGGGTCTCTGTGTATCCTTGGCTGTCCTGGGCTCACTTTGTAGACCAGGCTAGCCTTGAACTCACAGCGATCCTCCTGCCTCTGCCTCCCGAGTGCTGGGATTAAAGGCGTGCGCCACCACCGCCCCAGCTTTTTGAGGAATATGTTTTATGCTCTGGGACTATGTGAGTTTTTCTGCAATTTGCAATTTTTGTTTCCTTTTTTCGTTTGTTTCTTGATATCTCTCTCTCTCTCTCTCTCTCTCTCTCTCTCTCTCTCTCTCTGCTGGGTGGTGGTGGCAGTTCACACCTTTAATCCCAGCACTCAGGAGGCAGAGGCAGGTGTATCTCTGAGTTCGAGGCCAGCCTGGACTACAAAGCGAGGTCCAGGACAGCTAGGGCTACACAGAAACCTTGTCTCAAAGGAAAAAATATGTATGTGCCCTCGAGTTCTGGTGCCTGAGGAGGCCGCAAGAGGGGCTGGATTGGATTTACTAGAGCTGGAATTACAGGCAGCCGTGAGCCAAGCGACCTGGGTGCTGGGAACTGAACTCGAGGCCTTTATGAGAGCAGTGTGTGCTTCTCCAGCCCCATTCAAGCATTCAAAAACACACCAACGTCAAAATACCATCCTATCTAGCTGACTTATAACAACTCTGTATTATAAAGAACAAGAAAAATTTCTTTTGAGACAAGGTCTGACTATGTAGATCAGGTTGCTGTGGACTTTATGGATCAGCCTCCCAACTGCTAGGATTAACGTGTGCGCCACCAGGAGTTTTACTTTTTGTTTTTATTTTTTGAGACAGGGTTTCTCTATATAGCCATGGCTGTCTTGGAACTTACACTGTAGACCAGGCTGTCCTAGAACTCACAGAGATCTGCCAGCCTCTGCCACCACTGTCTAGCCTGGCTACGATTGTTTTCTTTCTTTCTTTCTTTCTTTCTTTCTTTCTTTCTTTCTTTCTTTCTTTCTTTCTTTCTTTCTTTCTGTCTGACTTTCTTTTTTTTTTCTTCTCAGAGCTGAGGACTAAACCCAGGGCCTAGCAAGCGCTCTACCACCAAGCTAAATCCCCAACCCTAGAAAGATTTATTTATTTATTAAGTATACAGTGTTGCCGGGTATGGTGGTGCACGCCTTTAATCCCAGCACTTGGAAGGCAGAGGCAGGATTGCTGTGAGTTCGAGGCCAGCCTGGTCTACAAAGTGAGTCCAGGACAGCCAAGGCTACACAGAGAAACCCTGTCTTGAAAAACAAACAAACAAAAAAAAGGGGGGGGGGGGTACAGTGCTCTGCCTGCATGTACACCAGAAGAGGGCGCCAGATCTCATTATAAATGGTTATGAGCCACCATGTAGTTGCTTGGAATTGAACTCAGGACCTTCGTAAGAATAGGCAGTGTTCTTAACCTCTAAGCCCTCAGCTATGATTTTTAATTAAACTTAAGTTATCAGGTTTTCATAGCTGGTGCGCCTTTTTCCGGTGAGCTGTCTTGCCTCCCGCATCTCCTTATAACTGGTTCTTGTTAAACCGCGACCAGGAACCTTCCGCTATCAGCCGCAGCCAAACTTTGGGAAGGCAGCTGCGCCAGAAAAGCAAGCCTTTCTTTGTGATTTGCTTTTTGAGACAAAGTCTCACACTAGCTCCTAGGTTGGCAACCTGAAACTTACAGCCATCTTCTTGCCTCAACTTTCCAAGGGATTATAGGTATGTGCCACCATGCCTAACTGCAAACTAACTTAAACGTTTCTTTTAAAGACAGGAGCCGAGAGAAGCTAGGGGTGCTCCCTGCTCCTCCAGTGGCCCTGCGTTTGATTCCCCACAGTCGCCTGTCACTCCAGCTCCAAAGAGATTCCGTGGCTCTGGCTTCCACGTGAATCGATAGTCACACGCAATACTGACGTGCAGCCATACGTACTTAAAAACAAATCCTTAACATTTTTTCTTAAAGTTTAGGATTCTAAAGGTTAACGCTCGTTAGGTATAGCATCTCATGCTTATAGTCCCGGCACTGGAGAGGTGGAGCTGAAAGGGCGGGAGCTCCAGATCACCTCAGCCTATACAGCTGCATCAAAACCAAACCAATCAAGCAAACCCAAAGCAAAATAAAACCCAGTGTAGAACCCCACGAGGGGTGACTGTCTCCTCAAACGCCATTCCAGATGCCCACGACATGACAGGTGACGCACTTTCAAAACAACTCAGTTAACCGGACTGGATGTGTTAGAAGAAAAAAATGCCCCCGAGCAGTGTACGGGAGCTGCTAGTTCCATGGGCGCTAAGGATGGGAACGTGTGGAGGTGGAAGTGAGATTAAACCCATGCCGAGGGCTCCAGGTAAAAAGGAAGTGGCTGTCTGATACCTTGGTTGCAGGCGCATCGTGGACCTTTTCTCTTCAACGCGGTATTTGCTCCATGTGCATGCTGGCTTTGTCCCTCCCCAGGACCCGCAGATGCATGGGGGTGGCCTGCCCAGGGGCTGAGACAGGACAGGAGTGTGGGGAGGTGCATCCTGCACCACTGCTCCCCCTGTCCCCCCTCCCACGTTAGCCACACGCTGGCTTTGTGAGCCTGCGCAATGCTACTGCTCCCTGCAGGCTCTGGAGGTGCTGGTAGGCGGTTCTGGGTGGGTGATGGTACAGAGGAGAAAGTTCCGGGCCCGCCCTCGGGGTGTGTGTGTGTGTGTGGAAGAGCATCACTGGCCTGGGTGACAGTGACCTGGCGGACTGCAAGGATCCTGGACAGAGTCAGGCCTGGCTTTGACCATTTCTCACACATCACCTCACGTGGGGTTTGCCACCACGGCAGGAGCTGCTGCTATCATGTTTCAGGTAGGGGAACTGAGGCGGGGAGAACCTAAGTGACTTGCGGGTGTGACATACGGCCACGAGGCAGGATAGCAGCATCCTGCTTTCTTCTGTGCTCTCCGTGATCACCGTCGGGATGATAATGAATATTAACGTGGCGGTGGCTAGTGTTTCTGAGCTCAGCTGGGTATGGGGCCCTGAGCTACGAGCTTTGGATTCATGGCCTCGCTCTGCTCGCATGGCCTCTGAACCCAGGTCCGCTGTTCGGAACTATCAAATTTTTTTTGAGGCAGGGTCTCTCACATCGCAGGCTGGCCTCGAACTTGCGGCCTAGCTGAGGATGACCCATGACCTCCTGATCCTCTTGCTTCTACTCCCTGAGTGCTAGGGTTACAAGTGTGCACCTCCACTGCGCGGAACCTGGGCACCCATTACTATCCCATTGCACGGAGGGGAGGCTGGGCCTCGGAGACCAATGGCCTGAAAGAGCTCATGTGGTAAAAAGTGGCGGGGCTGTCACGTGGGCACACACGGCGGGGCGGTTAGGGGGGCTGCTCTCTGGTCAGCTTACCTTTGAGCCCATCTTGCTCCCCTCCCCCAGCCCCGCCCCATGTTCACCATGACCTGAGGGTCTGAAACCGTTATATTCTGTGACTCTGTAGCCATGCCCACCCTGCGGCCTCTTCTGGGGCGACTGGAAAGGCTCTGGGGTGGGGACTTCATCTGGATCTTACGCCCACCTCAGCCAAGTGCCACCGGCCAGGACCGCCACTCTTGATCTCTACGACCGCCTGCCTGCCGTGGCCTCCTCGCAGCCACAGGGACTCCGTGGGAGTGTGTGATAACCCCACAACTCTTTGTGGTGTCAGCTCATGCAGACAGGCAAAGCCCCCTGGCCCCATCTGCCTTCTACTGTTGCCTCAGTTTCTCCACTTGCCTGTTTCTTGTGAGACTACCCCTCACTTACCCAGGAGTGTTTCCACCCCGGGACCTTTGAGCTGCCCTTCTGCTCACAGACCTCTGTCGGGTATTTCTTCAACCCCTTGAGTTCTGAGAAAACAGCCTGGTTTTTTTTTTTCCCCCTCTCTCTCTCTCCTTTTCCTTGCTGACAGTGACTCCCTAAGCAGATCACCTTGTGTGGCCCCAGTCTCCTGACACAGGCAGCGCGGGGGCCCCAGCAGACCCCCAGATTACCTTTTAGGGCTGTGCCCGAGAGATGGAGACAGATCCGGAGACTGCTAGCATAGCCCGCCTGCCCTGGGAAGCAAAGCCACGTGCTTCCTGCCTGCTGGGAACGCCCAGCTGCGTCAGCTCCACGTGGAGCGGAGTCTCGGGTCCCCCAGCTCTGACTGACAACTTGCTCTGGAAGCCTACAGACGTTGGCATGTGCACTGCTCAGGGGCCGGGCAGTCATGAGTCTGGGCTTGCTGGGCCACTCGGTGGGTGCTCACGACAGGCGCCAGCACGTGGCGGGGGATGGGGTGGGTGGGGTGGGGGAGTTGGGGGGGAGACTTGGCAGTTGGGCTCCCATGACGAATGTCTGGGGTGGGGTGGGGTACTGTTTGTGAGGTGGCTGAAGTCATGGACCTGCACAAGCAGCGACAGGCCATGTGGGCTTCGATGGAAGAGCTGGGGGCCAGGGAAGGGGGCGGGACCTTTCCGGGTGTGGCCAGGCCCATCTCTTGCTGGCAGCTCTCAAATTCTATTCCCTATCCTCCCCTCTCTTACCCAGCCAGCCTGCTTCTCCCAGGAGCCTGGAGTACATCCCCTGCCCCACCCTGCTTTAAAATGAAAGATGGGTCTCACTGCCTAGCCCAGGCCACCCTCCAGGGCGCGCACTTCTCTGAGTCCTGGGATCGCAGGCCGGCGCCCACAGTGACATCAAACTATACATGTGTGATTACGAGCCTAGCCACCTTCTATGGCTCCCGTGCCCCGCAGGATCAAGTCCTAGCGTTAATCACGGCAAGGAACCTGCTGGAGCAGGGCTCCTGCCACAACCCCCTGGTCACCTGACATTCCTGGCCTCCTGCAAAACAGGCCACTTAGGCCCTGGCGTTGGCTGCCTGGCTGCCAGGACCCTTGTTTTGAATGACAAATCAAGACACTGCCCGCCTCTCTGTTCCTCTCCTGAGCTGGGATGGCCATCTGGAAATCACTTGGTTGTTGTCTGTCTGTCCATCTGTTTCCTCTCTGCAGCAGAATGCCAGCTCCTCAAGGCAGGGCCGGACTATGTTCCCTGGAGGGACGCTGAGGAGAGCTGGGCCAGGTGGGGAGAACCTCCGCTCCAGCCAGAGCGGCCGGTGCTCCTGGTTTACAGCAGCCAGCAAGAGCTTGCCCCCTGCACCAGGCCTGCACCCTCACCCTCCTGTCTTACCCACAAACACCCCCCTTTCAAAGCCCAGATCTGGGACCAGTGAGCTGGTTCAGCAGGTAAAGGCGCTTGCCCTGCAGGCCTAGTACCCTGAGTGACTCCATCAGGCCACTCTGATGTCCGTGCGAGCACGCAGTGCACACAAACACAAAAAAACAGATCTGCTGCCTCCTGCTGAAACCTTTCCTGGCCGTCCTCTGCCCTCAGGGTCTCCTTGGCTGGCCAGGCCTGCGCTGAGGGACACGCAAGCTCCACTCTCTTCCCCAGCCCCAGCCCTTCGTACCTACTGCTCCTCCTGGGAAACCTCCCTATAATGCCACCTTCCCTTTCTGCTTTTTAAATTTGAGGCAAAGTGTCACTATGTAGCCTAGGCCAGCCTGGAAGTGACAATCCTTTGGCATCAGCCTCCAGAGTGCTGCCATTAGCAGCACCTGTGCCAACGGGGCCTGGCTGATTGGCTTCTTTTCTTTCTTTCTTTTTTTTTTTTTCTTTTTTTTTTTTGTCAACATCCACAGCCAGAGCTGTGGGGCTTAGCCTGTGCAAGGCCCTGGGTTTTTGATTCCCAGCAATGACCCCTTGCACCCACTCTCACTCCCCCACCCACCAAAAAAATTATGACACAGGCACCCACGTAACTACACCCCAGGCTGAAAACATCTAGCCAGCTTCCGAGGCTGCGTACTAGTGCAGTTCATCATGTCTTTGTCACCATTTGTCTGTCTGGGGCTGGCCGACAGCGGACCTGGCACACACACACACTGGCTCATGAACAAATGGCAAGTTCTGGGCTAGAGAGTGCTGTGGGGGTGGAGCCAGGGCATGGAAGTCTCGTGACAGGCCTGTTCAGACAGGAGCGCCACCCGTCCCCTGGGTGCTGGGTTCAAGCACTGTGCTGTCTGCTATCCCTAAGACCCACAGGAAAGCTGAGCGTGGTGGTGTACACCTGTAATCCCAGCACTCGAAAGGCAGAGGCAGGTGGATCGCTGTGAGTTCGAGGCCAGCCTGGTCTACAAGCGAGTCCAGGACAGCCAAGGCTACATAGAGAAACCCTGTTTCGAAAAAACAACACAAACCAAAACAAACAAATCACCTCATTTCTAACGTGGTGTGGTGGCGACCAGGGGTACTTTCCAGCTCCTCAGAGGCAGAGGCAGGAGGAGTACCACAAGTCTGAGTCCAGCCTGGTCTACATAGTTGAGTTCCAGGCTAGCCAGGGCTAACGAGGAAGGTCCGGTCTCAGAGACAGATACCCCACCACCCCGCACCCCACAAAGAGAAGAAAGCAAACAAGCTGTCCTATCCCACTGTCTGTAACTGGTCCAGCGCAGTGTCTGTGATGTCAGGAGATGGGCGGGGAGCACTGCTGCAGTCTCAGAAAGAAACGCACAGCCATTTAAGAGACAACGCCTCCCTCCTCTTACCGCCCAGATCACCTCAGGCACCCCATTTTGGGAAATGCTGTTCCCCACTAAAGCCCGTTGCCTAGGAGAAAACTTCAGGAAGCAGCTTTAGCGAGTAGATAAGAATGAATTGCAATTAGCGTCAATTGTCTATATGCAAATTAAACCTCCCAATCACCAAGGCCACGTGTATAGTGGGGCTCCCCTCCCGCCCAGCCCTCCCCTCCTGGGTTCGGCAAGTTCGTCTCCACTCCTCTGCCTCAGCCACCATCCACGCCTGGCATCACTACTGCCTTTGTATCGTGGATTTCAAAACCCTAAAAGAAAAAAAAAAAATGTTTTCCCCAGTGCTAGGGGTTGAACCCAGGACAGAGGTCAGTTCTGCCTCCGGCCCACGTTTAACTGTTTAACTGTTGCTGCTGTGTTTGTTCTGAAATAGGGTCTCACTGAGTTGCCCGGGATGGCTTTGAACTTGTGATCATCCTGCTCTCACGGAGCTGAGATCACAGACCTGTGCTGTCTGTCCGGCCCCACCAGCGTGCCAACAGGGACCACAGCTGGCTTGGAATGGCCTGCTGTGTCCTCTGGCCTCCGTGTGCCTGCACCTCTGCAGTCCTGCACTGTCCGTTCCCCGTGGGGAGGGGCAGGCCGGCATCACCTGGGCCAGCAGAGCTCTCCAAGAAATACGTATTGAATGACTGAATGACTGAGGCCAGAAGTTGAGAACTACTTGTCTAGGAAGGTGGCCTAAGATAGCACCCTCACTCTGTCTTTTTCTTTGTCTCCATGGCAACCCTCCTGGGCTCAGGGAAGCTGAGGACTCAGGAGCTCCCAACCGACCTGCTGGTTTTCTTTTCTGTCTTTCCTGGCTCTCCTACTTCGTCTTGCTGTTCTGGGATTTGAACTCACGACCTCACAAATACTAGGCAGACATTGCACTACTGTGCTACATGCCCAGTCCAGCCATGACGGCTTTTAAATCTGCTAGAGACGCTTGGGGGAGCCGTGAAATCCTTCTGGCAAGGACAAAGCTATGTTCCACAGCTTATGACTAGACCAGGCCAAGGTGTGCTGCTAGTGAGTGCTGAGACTGCAGCCACCCACGGCTCAGGGCTGGGGACATGGCTGCAGCCATCCACACATGGCTCAGGGCTGGGGACATGGCTACAGCCATCCACATATGGCTCAGGGCTGGGGACATGGCTGCAGCCATCCACACATGGCTCAGGGCTGGGGACATGGCTGCAGCCATCCACACATGG
Organism: Acomys russatus; assembly: GCF_903995435.1. Classification (NCBI taxonomy): domain Eukaryota; kingdom Metazoa; phylum Chordata; class Mammalia; order Rodentia; family Muridae; genus Acomys; species Acomys russatus. The sequence goes on from NC_067155.1 coordinate 18,797,103, forward strand.
CTCAGGGCTGGGTTCATGGCTGCAGCCACCCATGGCTCAGGGCTGGGGACATGGCTACATCTACATATGGCTCAGGGCTGGGGACATGGCTGCAGCCTTTCACGCATGGCTCAGGGCTAGGGACATGGCTGCTGCCATCCACACATGGCTCAGGGCTGGGGACATGGCTGCTGCCATCCACACATGGCTCAGGGCTGGGGACATGGCTGCTGCCATCCACCCACGGCTCAGGGCTGGGGACATGGCTGCTGCCATCCACCCACGGCTCAGGGCTGGGCAGAGGCAGGTGGATCACTGTGAGTTCCAAGTCCACATGGGGAGTTTCAGGCCAGCAGCCACATGGTGGCTCACGACCATCTGTAATGAGATCTGGTGCCTTCTTGTGGCGTGTAGGCGCACATGCGGGCAGAATACTGTATAAATAATAAATACAACTTTTTAAAAAATGGATAAATTTTAAAAAGGGGGGTGGCTGGAGAGATGGCTCAGATTTCTCTTCCAGAGGACCTGGGTTCAATTCCAGCACAGATGTGGCAGCTCACAGCTCTCTGTAACTCCAAGATCTAACACTGATAGACATACATGCAGGCAAAACACCAATGCACATAAAAATAATGAAAAAGAAAAAAGAAAAAAAAGAAAAGAGACAAAGGCATGGGATTATACAGGGAATTTTGGAGTCCACAGGCGCATGTGCCAAGAAGCATTTTATCCCAGGAAGGCCCTGAGTTCTGCAGAACATTCTGGGTTCAGTCTTCAGGGAAGGGGGCCTGTGGCCTCTAGCAAGCATGTCAGGGGGCCACCTGGTGGGACCAAACTCAGCCTCTACCGAACACCCCACCTCTCTTTCTCTGCAGACTGTGCACTGCTTTCCCAGGAGTGCTAAGTGTGTGGGTTCAGATCCCGGGCTGAGGTGCAGTGCACTCTCCCGCTTGGCTCCCCACGGGTGCTTCTCAGAGCGTGGTCCAGAGACCGCCGCACCCACAGCGTCCACAGCTGAGAGCGTTAAAAGAAAAAAAAAAAAAAAGCATATTCTTGAGGCCCAGCCAACCCACTGAGAAAGCATGCACAGTTTGGGGTCTGCTGCTCAAAGCTAGAGGCTGGAAGGGCCAAACCCTGCCTCTGTAGACCTCAGCTGCAGCTGGGATGGTCACATGACACCGCCAGCTGTGGGTGGGAGGGGAGGGCAGGGATGCCACGACTCCCCTTTGTCCTCTGGCCCCACCTTGAGACCAGAGAGCTGGCCAGCTGCCAGAGAAGGCAGAGACCGCTCCTCAGGGCCTAGCAAGCCTAGTCCACCCTTTCTGGCCTTTGTGTCAGGAGACTGCTTTTTTTTTTTTTTTTTTTTGTTTTTCGAGACAGGGTTTCTCTGTGTAGCCTTGGCCATCCTGGGCTCACTTTGTAGACCAGGCTGGCCTCGAACTCACAGCGATCCATCTGCCTCTGCCTCCCGAGTGCTGGGATTAAAGGCGTGCGCCACCACGCCCGGCTCTGTGTCAGGAGACTGCTAAGGAGCTACATGCTTGCCCCACAAACACACTTGTCATAGATAAACGCTGAAGCTCCCACATTGGTCAGAGAGAGCAGAGAGAGAAGACAGAGGGCTGCAAAGAACCAGAGACAGATGACAACGACGCGGCCAGGCCTTTCTCTCCCTCTATCTGGATGCCCGCCAAGCCAGCTCTGCAAGCAAGCGCAGTTACCAACAAACATGTCTTGGAGGAAGGGTCTCACATGAGACCTGCCGCTGGTGTGGCCCTCACCTGGGTTGCCTCGGTGGGTCTCGGCTGCCCCCCACCAGGCCTGGGGGGGTGCTGGACGCTGAGGAGTACAACTTCGGCCGGTAGCCCTTGTTCTGGCCAGCCACCATGGGCGCGGGGGAGACTTCCCGCCGCCGGTCTGTGGGGTGGGGCCTCCCGGCGGCCTCCCGGCCCCCGCCGCAGAGGCCTATGCTTCCCGGGGGCTTGTGTGGCTTCGTGGGCCTAGGTGCTTTGGCCAGGGACATACAGCTGGGGCTGGAGGTGTAGAGTGTGGTGTCGATGCCGCTGTCACTCGAGCCACCCTTGGAGAAGGGGTCCGGCTCAGGCTCCATGGGGTCCAGGGCGTCGAACCATCGGTCCTCGCTATGGCTGCTGGAGGCATTGCTGGAGAGGGTATTGCTGCTGGAATGGCTTGAGTATTGAGGTTCACCCTGGAAGGCAAGGCGGCCGTGTCACCCTGACCCCTCCCTTACTGGCACAGCTACCATACACAAGGGATTTACACTGCCCCTGCTCCACTCCCCGCCAGCCTCAGTTTATACATTTGTAAGTAAGATGTGTGACTAACAGTTCTGACTCATCTGGTGTTTGGGTCGACATAGCTGAATGTCCCTCAAGCTGAGGCCTGGGGCCCCTCCTAACTCCAGTACCCTCCTCCCTTCTTGACAATGGTACCTCCATCTTTTTAGCACCTGCTCTGCAAACCTGCTTGCTGCCTGTGCCTACCAGACACCTAACCCTGGCGCCCTCTTCTTTGTCTCCGAATCCAACATGCTGCCAACGCATGGCCAGAGGAAAGCCGTGAGCGTCTGTAGGGGACGCTCTGGTGTCACCACCCCATCTCTCCTCTACATCACGGCTCCAGCCTCAGGGCCTTTGCACTTGCTGCTCCCTCTGTCACATGTTTCTCTCAGCTCGTTTTATGGCTCAGTCCTAGCTTCCTTCAGAGTCGCCTCCTGAGCTGGCTGGCTTTATGTCGGCTTGACAGAAGCTAGGGGTATTAGTTAGACAGGACGGAGCCTTGACTAAGAAAAGGCCTTCAGAAGATCAGGCGGTGGGCAGGCCTGTAGGGCATTTTCTTTATTCTTCCTTTTTTTTTTTTTTAAAGATCTATTTATTTATTATGCATATAGTGCTCTGCCTGCATGTACACCTGCAGGCCAGAAGAGGGCGCCAGATCTCACTGTAGATGGTCGTGAGCCACCATGTGGTTGCTGGGAACTGAACTCAGAACCTCTGGAAGGGCAGGCAGTGCCCTTAACCGCTGAGCCATCTCTCCAGCTCTGTTTAAGTCTGCCCTGGCTTCCTATCCTGATGAACAGTGCTGCGGAAGTGTACGCTGAATGAACCCTCCCCTCCCCAAGCTGCTTTGCTCGTGGTGTTTCAGCACAGCAGTAGTGACCCTGGCCGAGATGCCTCCTCCAGGGGCTCTGATGACTGTGTTACCCACGGCAGCACTGTCTGTCATGTGGTCCTTACCTGGGCTCTCTCAGCAGGCTGTTACGCTTCTGTCCACTTTTGGCTTGCTGCCCTCTTCCCCACACCTCCCCCCGCCCCCCCCCCCCGCCGCCATGCCAGCTTCCTGAGGACAGTGGCCTCTCTCACCTCTTCACCATTATGATCCCAATGTGGAACCAGGTTGCCAAAAGACCACACTAGATACACAGGACTCCATTTCCCAGCCTTCCTTGCAGGGATGGAGTCCCGGCCACTGCCCTGTAGGTAGAAGTGACTTGCGCCATCTCTGGCCTGGGCAGAAAAATCTCCCCCTGGAACCCTGTCTCTCCACTACCCTACCACGGCAATTACGTGGGTCCCAATGAGGGAGCCAGGAGAGGGCTCGGGGCCCCTAAGGGACAGTGAATGATAGAATGGAGCCGGAGCCTCGGATTCACTCTGTGGCACACTGCATGCCTGCACTGCACCCTTCGGGGTGCCCACGGTCTCTGAAATGCAAGGGCCGTAGGCACAGGACTTGCCCACCAGCACTGACGTAGTGCAGAGAGGAGGGAAAGGATTTGTCAAAGGCTGAGGGTTGGAGCCAGGGTGTTATTTAGCCCCCAGTAGAGGGGGCCGCAGCTATGGCTGAGGATGAGCCCCCAGGGGCCCCACTCAGCTCTCAGCAGCGGTGTGTCCAGGAAAGGCAGCAGCCAGCAGCCAGCCACTGCAGGCCTCACTCCCTGGGTGAGGCAGGGCTGGGCCGGGCACATACTCACTTTGGAATGTCTGTTGGGAGAATCTTTGCCAGCTGCGTCCTGCCTGGAGGGATGCTTGCTTCCAGCCATGGCTGAGAGCCGGGCCTGGGCCGGCACGTGCCACAGAGGCTCTGCAGGAAAAGAGAAGACACAGGCATGGGTGGTTAGGGCCAGGGCCTGATAACCTACTCTGAATGATGGTTGCACGGGCCCACTCTTTGGCCAGCCTGGCTGCTCCTCAGGCTGTACCAAAGCACCCCTTGGCTTCACCAGCAGCACTCAGCAGCAGGGGATATTTACTGAGCGCGTACTATGTGCTGGACGCACTCTTCGAGCTTTATGTAGTTAACTCAGGGAAGCACATGGCTTCCGTCACTGCCCCCTGGGGAGGCTGAGCACAACTGTCATGTCATGGCCAGCTGCAGCGTCTCTGTACAGGCATGCACATCTCCTTCCTGATATTCTTGGGGAGGTCAATCTTACGGATGGACTGGGCAGTCTTGCATTTTGTTTAACTTATTTCATCTCTGAGTGAGTGGGGGCGTGGCATATGTGTGCGGGTCAAGGACAGTTGTTGGGAGTTTTTTGACGTGGGTGTTTCTTTTTCTCCCCTCCTCTCCCCAACCCCCTCCAGACAGGGTTTTTCTGTGTAGCCCTGGCTGCCTGGAACTCGCTTTGTAGACCAGGCTGGCCTCGAACTCACAGATCTGACTGCTGACTGCTTCTGCCTCCCCAGTACTGGGATTAAAGGCGCGTGCCATTACTGCGCCACCACTGCCCAGCATGGCCCAGCAGACGTGGGCATCTCTTGTTCTTTCTGCTGCTTAACTCCAAGCTGGCTGGCCGGAGATTACAGGCGATTCTCCTGTCGCTGTTTTCCACCTTGCTGTGGGAATGCTGGGATTACAAGTGCACACCACCACACCTGGACTACAGATGTGCACCACATGTGGATTACAGATGCTCATCACCACACCTGGATTATAGATGCACATCACCACACCTGGATTACAGATGTGCACATGTGGATTACAGATGATCATCACCACACCTGGATTACAGATGTGCACCACATGTGGATTACAGATGCTCACCACCACACCTGGATTACAGATGCCTATTATCACACCTGGATTACAGATGCACACCACCACACCTGGATTACAGATGCACACCACCACACCTGGATTACAGATGCCTATTACCACATCTGGATTGCAGATGCACACGACCACATCTGGCCTTTCGTGTGGGTTCTGGGGATCTAATGCAAGTCACCAGACTTGTGTCGTGGCAGCTGTTTCATCCACTGAGTCAACTCCCTAGCCCTGTATTTATTTACTAACATTTGTATTACATTATTTTTTTGTGTGTATGCACATGTCCCTGGGGACTGAATTCAGGTCTTCAGGCTTGGTGCCAAGTGCCATCTTGGCAGCTCCTTATTGTTGTTTTTGAGGCAGTGTCCCACGGTGCAGCCCAGGCTGGCCTGGGACTAATTTTGACCGTCCCATCGCAGTCTTCCCAGTGTGGGCACTGAAGGCGTGCATCACCACGCCTGGCTGCATTTACCAGGTTGCTGAACAGGCCCAGCACTACTGAAGTGGGTGCCGGGACCACCCTGAGTCGAAGAGAACCATCGAAGCCCAGAGAGGTTAAGTAACTGGCTCGAGGTCACACAGGCAGAAATGGTCAGGCAGTCAGAGTCTCTGCTGCCCGGTCCCCCACCTTCCCGGGGTTCTCGGACTGCTGGAAACACCCAGCAGCGCCTGCAAGGGCTTGGAAAGTGTCCTAAGGATGAGCGGTCCTGGGGCCTGGTGGGGACTTGTTTGACCTTCGACCTTCCTTGAGGCAGAGATGTCTAGGATTCGGCCAAGGGTTGGGGTCACTGTGGCGGTGCCTGTGCAGGAACTTGCTGCCCGGCCCATGGGAGCATACGCTTACAACCCGAAGCTGCAGAGGGCAGACAGGGTACTGCAGGACCCGTGTTCCTGGGGAGGAAGATGGGCCTGGGTCTGGTAGACACTTTCCTAGCCTGGGTGCTCTGCATGGCAGGAGACAAGTGGCTGTGGATGGTGTGGATGGTGGGTTGACCCAACCGGTCTCAGTTCAAATCCCAATTATGCCACTTGCCAGCAGCAACCTCAGGCAAGGGACAAATCTTCCATGGTTCACCTGCCTCATTTCTGTCCTAGGGCTGTCACAGCGCTGCTGCTGTGAGTCAGCGGGAGGGAGGTGGGGCACCCAGCACAATGCCGGGCATGTGGCCGCTGACACCATGACTGCTCACTGCATGGTGGCCGGCTGGGCATGTGGCCGCTGACATCGGAGGCCAGCAGAGCCCCGTGTGCCACTGCTCCAGGTCCTTGTCATCCATGCCACCCTTCCTGAATTATCCTTCCGCTGTGTCTTCCATGTGCTCTGAACTTAATGAAGTCCCGGTGTCCATGTATGTGCACGCGGGCGCGCATGAGGGAAGGCGTTAGTCGCCTTATATTGAGGTCCCAGGGATGGAGGAGAGGGCTGGCACTGCAGGACAGCAAGGAGACCCTTGGGGTCTTACGTGCCCCCCATCTGGGGGCCTCTGCTGAATGCTGAGTCCCCCGTTTTGCACTTTGTTCTGATGAAAGAGCCACACCCCTCTCCTCTTCTGACTGGAGAATTAAAAAAGGACACAAATCTGTCTTGGAAACAGACGACAGAGCCAGGCGCAGCACCCGCCCACCGAGGAGGGACAAATGGCGTCATGAGCCCTCAGGCAGCAGAGAGATCATCCCCACCGTCCCTGGTTCAGTCCTCCCTGCTGCTAATCCTGGGTGTGTGGCTGAGGTCACCCTTCCCAGCTGCCTGCGAACCCTTAACACCTTCCAGGAGGACTTCGTTGGCCTCCCTGCCTCTCCTTTCTAACACTTCATCAGCCATCTTCCCTGTGAACCCCCTGGGCTGTTCCTCCAAGGTCCTTAGGCTTCAAAGGGGTTTCAACGTTGTTACAAGAGACTGCGTTTAAACTATTCATCCAAGTGGTGCAGATACACAATTCATAACACCCCCACCCCCGTGTGTGTGTGTGTGTGTGTGTGTGTGTGTGTGTGTGTGTGTGCATGCGGTCACACACGCCTGTAATCCTGGCACTTATGAGGACAAGGAGGATTAAGAATGCTAGGCTATCCTCAGCTACACAGTGAGCATGAGGCTAGCCTGGACTACATAGCAAGACTCCCCTTTCTAAATGAACGAATATGTAAATTCAATAGCACCGAATTAAAAGAAAGATACAAAACAAACCACACCATGATAGCACAGTACATCTACTGCACTGGCCTAACCAAATAGGTTGTTAAGGACACACAACCATAGAGGGCTTCTACGACAGCTGGGAGTCAGAGGCAGGAGGATTGCTGTGAGTTCGAGGCCAGCCTGGTCTACAAAGGGAGTCCAGGACAGCCAAGGCTACACAGAGAGACCCTGTCTCGAAAAAAACCAAACCTCCCCCACTCCCCGACCCCAAAACAAGAATGCGTCTGTGTCACTGGTGCAGTGGCAGTGGCTCAGCACCCCGGGGCGTGGTTTGGCGGTCTCTTGTAAACTCAAATGCACAATCCACCTGTTCTATACGTAGGAACACACGCTCGGGGAGCGGACAGATGACGATGGTTCTAAGCAGCCTTAAACGGGTCCCCTCGGTCTCCTTCAGGCGCTGGAGTGGGGTGTGCTCAGACAATGGAATACTAAATACAGAAATCCCACACCGCATTCGGTCGCGTGAGGCTGCCTGGCACAGGCACGACACTGAGCCAAGCAATCCAGACGCACGAGAGCACAGCAGATGTGGTGTGCTTTTACAGTCTGTGTAGTCTCAAGCCAGGTAAGAAGAATGGAGGGGCCCACCTGTGACATCATGAGGGAGAGGTCGCACGGGGGAGGGGCGGGTGGTGTTGGCGGCCCCTCGTCGTGACATCTTACCTGGTTTTGGGCGCTCCATGGTGCTCTCCTGGCTGGTCAGGCCACCTGAAGAGGAGTCACCGCTAGAAGTCCCATCGTGGATAAAGTGAGGGTCAAATGACAGTAGTGGGTGGGGGGCAGCTGTGTACCTGCAAGGTAGAGAGGGACCCCAGGTTAAGTCCCCGCAGTGACAGCACCAGAGGAGTCTGTGACCTGCTTGCCAGGAGGCTGTGCTGTGTGGCCTGGGGCAGTGAGCTGCCGGCAAGGCTGGCGGCGCAGCCTGGTTATCTGCTATTAACTGAAGTTCAGCGAAGAGGCTCTCCTGGGATGCCTGCCAGGGAGGTGGTGGCGGCAGGGAGCGCAGGGCACAGCAGACTTCTCGAGGAGGGAGGGCACACGGCCACTTGGGTGACTGCCCCGCTTATTCAGGGTTTTGAGACTCTTGGTTGTAGAAGTGGGGGGTACTTAGCCTTCCTGAGAGCTTTGGCCCCAGCTTTACTGCAAGCGCCCTTTTCTCTGAGGGAGCTAGGCCAAAATCTGGCCGCTTTTGGTGGGTCCAGGAGACGCAGTAGACCCGGGCTGGACAGTACGGTGTTTCCTACCTCAATGCTGCCTTCTGCCTAGCCAGTTATAATCAATGCCCAGGCCAGAGCCTGTTTCCCTAGACGTTAAGGGGTGATCATGCCTGGTGGTGGTGGCGCACGCCTTTAATCCCAGCACTCGGGAGGCAGTGGCAGGTGGATTGCTGTGAGTTCGAGGCCAGCCTGGTCTACAAAGCGAGTCCAGGACGGCCAAGGCTACACAGAGAAACCCTGTCTCAGAAAAAAAAAAAAAAAAAAAAAAAAAAAAGTGATCACAATAGGCCCTTCCTCACAGCACTTAGCTTGTGTCCAACATTGGAAACACGGGGAGTTGAGACATTTGGCCCAGAGCCGTGTTCCTTTATTGGAGGGAGATACCACAGCAGGCGAGGGCCATGGGCCTGTGACTTGAAAACAAGGCAGAGTTGGGCTGAAACCCCAGCCCTCAGTTGGGCAAGAGCATTGACTGAAATTATAGTTGTCTCCTGTTTTGCTCTGAGGTTAATGATTCATTCTTTTAAAAATACTTCTTTTTATCACGTCTATTTACGTGCGTGCACACGTGCCTGTGCCTCGTGTGCGGAGGTCAGAGGACACCACGCATGACTCTGCCGTCTCTTCTTCCATGGGTTCTTGGGACTGAACTCAGGGTGTTAGGGCCGGCAGCAGGTCCCACGACCACTCACAGATCTCGCTGGCTCTGCCCTTCTGTTTTCGTCTTGTCTTGGGACGGCATGTTACGTAGCCCACATTGGCCTGCAGCCAGCTATGTAGCAAAAGATTGCTTTGAGCACTCGGGCCTCCTGCCTCCCACCTCCCCTAGGGCTAGGATTATCAGCTTTACTGGGCAGAGCGTGGTCTTTGTGCTTGAAAATCACGGCCAAGGCGGGAGAGTGGAGAAATCTCAAAGATGCCCTCAGGCACATCACACAACACAGGGAGGGGACAGAGTTCCAGGGCGGCAGCAGCTCACTGGCTCACTGTCGGGGCTCCAACAGACAACTCTTGTTTTGGCTTGAACCTTGAATGCCCCGCCCTCTCATGTTTCAGAAGTTTGGTCCCCAGTTGGTGGCGTTACTTTTGGAAGGTGAGGTCTATCCTGAAGAGACTGGTCACTTGCTCGTGGGCTCACGCTGTCTGAGGACACTGCTGTTTCCTGGCCGCCTGTGACAGTAAGGTACATTTCTCCACACACTCCCACAAGCACGCGGGGCCAAGCAGCTATGGCCCACCTCTCCCAAAACCAGTTCTCTTGAGTTGTTTTGGCCAAACACTTGCATCACAGTGACTGAAGAACAAGTTAACTGTCTCCCCTCCCCTATACCCACCCCCCCCCATTGCAACTTGGTTAAAAAAATGGAGTTGTGCGAGGGGCAATTCTGAGTGCTCGAGAGAAACCTCCAAACACAAGAGCCTGGTGTCCTCGGTTTCTTCAAAAAAATGGGGTTGTTCTTGAATTCTGCTTTCATGTTCCTGCCGGGTGCAGCAGACGGGGTTATCCATTAGGGCAGGGCGCTGCTTTCTGCTTATGTGCCTCTCTGGAACAGGGAACTTTTGCCCTGTGCAGCGCCTGTCCTTGTGATAGGGTAGAAACTGTCTGACGCTCTGACTGAAGTTGGCTGTCGGATGAGACTTTAGTCAGCCGCGGCTCCATTCTCCCGGGTCTCAAAGCCTCTAGAGCGGTGAACACCCCTCACCTTGCCATGTCCACCTACCTCAGGTTAAGCCACTCATGGTGTGGCCTTTTCTGTCTCTCTGGGGCAGGGGCAGCGACATGACACAATTTTGGCTAAATGGGGGTTTATAGGGTTATTAAGACTTCTATAAAATATTTGTGGCTTTCCACTTCTACCATGTACTGGGCCAGATTTCCTGGCCCGTGTGATTGGCTTTGATGGTGATGACCAGTCACTAAGGAGCTGGAAGGGAAATAGTGGGGGGTGGGGGTGTGTGGGGGTGGGGTAGGGAGTGTGGGTAGGGAGTGGGGGTGTGTGGGTGTGTGGGTGTGGGGGTAGGGGGTGGGTGTGGGGGAAGGAGTGTGGGGGTGGGGGGCTGGGGGTAGGGAGTGGGGGTATGGGGGATGGGGGTAAGGAGTGGGATTGTGGGGGATGGGGGTAGGGAGTGGGGGTGTGGGTAGGGAGTGTGGGTGTGTAGGGGGTGGGGTAGGGAGTGGGGGTGTGTGGGGGTGGGGGTAGGGAATGGGGGGGATGAGACTGCTGTCAGAACAGGGTGGGTCCTCCGTGCCCTGTTAACCTGCTAACCAACAGTGTAACTGCGGAGTAGGTAAGGAACTTCGTTATTTCAGTTTCATGTAGCCCAGGTTAGCCTGGAAACCGCTACATGGCTGGGTATTAACTTGAACCCCAGATCCCCCCGTCACTACCCAAGTGCTGGAATTACAGGTGAGTGCCCATTTTAGGGATCTGGGCGCTATGCACCCTAGGCAAGTATCTATCAACTAGCTCTATCTCCGAACCCTTTTTAACCTTTTAGGTTTCAGAGCTGCAACTATGGATTACATAGTTTACCAATGCCCTGCGCACCTAAGACCCCAAGTCCAATGCCCTCCGCACCTCAGACCCCAAGTCCAATGCCCTCCGCACCTCAGACCCCAAGTCCAATGCCCTGCGCACCTCAGACCCCAAGTCCAATGCCCTCCACACCTCAGACCCCAAGTCCAATGCCCTCCGCACCTCAGACCCCAAGTCCAATGCCCTGCGCACCTCAGACCCCAAGTCCAATGCCCTGCGCACCTCAGACCCCAAGTCCAATGCCCTGCGCACTTCAGACCCCAAGTCCAATGCCCTGCGCACCTCAGACCCCAAGTCCAATGCCCTCCGCACCTCAGATCCCAAGTCCAATGCACTCCGCACCTCAGACCCCAAGTCCAATGCACTGCGCACCTCAGACCCCAAGTCCAATGCCCTCCGCACCTCAGACCCCAAGTCCAATGCCCTCCGCACCTCAGACCCCAAGTCCAGTGCCCTGCGCACCTCAGACCCCAAGTCCAGTGCCCTGCGCACCTCAGACCCCAAGTCCAGTGCCCTGCGCACCTCAGACCCCAAGTCCAATGCCCTCCGCACCTCAGACCCCAAGTCCAATGCCCTCCGCATCAGACCCCAAGTCCAATGCCCTCCGCACCTCAGACCCCAAGTCCAATGCCCTCCGCACCTCAGACCCCAAGTCCAGTGCCCTCCGCACCTCAGACCCCAAGTCCAATGCCCTGCGCACCTCAGACCCCAAGTCCAATGCCCTCCGCACCTCAGACCCCAAGTCCAATGCCCTCCGCACCTCAGACCCCAAGTCCAATGCCCTCCGCACCTCAGACCCCAAGTCCAATGCACTGCACACCTCAGACCCCAAGTCCAATGCCCTCCAGACCTCAGACCTCAAGTCCAATGCACTCTGCACCTCAGACCCCAAGTCCAATGCACTGCACACCTCAGACCCCAAGTCCAATGCACTGCACACCTCAGACCCCAAGTCCAATGCCCTCCGCACCTCAGACCCCAAGTCCAATGCACTGCACACCTCAGACCCCAAGTCCAATGCCCTCCGCACCTCAGACCCCAAGTCCAACGCCCTCCGCACCTCAGACCCCAAGTCCAATGCCCTGCGCACCTCAGACCCCAAGTCCAATGCCCTGCGCACTTCAGACCCCAAGTCCAATGCACTGCACACCTCAGACCCCAAGTCCAATGCCCTCCAGACCTCAGACCTCAAGTCCAATGCACTCTGCACCTCAGACCCCAAGTCCAATGCCCTGCGCACCTCAGACCCCAAGTCCAATGCCCTGCGCACCTCAGACCCCAAGTCCAATGCCCTCCGCACCTCAGACCCCAAGTCCAATGCACTGCGCACCTCAGACCCCAAGTCCAATGCCCTCCGCACCTCAGACCCCAAGTCCAATGCCCTCCGCACCTCAGACCCCAAGTCCAGTGCCCTGCGCACCTCAGACCCCAAGTCCAATGCCCTGCGCACCTCAGACCCCAAGTCCAATGCCCTGCGCACCTCAGACCCCAAGTCCAATGCCCTCCGCACCTCAGACCCCAAGTCCAATGCCCTCCGCATCAGACCCCAAGTCCAATGCCCTCCGCACCTCAGACCCCAAGTCCAATGCCCTCCGCACCTCAGACCCCAAGTCCAGTGCCCTCCGCACCTCAGACCCCAAGTCCAATGCCCTGCGCACCTCAGACCCCAAGTCCAATGCCCTCCGCACCTCAGACCCCAAGTCCAATGCACTGCACACCTCAGACCCCAAGTCCAATGCCCTCCAGACCTCAGACCTCAAGTCCAATGCACTCTGCACCTCAGACCCCAAGTCCAATGCACTGCACACCTCAGACCCCAAGTCCAATGCACTGCACACCTCAGACCCCAAGTCCAATGCCCTCCGCACCTCAGACCCCAAGTCCAATGCACTGCACACCTCAGACCCCAAGTCCAATGCCCTCCGCACCTCAGACCCCAAGTCCAACGCCCTCCGCATCTCAGATCCCAAGTCCAATGCACTCTGTACCTCAGACCCCAAGTCCAGTGCCCTCCGCACCTCAGACCCCAAGTCCAATGCCCTCCGCACCTCAGACCCCAAGTCCAATGCACTGCGCATCTCAGACCCCAAGTCCAATGCCCTGCGCACCTCAGACCCCAAGTCCAATGCCCTCCGCACCTCAGACCCCAAGTCCAATGCACTGCGCATCTCAGATCCCAAGTCCAATGCACTGCGCACCTCAGACTCCAAGTTCAATGCCCTCCGCACCTCAGACCCCAAGTCCAATGCACGGCGCACCTCAGACCCCAAGTTCAATGCACTGCGCACCTCAGACCCCAAGTCCAGTGCCCTCCGCACCTCAGACCCCAAGTCCAGTGCCCTCTGCACCTCAGACCGAGTCCACCTTTGTTAACCTAAGTCTCAGAGGTTTTCCGGCATAACCTGAGGGAAGTGGGAGGACAGACCCAGGGCCTTCTAAAAAACGTCTCCATCTCCTTGCTCCTGTGGCCTCTGTGGGTAATGGCCGTGTCCGTGGCCTCTGTGGGTAATGGCCGTGTCCGTGGCCTCTGTGGGTAATGACCGTGTCCCTGACCTCTGTGGGTAATGGCCATGTCCGAAAACCCAAGTCCAGTCCCTGGGATCCGATCCACATAGTAGGAGGAGAGGGCCAAATCCTGCAAGTTGTCCTCTGACCTCCACATGTGTGCCATGAAGCTCACGCACGTGTGCATGGGCCGGGGGATGGACCCCCCCCCACACACACACTATTAAAAACAAATTACAGGGGCTGGAGAGATGGCTCAGAGGTTGTGAGCACTGGCTGCTCTTCCAGAGGTCCTGAGTTCAATTCCCAGCAACCACATGGTGGCTCACAACCATCTATAGTGAGATCTGGCGCCCTCTTCTAGGTACACATGCAGACTGAACACTGTAATATGTGATAAATAAATAAATCTTTAGTTAAAAACAACAAAACAAAACAAACTACAGTGTGGTTTGCTTGAGATGTCCCCCATAGCCTTGGGCACTTGACTATGTGGTCCCCAGTGGGTGGTGCTGTGCGGGCAGGCTTAGGAAGTGTGTCACCTCACGGAAGTGGCTCTGAGAGCATAAAGGCCACTCTGAGTTTGCTCATTCTGTTTGGTGCTTGCAGCTCAAGAGGGGAGCCCTTGCCTGCTGCTGCAGCTGCCGTGCCTGCTGCACCGGCAGCGCCCCCATCCCCCTGGAATCCTAGGCCACAGGAACTCTTGTAAGTTGCCTTGGCAATGGTGTCTCAGTGTGGTTAGAGAGGAGCATCTGGCTCGGCTGGTGTGGGACAGAACGCCACGAATAGCTCCTGCCCGCGTGCCACCAGCCTGAAGCTGAGGCCACTGCTGAGGGGGCCACAGATGGACCACATGACTGATGACTGCTTCCTGAGCCCACCCTTCCTGGGCTGTCCCTGCTATACAGAACACATCCCTATGGCTTCCCAGTCTGCTTTTGGTGCCTCTGGTCAAGCGATCCGATGCCCACAGGGAGTGCGGAGCCTCTGTGAGCGATGCTGGTGTTCCTCAGCCCCTCTGGCCTTCACCTGGGGAGGGGGTGGCCAGAGGGAGAGACAAGCTACGACCCTCAACACTCAACAGACGAGCTGGGTGGTGCCTATAGCGTCACCACTAGTTTGAAGACATGTCAGGGCCATGCCTATGAAGACCCTGCCCTGACTGACAGATACTGCACTTTCTAGAAACTTGGCTCCAGGCCCTGCCATCCTCCTCCCTTTGACTACACTCAGCCTTCATAGTCTCCTCAAAGGGCGAGACACAGCACTAGAGGCTCAAAGACTCCTTTCTTTTCTCTGTTTTGCTTTGTTAAGATGAAGTTTCTTCTCTGTGTAGCCCTGGCTGTCCTGGACTCGCTCTGCAGCCCAGCCTGGCCTCGAACTCACAGCGATCCGCCTGCCTCTGGCCCCTGAGTGCAGGGATTAAAGGCGTGCGCCACCACACCTGGCTTAAGAGTCCATTCTTTCTTCTGCATTTGTCTGAGGGCCGGGTTTGTGGCAGTTTAAAGGGTCGTATCTAGGCAGCCCTGACTGCCACCAACCTTGACCTCAGCAGCTGCCCTCACACATGGCCAGCTGCCTTGGAAAACGTGCCCCATCATGGTGAGACACAGAAGCACGGACTCTTTATTTAGTGTCCCACAAGGTCAGTGACAAATCCTGGGCACTTGAGGGGAACGGCAGTGGAGGCTGGAACAAACCAGGGGAGAGTGGACAGCACTGATGGCCCAGGCGTGGCTGCTGCCCAATGTCTGCTCGGCGTGAATGTCTGCTCGGCGTGCCCTCCTCTGTCAGAGCAGCCCTATTGGACTTCCCCACACTTCCCAGGCTCCCTCGCAGTTTTGGCCAATGAAGCAACAATGAGAGTGTGTAAGACATCTGCCCCGGAGATCTCCTGGGAGGCGGGCAGGGGGACGGCAAGTTCAAGGCCAGCCTAGGCAACTTGGCAAGACTAAAGTAACACAGAGGCTGGGGGTGCAGCTCGGTAGCAGGGTGCTGGCCTGGCACGTGTGAGATCTAGACTGTAGTCCCCAGGACTGAGAAACACAAAGCCAAAACCGGGCTGGTGGGATGGTTCAGAGGGTGGAGGCACGTGCCTCGGAGCCTGACTACCTGAGCTGGATCCCCAGGACCCGACACGCTTTAAGTTGACCTCCGACCTCCACACACTTGTGCTTGGAATGCGTGCACCCACAAATACACACATACACACACACACCTACTTAAAAATGTAAAAGATTAAAAAAAAATCCAAATCCCAAATGAAGAGCAGGGTCTGATAACGTGGAAGAAAACAAACTGCCGAATTGGTTTCTGGTTCGCGGCTCACGGCTGAACCCACGCCCGACGGTGTCTCTAATGGGCCTCCTCTCTCAGCGGCGCCTCCCACTCAAGACACAGCCGTTTTGAGACAAGTTCTCACACATCTCAGACTAGCCTCAAACTCACTACGGCCCTGGACTTCCACGCTGGCCTCCACCTCTGGAGCGCTAGGCTTGACAGACACGGCCGCTCGCTTGCAGGGCTGGAGATCCCACGCAGGGCCTTAGCCAAGCTGGCCCACCCAGGGAGCCACGCCCCGAGCCCTCTTTGTCTGCGTGTGATGCCGGTGCGCTGTGTAGGCCGGATGTTAATCTTAGGTGGTTCTTTAGGACACATCCGCCTTGGTTTTTGAGACAGGGTCTCCTCACACGGGGGCCTGGGCTTAACCAGTTAGACCAGGCTATGCTGGGCAGCCAGCAAGGGCATCACCTGCCTCCGCCTCCTCAGTGCTGAAATCACAAACACAGCCCGTATTTATATCACTTGTGTGTATGTGTTCAGGGACACCTGCAAGTAAGTGTGTAACGCACGCACGCACGCACACGTGGAATGGGTGCCGTCTTCCTCTGCCATCTTTGACATTACCTGGGTCTTTCTGCACCTGGGGCTCACCAGTTAGCCAGGCTGGCAAGCCAGCTGAGATCTGAGTCAGCCCGTCTCCGCCCGCTCCGCACTGAGGCAGTAGGTGCCTGCAGCGACGGCGGGAGAACTCCTGTCAGGGTTAGAGACTGAACGCGGGGCCCTTGCTTATGTGCGGCAGGTATGCTCCTGACTGGGCCATCTCCCAACTCTCACTGAGTTTCTGGATGGGACTTTTAAATCTCTATCTTCTGTTTAATCTGTGCTCCTCAGTCTATGGAAGGCTGGGATGTCTCATACAGGGCACCCCCCCCTTTCTTTGTGGTTTTTCGAGACAGGGTCTCTCTGTGTAGCCTTGGCTGTCCTGGACTCGCTTTGTAGACCAGGCTGGCCTCGAACTCACAGAGATGTGCCTGCCTCTGCCTCCCCCAGTGCTGGGACTAAAGGCGTGCGCCACCACGCCCGGCTTACATGACCACTTTTAACACTTGCAAATTCTGGTGAACCTCACTAAAGTGAAGACAGCTCTTTATCTTGCGCTGTATGCCCAGCTCTGAGTAAACACGCCTGGAAGAAGAGTGGGCCGCATGGCTGCCTTCCATCTTGTCTGAGATGTGGTAATTACTCAATGTTTTCTTGAAAAAATTAAAAAATTACTTTCCAGATGAAGGCTCTGAGGAGGTTCTGATGGGACGGGCTGAGGAGCTGTGGCTCTGGGGCTGTGAGGCAGAGGCTGGGTGCACTCTGTGGAGGCTGGGGACGGTATCAAAGGCTCATCAGGCCCAAGCTACTAGCAGGCTGGCTTGGGCCCTCCGCCCTCCACGGCAGAGAGGGATGTAGACATGCACGTGGAAGGCGTGGCCAGGCTCAGCATGCATGTGGAAGGCGTGGCCAGGCACAACACACACACACACACACACACACACACACACACACACACACACGGAAACATGGCCAGGCACAACATACATGTGGAAGGCGTGGCCAGGCACAACACACACGTGGAAGGTATGGCCAGGCACAACACACACACACACACACACACACAGGTGGAGACATGGCCAGGCACAACATACATGTGGAAGGCATGGCCAGGCACAACATACATGTGGAAGGCGTGGCCAGGCATAGCACACACATGGAAGGCGTGGCCCATGTGCCTCTCTCCAGCCTTCACTGATGGGACAGAGGTGGGTGATTAGAGGGTGGGGCGGGGTGGGAGGGGGGCAGGGACAGAAGGGATGATGGGTGATACAGCCACGGTCAGCTGACACTCCATCTATCATCTTCTGTCTATTGGTCGAGCCAAGAAACCGCAGTGGTGGCTATCCCTCTGTCACATGACTGATGTAAGTCCTGATGGCTTAAGTGACAGTTCTAGGTATCATGTGACTTTGCAGAAGCTCACTGTGGGGTTCGAAGCCTAGGTCTACCATTCCGGTCGCACTCTGAGACCGAGTCTCAGTATGCAGTCCAAGCTGGCCTTCAACTCCTTACCCACCTGCATCAGCCTCTGGAGTGCTGAGATTACAGGTGTGCACCGCCATACCTGGAAAGTGCTTTCATTCTTAGTACATATAATACAGAACTATATATTATATATTAATATATATTTACTTTAAAAAAATTTTATTATTATGTACACAGAGCTCTGCGTGCATGTACACCTGCAGGCCAGAAGAGGGCGCCAGATCTCACTATAGATGGTTGTGAGCCACCGTGTGGTTGCTGGGAATTGAACTCAGGACCTCTGGAAGAGCAGCCAGTGCTCTTAACCTCTGAGCCGTCTCTCCAGCCTCTATATTTACTACTTTTAAATTTATATATTTTATTGTATGTGTATGAGTGTTCTGCCTCATGTATAAATGTATCCCGTGTGTGTGCCTGGCACCTGTACCAGTCAGAAGACGGTATTAGGTTCCATGGACTGGAGCTAGAGAACACTGTGGCCACCAGGTGGGTGGCCAGGGACCAAGCTGGCCCTCTCGAAGGGGAAAAAGAGGTCTTAACTACTGAGCCATCTCTCCAGCCCCTAAAGATTGCTTAAAGAAAAAACGTTTATTATACATACAGTGCTTTATCTGCATGCACATCCGCAGGCCACAAGAGGGCGCCAGATCACATTACAGATGGTTGTGAGCCACCATGTGGTTGCTGGGAACTGAACTCAGGTCCTCTGGGAGAGCAGACAGTGCTCTTAACCTCTGAGCCGTCTCTGCAGCCCCAGTTGTTACTTTTTTTTCTTTTGAGACAGAGTTTCTCTGTGTAGCCCTGGCTGTCCTGGACTCGCTCTGTAGACCAGGCTGGCCTCGAACTCACAGCGATCCACCTGCCTCTGCCTCCCGAGTGCTGGGATTAAAGGTGTGCGCCACCACCGCCCGGCCTCACTTTTAATTTATACATGTAAGCACTTGTTCTGCTTGTATGTACGTGACCCATTTGAGTTCAGTGGCTACAGAGTCTAGAAGAGGGTGGCAGGTCCCCTGGAACTGGAATTACAGGTGGCTGCAAGCCGCTACGTGCGTGTGAGGAACTGAACTGTGGTCCTCTCTGCCCCTAGCGTGTTCACTTGTTTGTTCTTTCTTCTACTACTACTTTTTAAAAATAAAAGATAGGGTCTCAGATGGCAGCTCTGGCTGGCCTGGAACTTGCTAGGTCACGTTCTTCCATTGTGAAAACAAAAGGCAGCTGAGGGTGTCCTTCATTCGGCCCAGTGCTCGCTGGCATGTGCGAAGCCTTGGCCAACGTCACCCGCCTGTGTCCCCGGCGCTCAGAAGGCTGGGGTGGGAGCTCTGGGTCATCGTTGGCAGCCTGGGTTGCCTTAGCCCTGAGGTGAGGGGTTGGGATATGGGTGTGAATGAGCACACAGGCAGAAGGGGCCCTAGCACTGTGTCTCCGCCACTTCGCCCCCTACGGACGTGCCTTCCTCACCAGGCCTGCCCGTGTACCAATTCAACACTAAGCTGAAGGGAGTCCTCTTCCCTGAAGCCGCTTACTGTCAGCTGTCCCTTCACGGCAACAGTGAAAGGACCTGGTGCGCTGTGATGGCTAACTTGGGATGGCTTAGGTTTGAGTGTGCTGGGCACACCTGGCCACGCTCAATATCAGCTACAGGGAGAGGTAGAAACGCTGAGTCGGGAGTTGCAGAGGTCAGGGCCAGGCACCCCTGGAACCCCGAGAAGAGCCGGAATCCCAGAGGAAAGTGCCAGGGAGGCTGGTACAACCCCCACACCGCCTCCCAGGCATGAGGTGAGCATGGGCAGCGTCTGCAGGGGACCAGAATTCTGGGGGCAGGAGCCTGCCAGGGCCAGCCCCAGGCAGTCTGAGGCCTGATTCCTGTCCAGACTGCTTCCTGGCTCAGACACGGTAGCCCCAGCTTTGCTGAGCCCCAGTTTTGCTTCTGTAAAATGGGGATGGATAATCCATCTACCTGATGAAGCTGCAGGGAGGGCTCCCCAAGATCACACCACAGAGACTGAGCAGAGAACTCAGAAAAAGAGCACACAGCTGTGTCCAGCTCCTCCTCCCGCTGGTATCTGCTTTAAGGAGTAAAGGCAACACAGAGGATAGACTGGCTTTCCAGTATGTTGGTGGAGCAACGTTCCTGGCAAGAAAGGAAACTTGACCTAAACCTCTCACCTAAACAAAAGCCAAAATAATCAAGGACACTGGGGCCAATGGCACCCACACAGGTTGGTGAGGCTGAGGCAGGATCTCCATTTAAAGGTCAGGCTGAGATACAGTTAGGTATCCTAATGAAACCCTATATAACAATAATATAAAGAGCTTTTTTGTTTTTTAAGGCTAGAGATGCAGCTCAGCAGTGAAGCCCCTGCCTAGAATCCCCCAGTGAGGGGCTGGGGTGTGGCTCAGTGGTAGAGCCCCTGCCTAGAATCCCCCAGTGAGGGGCTGAGGGTGTGGCTCAGTGGTAGAGCCCCTGCCTAGACTCCCCCAGTGAGGGGCTGGGGTGTGGCTCAGTGGTAGAGCCCCTGCCTAGAGTCCCCCAGTGAGGGGCTGGGGTGTGGCTCAGTGGTAGCAATGTCTCTGCTATGATTGGGGATAAGGGTAAAACTCTGATTCATATGAAGAAAAAGAAGCATAGTTTAGGCATCAAAAAACATTTTGGTTCGAGAAAGACCCCATGAAGAAGATGAAAAAGGAAACGGAAGGCCGATCGTACAAAGGCTCACAAAATGCTGCAGAGCACTGTGTGAACTAGAAACTGGCACAAGACAGACGCATTGCTGGAGAGGGCACGCAGCTGGCAGACCAGCACACAGGATGCTCTGCGCTGCTGGCCCTCAGAGCAACGCAAATCACAAGGACAATGCGCCGGCACACCCCACACCCATCGGAATAGCTAACATGAAAAAATGGTGACAACGCCACATGGCACGGAGGCTGTGGAGAGCCTGGAGCACGCACAGGCTGCTGGCGGGAACGTGAAACGGGCCCAGCACACAGCGAGCGAATGCCCTGGGCACCGCTCCCAGACAAGCGCACACTGATTTCCATGCGGAAGCGTGTGTGCTTGAACATACGTGTTACATGTTCACAGCCTGGATGCGTTGGGCCCAACCCAGGGACTCCCCGAGAATCTTTATTTGGGTAGATGGTTAACGCGCTTTATCAAGGAACTACACCTTCTTCAAACAAAAAAACAACCAAAGGAAAAAAAAAGAAAAACAAAGCCAAAACTTAAGGCTTACTTTACGAATATTTGCCTGCATGTGCACGCGTGTTTGCTCGTCTGTTTGTCTCTTGGTTTTTTTGAGACAGGGTTTCTCTGTGTAGCCTTGGCTGTTCTGGACTCGCTTTGTCCTCAAACTCACAGCGATCCACCTGCCTCTGCCTCCAAGTGCTGGGATTAAAGGCGTGCGCCACCATGCCTGGCCCTGCTTTTGTCTCTTCTAGTTTTCTCTTTTTTCTGCCTTAGAGTGTAGCGTGGCTGGGCCTGCAGGCCCGAGGCACCAGGCCTAGCCCCATCCCATCTGCTGTTACCATTCAGTTACTGCTGTCACCATACAGCCCAGGTGTCGTCCCAGCAAACTACATGTTCCAGAATCTTCGCGGCCTCTCCTTCATCCTGTTGGTTTTTACTCATTTGTGCCTCTTCCTCTCTGCAGCAAACTCCCACCGATGTCCCCTGGCTTTACTCAAGTGCCAACACTCCTGGCATGGACTGCGTAGGTGGGACTGTGTTCCTCCTCCTCCTCAGCCACGTGGTGGTTTGTGGGATGTCTCTCTAGCCCAAGCAAGGGGGACACAACGGGAGCCCTGGCAACTGTGCAGGCCAGACACGCCTCTCAGTACTCCACGCACCGGAAGCTCTTGGAACCCTGTGTTCAATGGGGGGCTGTACAGCGGCCTCTAGAAGATGAAACACTGGGTTCCCCACCCCCTGATTTCCTAGCAGAGGCTTGGTATCCAACAAGGTGGCTGGCCTCTCTCTGCCTGTCTTTCTGTCCCTCTTAACTGAGCTAAGAGAATGGATGCTGCGCACATCCGGGTCAGGGCCCACAGAGGGAACTGAGGGGGCAGAGCTGGTCTTTTCCTTCCTCCTTCCTCGGGCAGGCATCCTGGGGGACAGCTCAGCCTAGGAGGCTGGTCTCTCCTGAAGGGTTTCCAGTGAGGAAAAGACAGACTGCCTAAAAACCTCAGAGCTTGTGGCTGGTGGGCTGCTGTGTGGCATTCACAGATAACTGCAGTATTCCAAAGGGCTGGGCCAGTCACAGTGAGGGGCAGGATGTGTTTTGAGGGCGCTGGGAACGCTGGGATAGGAGGTGTGGGGGACAGAGTCAGGGAGGCTGAGCAGCCTGACCACAGCAGTGGAAGAGGGGTAGGAGGCAGTCAGGACAAGGCTCGCAGCCTCCACCTAAAATACAGGGATGGGGCGGGGACCTAGGGGGGAGGACAGTTGGGGACAAGCTGGAATCAGGCCTCCTGGGGGCTCGAAGGCTGTGCTGTCCTGTTTGCATTGTTCCCAAAGGCACTGGAGAACCATGGAGAGTCAGGGAAGGTGGCTCATGCTGCCAGGCTGGAGCTGGCTCTAAGGGGGAGGGACAGAGTTGGCAAGACCGTGTGACCTGGAAAATACTGACGGCCTGGTTTTGGTGGGTGACTAGAGAGAGACGAATGGGATGCATGCAGAGGATGGTTTTGTTAAAAAAAAAAATACATATATGATGTGTGTGTATGTGTGTGTGTGTGTGTGTGTGTGTGTGTGTGTGTGATAAATTAATAAAGGTGTCCAGAAAAATGGCAACCCAAATTCTTCTGCTAGTGGAACCAATGACAAGTTCTGCCAGATCAGCTTAGCTCGGATTTTTTGCTGTTCTGTTTCTTTGTTCTAAATTTGAATGAGACATTGCCAACGCCCTGGTGGTCATTTTCTGCCCTTTGGGGGCCCATGAACCCCAGAACACGGCGAGTGTGAGAGTGAGGTGCCCTTCCTAGGAATGAAATCATGCGGCTGCATTCGTCAGATGACACCATTTCAAAGGCAAGGGAAGGCGCTGACCTTTCGGGAGATGGCTTGTATCTCGCGTAGGTGGCAGAGCCAGGGGTGGAGAAGCTCCCGGAAGGCTGTCGGTAGGGAGGGACTCTGTCGGCCCCTGCTGGTGATGCCGTGAAAGGTGTTTCTGGAAAGCTGACGGGCCTGGAAAGACAGGGGACAGAGGAAGGAGGCGTCCCAGAAGAGGCAGACAATAGACTTCCCCATCAAGTCTGCCTCAGGCCGGGTCTGGCATCTACCCCTTGGATCTGCAGCTAGGGGAGAGGAGAGCAGCCGAGTCCGGCCCGTCTTCCTTCCTCTGTGCTCCACACTCAGCTTTGCAGCTGGGCGAGGGGCCACCTAGGACAATTCTCTGTCCTTTCCTGGGACAAGGTGTTCCTCTGTCCCTTCATTTTAGAGAAATTTAAATGTATGTATGTATGTACTTTTTTTTTTTTAACGTACGTATTTTTTATTAGATCTGTTTCTTCTTACTTGTGTGAAGTACTTTGCCTGCATGTACATACACACGCACACTACATGGGTGTCTGATGCCTGCAGAGGGCATCAGATCCCCTCGAACTGGAGTTACAATGGTCGTGAGCCACCATGTGGGCGCTGGGAACCGAGCCCAGAGTCTCTGCAAGAGCAACAAGTGCTTTTAACCACTGAACCATCTCTCCAGGCCCCCTTATTTATTTATTTCCGTGACTGACTCTCATGACCGTACCTCTAGCCGACTGGAAACCCACTACCTAGACCGGGCTGGCCTCGAACTCGGAGACCTGCCTGCCTCTGCCTCCCGAGTGCTGGGCTTAAAGGCGTGCGCCACCTTGCCTGACTCTATATTTTTATACGTTTATTTTTAGAATGGGGGCCACATGGCCAGGATGCTCTATCTCTTAAAATAGGGTGCATTCAAGTAAATATCCCGGCTGGGCCTGCAATCCAAGAAACTCTGCAGTTGGGAGCAGGAGGCTCCAGTTCCAGGTTAGCCTAACAGCATAGTGAGCTCTTGCGCCAAAGAAGGCAGAGGGAGCTGAGGATGCATCTAGTGGCGAGCTTACCCAGCATGTCAGAGGACCTAGGCTCAACCCTCCCTCAGGCGAGCTTACCCAGCATGCCAGAGGACCTAGGCTCAACCCTCAATAGAAATAAAACAAAGCAGTGTGGATTAAATACCAATAGCAAAGTGCCTGAGGGGACGGCCAGCTATGAGAGCCACCTGTGTGGGCTACTCCCTTGGCGAGCTTCCCAAGAGGCTAGTCCTGCAGGTTCTGTTATTGGCCTTTGAGAAAAAACTTTTCCAACCTTGTAGAGAGATGTGTGTCCCTGTCCCAGGGCCCGTGGGATGGGGCCGAGGAATGGGGAGAAAAGGAAGAAATGATGGGTAGAGCAGAGGGAGGCAGCGGGATAAGAAGGGAAAAGGGCTGGGCGTGGTGGCGCACGCCTTAAATTCCAGCACTCGGGAGGCAGGGGCAGGCGGATCGCTGTGAGTTCGAGGCCAGCCTGGTCTACAGAGTGAGTCCAGGACAGCCAGGGCTACACAGAGAGACCCTGCCTCAAAAAGAAAAAAGAAAAGAAAAGAAAGAAAGAAAGACAAGCACGACTGAGGGGAGGAGGAAGAAAAGGAACGAGGGTGAGAGACAGTAGGGAGAGGGGTGGCTTGTAGGCAGGAGGACACGGATGGCAGCGGCACCCCAGGGCCCTTACCTCTTGCTGTGCAGTGGCTGGGACTCGCGGAAAGGGACCACAGGCGTCTGCTTCGGGAGTCGGCTCAGGGACTGGACATGCCCAGGAGTGGCAGGGGCTGTCCATTTCGTGGCCGGCAGAGAGTTGTGGGAGGCAGGCCCGCTCCACTGCCAGGGGGCATTGCTGCGGTAGGGGGGCCGGCCTCCAGGGGTGCTGGTTTCCGGCTCTGTCTTGGGTTCCAAAGTATTCATATCATAGGTCTCTGGCCAACCCCTGGAAAAACAAGTTTATTACTTGTAAGGTCTGGGCCCACTAGCACGCAGGCCTTCTGTGGGCTGGTTTATAGTGGGCCAACTCCAAACCATGCTGGTTCATTTTAAAGGCTGAGCGACACCCTTCAAATTAGGGCCTGATGCGTGCCAGCTTAGAATCCTGCGCCACGGCCCAACACAGGACTACAACTGCAAAACCTGAATCCCTCGGCCTTCCTCCCAGCCTTGGCTTCCCTTGTCCCCTCCTTTTTCTCTGGCCCAGGCCTCTGGTCAGCCAGGGTCTCCAAGACCAGCCCCTCCCAACCCCCAAGCAGTACTTTGGGCCAGAAAAGCCGACGCCCTCAAAAATCAAAGGACTGACAGTCTCTCTGCCTTGTTCCCAGGAACCCTAAATGCTGCCGGAAGAGGAGCAGGTGACCTACTTTGCAAGGTGGTTAAAAAAAAAAAAGAAAGAAAAAGAAAGGAAAAAAAAAAAAAAGCAATGAAACCCAGAACCCTGGAAATAGATGCGGAGCAGCCATGTCGGGCTGGCACGCGCACCACACTGCATGGTCCCGCCTGGGGCTCGGGAGCCAGGCTAGGCTGGCACCTCCGCTGCGGCTGTCACACAGCAGAGAAAGGGGCCGGAGCCTACAGAAGGCTGAGCTCCGCCGGGCAGGCTCAGGGGCTCTCATCCCGACGTTCCTTTATGTACAGGGTCAGGCCACAGGACCTGGGGATATGCTCCTGTCGGGGGGCCCTACTTGGGGTACCTTTCTGTGGCAGTGTGGTAGAGCTGGTGCTCAGCAGGTCCTTATGGCTGTTTTGGGGATCAGGAGCCCCCAGGCACCGGGTAGGGAACAACCCAGACAGAGAGCAGCCTGACAGGGGCAGCAGATAGGGCAGGCTGCAGAGGCAGAGGGAGGCCACAGAGCCCAAGAACTGCTCTGTGCTCTGAGCCCCGCAGATCTCACTTCTGGAGGCTAGGCATGAGCATGTGACCCACACCCAACCAATCAGAGACATCTCTCACCCCAGACACAGTGACTAGAGTAGGGCTGTCACAGGCTCTAAGCACTTCCTGTCAGAGCAGCAAGAGACACCCGGGAGCCACTGCTGGAATTATCGGGGTGGGGGCGGGGAGCGCAAAGATCTGTCTCCGTGTGCGTTGCTATGCTAGGGGGACCCAGGCCACAGCTGCGTCACTTGTGGAGGGGGACCGACGGAGGGTGACAGTAACGACGCTGAAGACCTTGGCTTTTGCATCCTCCGGCCTCCATTTCCTGAGCGCTGGGATTGTAGGTGCGCGCTGCCCGTGTCTGGCTTACGCAGTGCTGGGGGATTGAACCCACGGCCTCATACATGCTAGGTGAGCACTCTACCAACTGAGCCGCACCCTCAGCTCCAGTATATTACCTTTCATAGCTTAAAGAAAAACAAAACTGAGGCTGAGGGGCTGGAGAGGTGGCTCAGAGGTTAAGAGCCCCACCTGCTCCTCCAGAGGTCCTGAGTTCAATTCCCAGCAACCACATGGTGGCTCACAACCATCTACGATCTGGTGCCCTCTTCTGGCCTGCAGAGGTACATGCAGGCAGAGCATTCATATGCATTAAAAAAAAAAAAAGAGGCAGAGAAGTAGCTAGGAACTAAGCTGCAGTGGTGAGTCTGAGTTCAAGGCCAGTCTTGTCTGGATGGAGTTCTAGGGCAGCTAGCTTATACAGTGAGAACCTATCTTAGTGGGGGGAGAAAAAAAAGAAAGAAAGAAAGAGAAAGAAAAAGCAATAGCCATGTCATGGCCACGCCCAGACGCCAGCATTGCACACCATTCCCCCTCTTGCCTGCCGTCTCCCCCTCTTCCATGCTCCCCTGGTCTTGGAGAGGATGCCTGGGCATTCCACAGGCATGAGTGGGGTTAGGGGACACTCTGACAGGCATACCACTTTCATTTAGCAAACAATGTCAGTAGCGTCCCCATGGGGGCCTGTGGCCTTCCAAGCCAGGTTTATGGTATAAGACACGGCCTCGCTCCTGTAAAGCAGGGTTCAAATCCAATCAGAGCAACTGACTGCCCCACCTCGCCCCTTTCTGAGACTGGATCTTTCTTCATTGTCCAGGCTGGCCTCAAGTTCAGTCCTCCTTTTCCCAGTCTCCAGTGCTGGGGTTACAATCAAGTATCAGCCCCTCACTGCACTTGTTTCTTTCTCTTTTGTTTCTTTAGGCGTGTTTGTGGGGGAAATCTCACTCTGTAGACTAGGCTGGGCTTGAACTCACGGATACCGAGCTGTGTCGGCCTCCTGCGTGCTGGGGTTAAAGGCGCGCGCACCACCATGTCCTGCCCAGATGGAACTGCCCAAATATGGAGGCATGGAATCTGGGCCGTCCACATTTGGGGACTTGGCAGCTTTGAGGCCCACAATTTCATTAAAGTAGGTGCGACTGAAAGTGGCGGGGCTGTGGAGGGGTGGGGCTGTGAAGGGTGGGGCGGGGCGGGGCTGCGGAGGGGCATCTGGCCTGAACAACAGAGAACTTGATCTTGGTTTTGTTCTCTAAGTAACACAGTAGAGCGCTGGAAGGATTGCTCAGTGGTTAGGTGCACTTGCTGCTTAGTCATAAAGACCAAGGTCTGGATCTTGGCATCAGGTCAGGTGGTTCGCAAACACCCAGCTGCACGCACACACACAGCCACAGCAGCAGCCTCTGCTGGCCAGAAACAGAGTTCTGTTTGGGCTGGTTTGGTGTTTGCTTTTCTGCTGCTGCTGTCTGTGAACCTAATAAACCCAGTGGAGCCTGGCCTTGAACTCCTGATCCCCCTGCCTCCACCTCTCAGGGGCTGGGACTCCAGGCGCACGCTACCAGACCTTGCCTTATCTACTTTGCAGTCTGCCTCTCCCTGTAGGAAACAAATCGCTTGCTCTGCCTTGTCCACTACTGTCCTACGCCCGGCACGGCAAATGGAGTTTGCATATAGTAGGGCGCCCAATAAATGTCCCAGCATGACCTGGGACAAGCTGCTTTCACACGTGTGTGCCATCTGGAAAAGGCGATTACTAGGTCGTCATGGATACTGTTGAGGTGCACACACAGGGCTTACACCGAGAACCAGCTCCCACGAGGAGTCACTAGCTCTGGTGAAACAGGGCTTATCACAGCGGTGCTAACCCTGGGTCAAGACCCCATCAGGGGTCAAATGACCCTTTCACAGGGGTCGCCTGAGACCATCGGAAAACAGGAGTTTACATTATGATTTGTAACAGTCAGGAACTTACAGCTATGATGCAGCAACGGAAATAACTGTATACTTGGGGTGCGGCGGGGTCATCACAACCCCAAGCAACTGTAGTGAAGGGTCGCAGCACCGGGAAGTGGAGGACCACCTGGGAGCTGCCAACCCCGGGCCTGGCCGGCCTCTCGGGGTGACGCCCTTACCGTCGGGGAGTGCCGTCTTCGAAGGGAGGGATGATGACCACCTTCACGGTGACAGATGTGCGGAGCAGGTCAATCATCTGGTCGTGGCTCAGCGTCACCACGGCCACCTTGCAGATCTCCACCAGCCGGCTGCCTTGCCGGAGGCCAGCTTGCCAGGCGAAGCCGTAGTCCTCCACCTCAGCCACCGTCCCATCATGCTTCACATGGAAGCCCAGCTGCCCCAGCCCGTTCCGCCGTAGGGTCATGTCCACTGTCTCCCAGCCGTTGGTCATCACCTGCGGGCAGCGGGTGGGATGAGCCCTGGCGGTTTCGGTCAGAGGTTCTGAGGACCCTGGTCTGATCAGCCCCCGCTGAGACGGCCTGGCAAGTTCCATCTGCCTTCCAGGTGCCACCAGGATCCCAGATGGATGAGCATCATAGGATCCCAGGGTGGGCTCCCGGCTTCTGGGTAGGAAATACCCAGAATACCGCTCGGCGCTTGATATCGCAGAGGCCATGGACTAGAGTCTCCAAACAGCCCTGCTCCCTCCTTCACCTCTCAGCCCTCCGTTGTCAGGTGTGCGAGCTGTGAGGTGAGCAGGTAGGCATGGCTTTTTGGTTAGAGTATTAATTAATTAGTTAATTGGTTTATTTTCTGGCACTAGGGGTGGAATTATGTACATGTTAAGCAAATGTTTTATCACTGAGCCACACCCCGGCCCCTCCCTGGGGGATTCTAGGCAGGGGCTCTACCACTGAGCCACGCCCCAGCCCCTCACTGGGGGATTCTAGGCAGGGTCTCTACCACTGAGCCACACCCCAGCCCCTCACTGGGGGATTCTAGGCAGGGGCTCTACCACTGAGCTACACCCCAGCCCTTCACTGGGGGATTCTAGGCAGGGTCTCTACCACTGAGCCACACCCCAGCCCCTCACTGGGGGATTCTAGGCAGGGGCTCTACCACTGAGCCACACCCCAGCCCTTTATTGGGGGATTCTAGGCAGGGGCTCTACCACTGAGCCACACCCCAGCCCCTCACTGGGGGATTCTAGGCAGGGGCTCTACCACTGAGCCACACCCCAGCTCCTCACTGGGGGATTCTAGGCAGGGGCTCTACCACTGAGCCATATCACAGCCCCTCACTGGGGGATTCTAGGTAGGGCCTCTACCACTGAGCCACACCCCAGCCCCTCACTGGTGGGTTTTAGGCAAGGCAAGTGGTCAACCACTGAGCGCGCGCGCGCGTGTGTGTGTGTGTGTGTGTGTGTGCCCAGACTTGTGTATGAAGGTGTCAGAAAAGGACATCAGTGCCCTCTGTTGCTTTCTGCCTTGTTCCCTTGGGGCTGCGTATTTCTCTGAGCCTGCAGCCTGACCGTGGTGGCTACAGAGTCCCACTGACAGCCAGTGCTGGCGTTACAGGTGCACACGGGCCAGCCTGGCTTTTGTGTAGCGTGCTGGGGATGAAACCTTGGGTCCTCACACTTGTACAAGTGCTCCTACCCCACTGGACCATCTCCCTAGTGACCCCAGGTTTCTTGGTTACTTTTAATTTGAAGCAGGGTCTCTCACTGAATTGCCTAGGCTGTCCTTAAACTTCTGTTTTTCCTGCCACGGCCCCCCCTCACAGTGGCAATTAGAGCCTGAATGAGTATTTAATTGCCGGTGTGAGACTGCACGGACCTTTGGATTCTGCCATCGAGACCAGTAATATTCTAGATATTTCCTAGACTGTTGGACAGAGGGTAGGGCAGAGCCCTTGCTCAAACTCAGGATGGACTTGTAATATCAGAACTAAACCTTTGCTGCTTTAACCACTGATGCGTCTTGACCCGCCCAGTGATCCTAAGTATTGAAGTAAGGCGGGGAGGGTGGCAGGCTAAGATACTGTGTGACCTTTATTCGCTGGGAGTCTTGTGCCACATGCTTGCACATGGTGACACTGTTCTTGGAGGCACAAACATCTCCTAACATGGAGCACACCAGGTCACACCGAGCCTCGCTGCTTGTGTCTTTCTGCTTTGGTCACATGCGTGCGAGGCCTCAGCGCTCACGTATGGATGTAAGAGGCGCGTGCGCACTGACTGGAACCCCCGGGGTCTCAGTCTGCCATTAGTGAGTCTTCTTGGGATGCCCAAAGAGTGCGCTTGCTACACCGCTGACCTGACGTGCAGGTTGTGGGCAGCACTGCGCTAGCGGCGTGACTGGTTTGGGGGTAACCAGCCATTTTCTTTCTTTTCTTTCTGTGTCTCTGTGTATGCAGGCCTCAGGGAGGGCAGCAAGCGTGCTGTGCCGTCCGTTCCCACTTTATCTCTATGCCTCAGGGTCTCCAACTTTCTGAACTAGACTTGCTAATAGCAGCCGTCAGGCCCCAACAGTCACTCTGTATCTGCCCTTCACGTTGGTGGGGTTGCAGTTCCATGCACGGCCGTGTTTCGCTTCTCGTGTGGGTGTTGGGGGTTTGAACTCTCTCTCTTTTTTTTTAATTTATACGTGTTGGTGTGAGGGTGTCAGATCTTGGAGTTACAGACAGTTGTGAGTTCCCATGCGGGTGCTGGGAATCGAACCCTGGTCCTTTGGAAGAACAGGCAGTGCTCTTAACCACTGAGCCGTCTTTCCAGCCCCCCGGGGGTTTGAACTCTTGTCCTGAGCTTATGCAGCAAGTATTCCCACTCACTGACCCATTCTTCCCAGGAAGGAGTGCTCAAAGGCCTCTGGCTGGGGAGGTCGTAAGCACTAGTGGGATGGCTGCTTTGCCGAACAGAATGCCGTGTGCCAGTCAAACCGCCTTCCAAACACTCGCAGTTCTGCCAGCTGGCAGAGGCGCCTCCTTCTGCAGCGCGTGGCAGTAACGGCAGGCTTGTAACCTATCTCCGTCTGTAAGCTCGTAGCCCCCTTTCTGGCTTGCCGTGAGGAACTGAGGCGGGCCCTCGCTAGAACGGGACCCGCTGAGCTCCGACCTGTGTCGCCTCGACCTTTCACCTGTGAGAATCACAACTCTGCTGCTCGCACGCACAGGCACAGCGCCTTCGCTTGTCCACGGCTGCCGACAGCGGTGGTGCCGTCGGCTGCGGGAGCTGTCTAGTCTCCGGCCGCTGGATGGAATGTTAGTGACGACCCTGCCTGCCCTTCCAGCTGTTATACACGGGCAGCCTATCCCCCGTCCCACCTTCAGCTGACCCCTGTCCTCAGACTTGTGGACCCACTTTATCTGGACTCCTCAAGTTTTTAAGGGAAGTAGACAAACAAACAAAAAAAAAGCACCACCACCACCACATACTATGAAAGAAAGTACACAGCAGATGGTGGCAAACCGTCTGTGCTTACTGGCAGAGTTTGCAGTTCCAGACAAAGAGACCTCAGGTGACTTGTGACTAAAAGGCTTGCAGGATAGTTTTCGGACCATAAGAGACGCACCCCGTTTTTTGAGCAGTAAAACAAGAAAAACAGTAAAAACAGCAATCAGACTAATTTCCCCTTCCCCCACTTTTTTGGGGGGAAAAGTGTCTCTTGGTTCAAAAAATATGGTAAGCCCTAGGGCAACCAAAGAGGGTGTCAATGGAAGGGACTAAGGGACAGGTGGCACGAAAGCCCCGAGGTTGGACACCTGCCTAGCACATTCAAGAAAGAGCTGGTTGTGTGCGTGGAGTATGGAACAGAGGCAAAGGTGCCTGAAGGGACTGACAGGGGTGAGCACACAGCCTCTGGGGTGAGAAGGCCTCTTTGCCTTTACCTGGTGGGTAAGCTAAGAGTTAGGAACACAGTACCAAGGCGATCTGATCCCCATGTTGAGAACAGATCCCAGTTAAACAAAAGTGGAGGCAAAGGAGGTGTGTGTGTGTGTGTGTGTGTGTGTGTCTGTGTTGGGCGCTGCATATGTGTGCATGTGTGTGTGTGTGCAGTGGGAGCTGCATGTGTGTGTGCAGTGGGTGCTGCGTATGTGCGCACGTGTGTAACAGTGCTGATTCTCAGGGCTAATGCATGGCCAGGGAACGCACTATAATACTTCTGGAATCTTCTGCCAAACATGCAAGAAACCCACTACTGGGCCCTTTTTCTTTTTTTCTTTCTTTGGTTTTTCAAGACAGGGTCTCTCTGTGTAGCCCTGGCTGTCCTGGACTCGCTCTGTAGACCAGGCTGGCCTCGAACTCACAGCGATCCACCTGCCTCTGCCTCCCGAGTGCTGGGATTAAAGGCGTGCAGTGCCGCAGCTGCCAACACCCCCCCCGCCCCCAGCTTGGGCCCTCTTTCTTACCTTGAGCCTCTGGACAATGTCTCTGATGTCCTCCACAGAGCCATCTGCAGCCTGTAGGAAGATGTGGTCCCCTCGGCCGTAGAAGATTTTGAGTGTGGAGGCGTCTGGGGTCCAGCCAATGACATCCCCGCAGTAGCAGTTAAACACTACCTCCTTGGTGCGCAGGTCCAGGAGCACAACAAACTCATTGGAAATCCCCAGGATGCAGTCGATCTCCACACCCTGGGCGTAGTCCTGAGCTGCCACGCGCCAGGCGATGGCACCCGCGCTGTGCTGCTCTGCGCCGGCCCTGGCCTTGGTCTTCTCCTTCTTCTTGGAGGTCAGGGAGATGAGGTTGAACTTGCCGGAAGAGTCGATGGGGGTGTTGGAGACACAGTTTTCGGCCAGGTCCTTCAGGTACTCCTGGCGCGTTCTGGTGGCCATTGTGTGAAACTTATCGGATTTGTGCGCGGCGTTCTCGGCGTTGATTACCTTGGCTAGCAAAAAGTCTCTGAAGACGTCGGACTTTCGGAATGTGGTTCCGTTAGGGATGGGGGGCCCAAAAGGGGGAGCGTCTTTGGATCGGGTCACGGCCATGCTGAGGAGGGAGAAACCATTTAGAGGTGAGGAAAAGGCTCAACTCCTTAACACCCATAGGGTCAGGAGTTCAAGGTCAGCCCGGGCAACTTGACTGTCTCTAGTCAGGGTGATGGCAAGCCGGGTGTGGCCAGCTTCATCTGCCATATAGTGAGCTCCTGGACAGCCAGGGCTACACACAAAACCCTGTATTAAAAAAAAAAAAAAAAGACGGTTTCTAACAAACAGGACTCTCTTGAAAGAAAATATAAGTTCTTTCTCTGTCCCTGCTGTCCATCAGTGTGCCGTGGCGTCAGGACACTGAGCGAGCCATGGCTTTAGCTGCTCTTCTATGAATGGAAGTGAATATCCAATCAGTAAGCTGCTAGTTAGATTGGAAATTAAAGTCTTCGAGCCTATGTACATATATTACATTATATATATTCTCCAAATACACGCAGACACACACACACACACACACACACACACACACACACACACACACACACAGTGCTAGGGTCAGACTCAGGGCTTGCACATATAGAACAGGTGATCTGCCTCTGAGCTGCGTCTTCAGCCCCACCTTGGTTTTGTGAGACAGTCTCCTTAGGAAGCCCAGGTTGACCTTGAACTTGAGACACTGTATCTCAACGTCCTGAGCGCTGGGGTTGCAGCCACCACTCTTGGCTCCTGGCTTCATTTGCTCTGGTTTTCTATTGTTTGGGGAAAGAACTTTCTGTCGTGTCTAACTGCAATAGTGAGACACAAGTTTAAGGCCCTCTCCCACAGCCTGGTCACAGGACTTGATGCAGCCAATGCCTTTAGCATGTGTGTGTGCAGAAGGGACGTGTGCAGGAGGGGCGTGTGCAGGAGGGGTGGGTGCAGGAGGGGCGGGTGCAGGAGGGGCGGGTGTGTGGAGGAGGGGTGGGTGCAGGAGGAGTGGGTGCAGGAGGGGCGTGTGCAGGAGGGGCGTGTGCAGGAGGGGCGGGTGCAGGAGGGGTGGGTGCAGGAGGGGCGGGTGCAGGAGGGGCGGGTGCAGGAGGGACGTGTGCAGGAGGGGCGTGGAGGAGGGGCGTGTGTAGGAGGGGTGTGTGCAGGAGGGGTGGGTGCAGGAGGGTTGGGGGGGCCGATCCTTCTATACTCTTGAGCTGCAATGCATGGACAGGCCCCGGGGGCAGCCCCAGGAGGATGAGGAAAATCTCGGACAGGCTGGGCCTCAGGCTGACTCTAAGGGAGTGGTCCTTAACCCGTGCGCTGAGACCCCAGGGGTCACAGATCAGATATCCTACATACCGGATATTTGCACTGCAGTTCATAACAGTAGCAACACTACACTCATAAAATAGCGATGAAAACAACCATCTGGCTGGGAGTCACCACCGCACGAGGAACGGTATTAAAGGTCACAGCGTTAGGACAACTGAGAACTGCTGCTCTAAGGCAAAGGTCAGAGCTACAGTTCTGTGCTGGCTTGTTACACACTGTCAGCGTTGGGTATCTGGCTGGACTTGGAACACGTGTGTGGAATTCAGGTTTTTTTGTTTGTTTGTTTTTTAAGATACTCGACACTGATAGACTCTGCAAATGATCTCAACAAAGCTTACTTTGAAAATCTGGAGCCAGTGTGGTGGCACATGCCAATGACCCCAAAACTCAGGAGGGTCCGGAATCCAGGTCATCCTCAGCTAGACAGCATGCTTGAGGCCAGCTTGGGGTTCAGAAGCCCCTTTCTCAGAAGAGTCAGCAAACTAAAACAGACTACAGGGTAAACAATACCCTGGGCGACCCAGACCAGGCACAATGCTCGCTGGCGTTTGCTTGACCTCTGCAGCACCCTCCGCCATCTTGACAGAGGGTGGTGTGACATTCGCACATCTGTTTGACAAGGGCTTCTTGTGTCCCTCAGCTTTGCCGATGCCCTGTTTCTACAACTGCTGACGGACACTGACGAGGACAGAGAACGGTGGGCCAGGGCAGGACGGGGAGGGTGGGGGTGGAGGTGGGGCTCTCTGAGGAAGTGACAGCTGAGAGCCCAGACTTGGGGGGAGAAACACACTAGTCAGAAAGAGCAGCGTGGGGGGCAGCCCGAGTGGGCAAGGGTACACGCAGGAGGAGGCGAGCCCAGGGTCAGAGCTCAGGTGGCAAGGCGCATGAAAAGTCCCCAGGGGCATGCCTCACACTTGCCAGCTGCCTTGCTCTGAGAGGAAGCCCGCTGCGCCGGGGGCCTCACAAGCTCAGGCTTCTGAGTGAGCTTGGTCAGCGGGGGTCACTGGCTGGAGGGAAGATGCTGGGGTGCACCTACATGCAGCCTACTGATGCGATGAGAGGCCACCTGCACTATGTCACTCCGCGTATCGTACGTCTGTAGACACAAGTGTGAGCACGCGCTATGATGCCTGCGCAATGGTTAGACCAACCGAGGTCGTATTTCCCAGAGTGGGTGGCAGTTGTTAAGTGGTGCACAACTATATTTTACTATAATTACCTTTCTTCTTCCCTTCCCTGCCAGGCCATCCCAGGCAGGGGCTGTGGGCTTTGGTTTTGATCCCTTATGCACAGTCACTGCTCTTGCTACGTGGCTCCATTCCCGGGGACACACTCTCACCAGTTTCTAGAAACTTCTCTCATGTCCCTTGGTTCGTGGGGCAGCAGTACTGGCTCTCTGCTGTCCCTAGTACTAGATGCCCAAGTTCCCACTAGTCCCCTGAGCCATCCACACTGTTGCCAGCTTCGTGTTAAGTCCTTGTTGGGGGTTGGGGTGGTGGCAGCGGCAGCGGCTTCTGCTTCTTGCTGGGCCCATTACAGAGAGGAGCATCCACAAGATTACTGCCTCACACGGCACCGAGTGTGGGTGGGCGGCTGCGGGGCCCTATAGACCGGAGGGCAGGCGGCTGCGGGGCCCTATAGACGGGAGGGCAGGCGGCTGCGGGGCCCTATAGACTGAAGGGCAGGTGGCTGTGGGGCCCTATAGACTGAAGGGCAGGTGGCTGTGGGGCCCTATAGACTGAAGGGCAGGTGGCTGCGGGGCCCTATAGACCAGAAGGTGGGCGGCTGCGGGGCCCTATAGACCGGAGGGCAGGCGGCTGCAGGGCCCTATAGACGGGAGGGCAGGCGGCTGCGGGGCCCTATAGACCGGAGGGCAGGCGGCTGCGGGGCCCTATAGACCGGAGGGCAGGCGGCTGCGGGGCCCTATAGACCGGAGGGCAGGCGGCTGCGGGGCCCTATAGACCGGAGGGCAGGCGGCTGCGGGGCCCTATAGACCGGAGGGCAGGCGGCTGCGGGGCCCTATAGACCGGAGGGCAGGCGGCTGTGGGGTCCTATAGACTGGAGGGCAGGCGGCTGCGGGGCCCTATAGACTCACGTGGCCTCCACTTTTCATCTCCATCTTTGGTGGCACAGTGTCACCTCCCACGAAGGAGGGCCACACACATGCCAGCCTGTGCCCAGTGGGTTCTCCAGCACCGGCCCCAGTAAAGTAAGGGTGTCGTGTGGACAGACACAGGGAGAAGGGCATGACACATGTATGGCCATGGCGGGCAGTGCCGGTGCCCCGGACAGGTCAGCCAGGATCGCCGGCCCATCCTGATGGAGCAGCTGCCTCACGGGAGATGAGTCTTACAGTTTCCCTTGGCACTTGATGATGAGTGGCAGACTGGCTTCCCTCACAGTCCTGACTCACAGCTGCTGAGGGTTCTGGACAACAGCTGTTAGCTGAGGGGTGGGGCTTGTTTACACGCCTTGGGCTCAGGGAGGACAGGGAGGCTGCCGGTGGCCATTAAGAAATGACAAAAGATGAGAAGTCATCGCTGCAGCAGAAAATGTGTGGCCACCAGGGCCCCTAATCCTCTAGAGCTCGGCAGGAGCTTCTAGAACACGTGCAGTTACTAATTCAACAACTGTTTTCTCAGCGCCTGTAGTGTGTACCACTGGCCCTTTAAGGCCCTCCGAAACATTAGCCTGGCATGGTGGCGCATGCCTGTAATCCCAGCACTGGGGAGGTTCTGGATACACAGGGGTTGAGGTCAGCGGGCTACATGATGCCCACGTGTGTATGTATTACGTGTGCATCCACACACGTGTACACACACACACACACACACACACACACACACACACACACATGGACTATGGACTACAATGGGGCCAGGTGGGAGGGCAGGGCAGGGCAGGCTGGCCTCAGGACTTTTCCCACAGCACAGAGGGTGTGTCTGCCCAGAGAGTGGGCGCCTCGGAGTTGGCAAGGGCAGCTGTGGCTGCATCGCTAACATTTTCGTTCTTTGGAAGTAAAGAGAAGAGGGAACGCTGAAGCAAACAAGGCAAATGCTAACATCTGCTCAATCTGCTGGCGGGGCACATGGGTGTCTGTTCCATTATTTCCTGCACTTTTCGGAATGTTTAAAATATTGCACAATAAAAGTCGTTTTAAATTAAATTGTTAAAAAGGAAAAAAAAAAAAAACCAACAGAAAAGGGCTGTGCATCAGGAAGAAGTCACGCTGGAGACCAAGCCTGAGTTTGCCTGAAGGAGGGGGAGGAGAGGGAGGAGGGGGAGGGGGAGGGAGGAGGGGGAGGGGGAAGGGGAGGGGAGGAGAAAGAAGGGGGAGGAGCAGGGGGAGGAGGGGGAAGAGGGGGAGGGAGGAGGGGGAGGGGAGGAGAACGGAGAGGGAGGAGCAGGGGGAAGAAGAGGAGGGATGAAGGGGAGGGGGAAGGGGAGGGGAGGAGAAAGAAGGGGGAGGAGCAGGGGGAGGAGGGGGAAGAGGGGGAGGGAGGAGGAGGAGGGGAGGAGAACAGAGAGGGAGGAGCAGGGGGAAGAGGGGGAGGGAGGAGGGGGAGGGGAGGAGAAAGGAGAGGGAGGAGCGGGGAGGAGGGGGAAGAGGGGGAGGGAGGAGGGGGAGGGGAGGAAAACGGAGAGGGAGGAGCAGGGGGAGGAGGGAAAAGAGGGGGAGGGAGGAGGGGGAGGGAGAGGGGAGGAGAAAGGAGAGGGAGGAGCAGGGGGAGGGAGGGAGAGGGCGAGGGGGAGGAGAACGAAGAGGGAGGAGCAGGGGGAGGAGGGAGAAGAGGGGGAGGGAGGAGGAGAAAGGAGAGGGAGGAGCAGGGGGAAGAGGGGGAAGAGGAGGAGGGAGGAAGAAGGAGGGGGAGGAAGGGAAGGGAGGGGGAAGAGGGAGAGGGAGGAAGGGAAAGGAGAGGAGGGGAGGAGGGGGAGCAGGAGGGGGCAGGCGACTGGGACTGTGAGGCAGGAGAGGATGGCTTAGAGAGGAGGCAGGGTGCTGAGCACAGTGCCACCCAGCACTCATGCTGCTGAGGCCAGCCTGGGTTACATAGCTGAGTGGCAGGCTAGCCTGTGCTACATAGCAAAGCTTTGCCTCAAAAAAGCTGAGGGCGTGGCTGGGGTTTGGCTCAGTGGTGCAGCACCTGCCTAGCACGAGTGAGGCTCCGTGTCCAACCCCAGCGCTGCCGTAAGACAAACGTCTACACACGCATACCAAAACGACCCCCGCGCTGCAGCCCCAGGCCCTGAAGAAGGCTCGACTGACGCGCGCTTTGACATATTAAGTTGGGCGCGGTGGCTCGTGGTTATAATCTCAGTGCTTGGGAGGCCGAGGCAGGGGAATGACTATGGGTTTGAGGCTGTCTCGAGCTAGACAGCATACCTGAGACCAGCCTGGACTGGGTGAAACTGCCTCAAAAACAATACAAAACCGGTCCAGAAGTGAAAACCAACCAGCCAGCCAGCCAAACACAACAAGGCCTAGTGGGAAAGCCTTGCCTAGCATGTCCACCGCCCTGCCGCCCTGTGCCATTCCCTCACCGAAGTGAAAAGGACTGAGGAGGGAGGGGAGAGGGCACCAGGCCACCTGAGCCTTCTGCCGACCTCTGGGGCACATGCTGGCTGGCATGTGGAACATCTGTCTTCTGTCACCAGGGCCACCTTTGTGGCGTGGAGCATCAGCCAACTGTTATAACCCGGCACCATTTAAGTGATCTCAGCCCACAGTCTAAGGTGCTGGCTAGCATCCTGCAGCTGCCATAGTATGTTCCAGTAACAGGAGGGGTGGCCTTGGGCCGGGGAAATGAATGATGGTACCAGTGCCCAGCAGCTGCTGGGTAACGCGTCCTGCACAGCAGTGTACCTCAGCTACAGCTGCACACTGAAATCAAACTGCTAGATACCGCTGGCTTAACCAAGACCGAGTCTGCTGTGTGCACGGGCCCTCGCCCCGCCCCCGCCCTTGCCCTCCCTTGCCCCCGCCCCTGCCCTCCCTCACCCCCCTCTCGCCCTCCCTCACCTCCCCTCGCCCCCGCCCTCCCTCACCCCCGCCCTCCCTCACCCCCCCTCGCCCCCACCCTCGCCCTCCCTCACCCTCCTCGCCCCGCCCTCCCTCACCCCCCTCTCGCCCTCCCTCACCTCCCCTCGCCCTCGCCCTCCCTCGCCCCCCTCGCCCCCACCCTCGCCCTCCCTCACCCCCTTCGCCCCGCCCTCCCTCGCCCCCCCTCTTGCCCTCCCTCGCCCCCGCCCTTGCCCCCACCCCCCCTCACCCCCCTTCACCCTCCCCTTCCACTGCAACCGCTTCCTACACAGCCACATACTTGATCCTAGCTGCATTGAGTGAAAAACAAAAACAAAAACAAAAAAGACACCCCCCCCCAAAAAAAACCAAAACCAAATAGGGGCTCAGTGCAGGCACCACAGACCAGCCCCAACACCCGTCCTTGGAGGACAGCAGGGAAACCACGTCACACGGCCACTCAATGGCATGTCTGGCAGGCGCATGAGAGAAAAGGCATGTCCTGGTCTGGGATGCAGAGACCTTGTAGGTCGCTGAGCGGAAGCCTCGAGGCCGTACAGCAGAGGCTCTGGCCAGCCGGCCCCTGTACCACGGAAGCCTGCTCACCACAGGGACACAGAAGCGGCACGTGTGGCGCCTCTGTGAGGATGGCTGGGGGTGGGGTGGGGTGGGGTGGGGGGCACTGATGCAGCCGCATGCCCTTCTGTATTCTCTGGATTTTATACCATGCCCCAACAGTGGGAAACAGCAGGTGTGAGCAGACAGCCTTGGGCCTGGACTGCTGGGTCACGTGTTCCATCCTTCTCCTAGCCTCCAAGGGCTGTCCCTCTGTCCCTGGGGACAGCCATAAGACCTGGGCTACATGTCTACGTGTGAGCTAAACCCCCTGCTCCAAGCCCCGATCCTAACCATCAGGGGCCGAGGTGGAGCCTGCCTAGCCTCCACGGTGACACTTTGTCCCCCAAACCTCCTCAAGCGACACGCCCCAGCCCTACTACTGTGAGCAGGGCACCCGTAGGGGCGGTCCTGCAGAGCGTCCACCCCAGCCTCCTCTGGGCCTGCCTCTCGGTCACCACCCTTGTGCCAGGCCAGGCATTCAGCTCCCTCAGGCGCCTGACTCCAGTCGAGCCAGAGCTCAGGTTCCGGCAGCGCGTGTGCGCGTGCACGTGTGTGTGTGTGTGTGTGTGTGTGTGTGTGTTCTCTTTCTCCCCCATTTTGAGACAGGGTCTCATACAGGCCAGGCTGGCCTTAAACTTGACACATAGCTGAGGACTACCTTGAACGGCTGATTCTCCTGCCTGGGCTCCACCCCCCCCTACTCCACCCCCACCCCGCCCCCCCATGCGCTCCCAACACGGGGGATTACAGGAACACTCCACTGTGCTTGGTTCATGCAGTGCTGGGACTCTGCACAAGCCAGAAGAGCTTTCTGCGAGCTGGGCTCCGCCTCCAGGCCAGTCAAGCTCCACCCCCCTTGCTGGGAGGACGTTAAATTAAATATGGGTAGAAAATGAAGCTCCTCGGGCCGGAGATGGCCCAGTGGTTAACAGCACGGCCTGCTCTTCCAAAGGACCCGGGTTCAATTCTCAGCACCCACTTGGCCGCTCACAACTGTCTGTAACTCCAAGATTTGACACCCTCACACCAAAGCACATAAATTAAAAATTAAATAAAATATTAAAAAAGAAAAGAAAATGAAGCTCCTGGAAGGACTGTGGGACACACAGCTGCACCTTCCCATGGTGTGCCCAAGAGCCAGTAAACACAAGCGTGTCTTCCCGTGAGCCAGACCCAGGTGGGTTTTCCAAGCGGGAAGTTCTAAGATGGGAACCGGGGAGCCAGGAAGTGAGGTGAGGTGGGGCGTGTGTCTATGCGCACCCTCCTCAGCATTTCAGGGCCTGCCTGCCTGTGGCGAACAGGACACGGGTGGCCGTACCTGTAGCAGACATTCTCCGTGCAGGGGTTATGGACGCGGACGATGATGAAGACGTGCTGGAAGTGGGAGCGGATGCTCTTAGGGGTGAAAGGCAAGGCGCCTGGCTCCTGGAAGATGATGGTCACAATGTCGTTCCCGATGTGCCTCTTCCTCAGCAGCTGGAAGCAGACGGGAGGAGGGGAGGGTCACAGGCCGGCGCTGGGAACCCTCCCCACGCCCACCAGAGGGCGCATGTGAGCGCCGGAGTCAGGCCTCCTCACTCAAGGGAAAGACAAAGCCAAGAAGAGACCCCAGTGCCCTCTTCAAACACTCCAGAAAAGCTTCCTTCTTACAAGTGGCAGGACTCGCCTCGCCTCGGAGCCCCAGTGGCTTCCTTCCTCCTCAGCTCCCCCAGTCTCTGAGGAATTTCTGTCATCTATAGCAAATCTCCAAGACCCGTCCTGCCTTTCTTTGCTTTCTTGTTCCTTACCCAACACTTAGGGCCACGGTCCTCACAGAGTCTCTCCTTGTCCCTGTCCCTCATCGCTCTCTTCCCGTTCAGGTGGTCAGGGACAAGGACACGGGGCGTGGCTCTGCTTGCTGCCTGTGACCATACCCTTAGTTCCTAGCGAACAGCCTGACATCCTGACACGTGTGGCAAGCAGCAGTCACTGCAGGAGGACTTGGGGTGGTGGCCTTTGATCTGCTGGGGGGGGGGGGGCCCATGGACAATGGCAGAGTCTGGCCAGAATGCACAGGCAGGGATGATTCTAGGTGACTCTCTCTCTCCTGGAGTCCTGAATTGAGGTTCAGATGGCCCAGGGAGCCATGGCCTCTCTCTCCTGCTTCTGTCTCCACGGGAGGCCAGACTGGGTGTTTCCAAGACGCCTTGTTTCTTTGCCAAGATTACACTGACTTCCCCCTTTTTACTTCTTTTCTGGAAGCTGGGGAAGCTGGGTCTCACGTAGGCCAGGCTAGGACTCAAACTCAGGAAGCAATGGAGGAAAATCTCCGCCCCCTGATCCTCCTGCCCCACGAAGGGAGCTGGCCACCATGCTTGGTTTTTGTCTTGTTCTTAACTATTTTATTTTGAGACAGTTTTCCTAAAGTGCCCAGCCTGGCCTTAAAGGCCCAGCCTGGCCCCCCAGCCCCACCCCTGCCTGGACTCCTTTACCCAGCCTGTTAGTTCTTTTTCATTTGTTTGTTTTGAAACAAGGTCTTTCTTCTCCATAGCCTTGGCCGTCCTGGGAGTCCTGAAATGGACCAGGCTGGCGTGAAGTAGACCAGGCTGGCCTGAAACTCACGGAGGTCCGCCTGGGCCTCTCTAGGACTGGGATTAGAGGCGTGCAGCATCATGCCTGGCATGAACGGTATTTAAAAATTTTAAATTGTTATGTGTATGGTGTTTTGCCTGCACGCACGTCTGTGTGCCGTGTGTGTGCCTAGTGCCCTCAGAGGCCAGAAGCGTTATTGGATCCGCCGGGACTGGA
The DNA here is from genome assembly GCF_903995435.1 of Acomys russatus. Classification (NCBI taxonomy): domain Eukaryota; kingdom Metazoa; phylum Chordata; class Mammalia; order Rodentia; family Muridae; genus Acomys; species Acomys russatus. The sequence continues at coordinate 18,839,857 of NC_067155.1, forward strand.
GTTACAGGCAGTTGTAAGATACCATGTAGGTTCTGGGAGTCACACCTGGGCCCTCTGGAAGGGCAGCCAGCGCTCTTGAGCACCGAGCAGTCTCTCCAGGTCTGGGTCTGTTGCTTTTCTAGTTCTTTATGCATATATGAAGGAGGCTGCTGTGTATAAGACTTGCTTCCTGCTGTTGACCCCGTGTGAGGCTTACCTCCTAGGCCCACCTTAAATTCATGACCTTGTGGCTGCTTTTGGTAAGATGGGACAACTTGGCGCAGAGAAGAGTGGCCTGCCTTCTGTCATGCAGGGATGAAGGCATGAGGTGCGACACCCCCTCTCCCAACTGGCTTTTGGTTTTTACTCTACAGGACAAGCTTTCGCCAGTCCCCAGTACTCAGGACTGGTCCCTGCTTCCTAATGGTATTGGCTGCCTCATGCTCAGGGTCCACGCATGGAAACAAGCATCTCTCCCAGTACCCACGCTGCCGCTGTGTGGAGGAAGGACCCGCAGCTCAGGGAGGGGCCATCTCTTTCCTGAGGTTACAGAGCTACCAAGGGGCGAAGGACTCAAGTTTATGTTTAGTCCTGATGCCGAGGCTCTTGAGAGCATGCTCTTCGGAAAGCCTTAGGAAGTGGCTTCTATTTCACTAGTTTTGGCCTACAGAACCTACACTGTGATCTGTACTTACAAAGAAAAAAAGAAAAAAAGAACAAAAAAAAACCCAACCCCCAAACAAAAAGATTTTTTTTTCTGGGTTCCTGCCCACTAAAAGGTAGGAAGAGCTGTCCTGCTGGCTCAGCTGGCTTACCCTGCCCAGGAGGGGGAGCCAGCAGAGCTGCAGTCTCCTGCAGGCCCCTGGCCATGTGTCTACTGCTATCTCGCAGCTCCTACCCTTTGTTTCCCTGGAACCCACATCACCCTCTGGGAGGTCACCTCCCTGGCTCCTGAACCATTCTCCCTTTCTGGGGTTGTGTTTCAGGCTTGGCTCATGGACCACTCCACTGCAGGCCCAGCCAGCCTCTGTCTTCTGGTGTGGCTGGGTGGTGGGCTGAGAGCACGGACTGCCACAGAGCATCCCCGCCGTCACTGGGAAGACCTGTGAATGGAGGCACTACAAAGAGCAGTGGGGGCAAGGAATCCTTTTTGTGTTTGGTTTTTCGAGACAGGGTCTCTCTGTGTGGCCCTGACTGTCCTGGACTCACTTTGTAGACCAGGCTGGCCTCGAACTCACAGCGATTCTCCTGCCTCTGCCTCCCAAGAAAGGCGTGCGCCACCACACCCGGCCCTGTTTTTTTTTTAGACATGGTTTCCCTGTGTGGCCCTGACTGTCCTGGAACTCGCTCTGTAGACCAGGCTGGCTTTGAGAACTCAGAGATGTGGCCGCCCCTGCCTCTCATGTGCTGGGATTAAAGGCGTTACTCCCGCCTGGCTGGAGGTGAGGAACCCTGGGTTACGTAACCCCGTCTTCTGCTTGCCTTATGTCAATCTGGTTTGCGTTTGTGGTTGGGTTCTGTTGACTCACTTACTTTCCTCGCTCATAAAACTGCTGGGGACTCAAAAACCACTGAAGAAGATGGGAGAGCTGGAGGAAGCAGAGAGGCAAGACCAGCGGGAGATGCACTACCAGCCAGGCATCACCTCACACTGAGTAGCGTCTAGAACTCCCAGTGAAATGGCCGTGGTACCCCGAGGGCATCCAAGACCCAAGACCTCCCTCCAGATCACAGAACCATGGCAGCAGAGGCATCCCTGGGAGGATGGACGGGTTTGGCAGGTGGGCCACCGGTCTTGAGGGTGAAGGAGGAGGAGGAGACGGACTGTGCCCTGGCTGGGGACCACTGACCTGCTGCCTGTTGTTGGGAGTGTAAGGGAGCAGGGTGGAGACGTGGAACATGATCTCGTAGTCCTGGTACGTCGTGTAGAGCGAGTGGGTCCCCGTGGAGTCCGCTGGGACAGAAACACCAGTTAGTACCACAGTCCCTAAACCTCTGGGTTTCTGCCCAATCCCATGGGATCCCACAGACCATCTGTTAGCTTTTAACTCGATGCTTTTACTGACACTTTGAAAATGAAAGAAATAAAGAAGAAATCTCCCATTATATAATAATAACAATAATAAATTAAAATTAATGAAAATTAACAACAACAACAACAACAATAATAAAGTCTAGCAGTGCAGTCCAGGCTGGCCTCACACTCAATCCTCCTGACGCGGCCTCCTGAGTGCTGGGTTACATATACCATGCACACCCGGCTGCACAAGTGTCTTTAGAGTTTACTACATGCAAACAAACCCTCGCTGTACTGTCACGCTCATAAAAGACTTGGCACAGAAAAGGCATCCTTTAGTGCATGCTCTCCAGAGATGCACTATGTGTGACGCGTGGTCCTCACTGGTGTCCCTGCTCCGCAAACATCACACAGGGTCCCGTGGAGCTCCTGGGGTGTGCTGCTGCAGGTGCCGTGGCTACGCCCAGGCCTCACCTCTGACGCCTGTGGCAGAGCGTGCAGGGCACAGGTCTAGGAGGACAGCTGCCGAGTCAGACACAGGGACCGACGTCAAACCTCCCCGGGACACATGGTGCTGTTTTCCCGAGTGGGGACAGTAGTAATCCTCACGGTGGCCTGCACTCTCACAGTGGCACCGCCAGACCTGGGAGCTTCTGCTGGCCAGGCGAACGAGCGTGCGTGCGTGCGTGCGTGCATGCGTGCGTAATCTAGGGCCTGCGGTGGAGCGCTCCATCCTGAGGCAGGTCTTGATGCCTCCCTCGGCCCCACTTACTTATCATTTATCTAGCATTCACCTCGTTATCTGTCTATCCATCCATCCATATATTTTATTTATTTATTTATTTATGAGGAAGGTCTTGCTCTGTAGCCTTGGTTAGACTGGAGTCCACTATGTAGACTAGGATGTCCTCAAACTCATCTAGAGACCCACCTGCGTCTGCCTTTCAAGAGCTGGGATTAAAGTCCTGCCCCAAGTCACTTACTCTTATTTTGGCTTTTTTGTTGTTTTTTGTTTTTGTTTTTCTTTTCTTTCTTTCTTTCTTTTTTTTTTTTTTGTTTTTTTTTGTTTTTTTTTTTTTTTTGTTTTCCGAGACAGGATTTCTCTGTGTCGCCCCGGCTGTCCTGGACTTTGTAGCCCAGGCTGGCCTCGAACTCACAGCGATCCGCCTGCCTCTGCCTCCCGAGTGCTGGGATTAAAGGCGTGCGCCACCACCGCCAGGCATTTGTTTTGATGTTTTGGGACAGGGTTTCTCTGTGCAGCCCTGGCCACGCTCACACTCAGCAACCTGCCTGTCCCCGCCTCCCACGCTCCCACTTACTCTTGACGTCCAGCTGGGCAGCGTACTTGGAGAAGCCCTTCAGACACACCTTCTCGCCCAGCAACTCCAGGAACTCCTCGAAGGCGGGGCCGGCCTCCTCGTTGTTGTACATGTCCTCCTCGGAGCCCTGGCCCGCCTTGCAGTAGAGGATGCCGACCTTGTGCTTGCGGCACAGCTGTGGGCAGGACAACAGAGTGGGCGCGAGGGGTCAGAGGGGACGGGGCGTGGGGGGTCCTGAGGTGCTGGGGGTCAGAGGGATAGGGCTCAGGGAGTCCTGAGGTGCTGGGCGTCGGAGGGGACGGGCGTGGGGAGTCCTGAGGTGCTGGGGTTGGAGGGGACGGGGTGTGGGGAATCCTGAGGAGCTGGACCCAGTCACTGCTGGGCTCAAGCCGCAGCCAGTAGGAAGGGACCAGGCGGCAGAGGAAGGCATGCACTCTGTCATCTGTCTCTCTCTGACTGTGTGAGTGTTATGATGTCCCTAAGGCAGGGCTGGGAGCTAGGGCTGGTCTCCTACAGGAGATGTCTGGGCACAGGATGAGACTGTGCCAGGGCGAAACCTCAGCTCCCTGGGGTCTGCACATGCCTGGAAGTCCAAAAAGCAATACCAGGGGCTACGGATGGGCCAGATGGCAGCGGGTGGGTTTGTGTTCATGTGTTGGCGCGTGTGCTGGCGCGCTTCTCTCTCCCTCTCTCACATAAACCTTGCAGTGTCAGTCTCACTCCCAGGCTGTTTCTGTGACACTGCTCTTGGTACCCTCACAATGTGCCCATGGCGCCCCTCCTGCTGCTCAACCTAACCTATGAGAGAAAGTCGTTACTTGGTAAAAATAAGTGCAGAGAAGGAGCCAGAAGGGCTGCGGGGGCGGGGCTGAAGGCTCACCCCTTGTTCATCAAGTTTTAGCAGCTGCTCGGTGACTTTGGGGGTGCTGAGGGCAAGGCGCAGGCACTGGATGTTGAGCTCAGGGATGACGTACTCCAGCGCATCCTTCAGGGGCAGGCCCCGCCCCGTCCCGTGCTTGGTGGCCGTGGGCGTGGCGTCCTCAAGAAGGGAACCCCGAAGCGTGGTGAGCTGCTCGACAGAGAGGAGGGGTGGTCAGGGGTGTGTGGGGGGGAGCATTGACAGACGGGTGCAGCTAGGCCCTGGTGATCACTTCTGGAACCCCAGGCACTACGAAGGTCAAGGCTGGAGGATTCTGAGGCCAAGGCCAGCCTGGGATACACAGTGAGGCTGCCTCGGTAGAAGAAGACTGCAGCTGGGTGTGGTGGGCTGTCATCCTAGCTTTTGGGAGGTAGAGACGAGGTGTTAGATCATCTTTGGCTACAGAGTTAGAGGTTATCTTCCCTACTCAAAAACAAACAAACAAACAAACAAACAAAACCTAAACCCAAATCAAATCAATCCCTGCTCCTCCCCCAAAAGGGGGAGGGGTGGGATGATGAGAGAGGTCATAAGAGCTCAGAGCCAGGACCTCCCTTCCTGTGACTCTGACCGAAGGACAAAACCAGGCAGTCCTAAGTGAGGAAGGCTGGCTGTGCTAACCCATTCTAGGTGCAGAGACTGGGCAAAGACCCCCAGGAACCGACAGGTGGGAGGGGAGGGGAGGGGGACCCCGGGCGAACAAGAGGCTCCGCAAGGCAGGCGCCCTCGGTCCTTCCTGCCACGGCTTGTGTTACAGTTGAGGAGAGCTGCCTGCCTAGGACGCTGGTGCCGGCCTGGGTCTTGAGGTAGCTCTCCTTGTGGTTCAACCAGTTTCATGAGAAACATCACCGGGTGCTCCAGTTTGCTCTGGGGTGGGGCTGGACACACACTTGTGCGTACACGTGTGTCTGGGTGAGCGCGGGACACTTTAAACCCTCTCAATTGGCTCTGCTGTGCCACAGAGGTTGAGACTACTTAGTCAGCGGCCACCTCACAGCTCTTCCCTGTGCCCTTGGATGTTACTACTTTCCAAGTTTCCCCACAGCTGATCACGTGACCAACTCCAGGCAATGAAGTGTGAGAAACCTGTCTGCTCATGACCTTTTACTGGCCGGGGCTTTCTTGCTGGGGGACATCAGTGTAAAGATTAGCGTTCTTCCTCGTGTTCCCTTTCCCCTCCCCCACCTCTCTCTTCTGCCCTGGCTGTCCTGGAAGTCACTCTGTAGACCAGGTTGGCCTCCGACTCACATCTACCTCCTCCGTCTCCTGAGAGCTTTATCTCTTTTCTTGTTGTTATTGTTGTTGAGACAAAGGCCTTGCTATATAACCTAGGCCGACCTTGAACTTGCAGAGCTCCTGTCTCAGCCTTCTGAGGGCTGTGACTAAAGGCAGGCAACACCAAGATGCCTGAAGATACTAAACTTAGCCGGGTGTGGTGGCGCACGCCTTTAATCCCAGCAGTTGGGAGGCAGAGGCGGGTGGATCGCTGTGAGTTCGAGGCCAGCCTGGTCTACAGAGTGAGTCCTGGACAGCCAGGGCTACACAGAGAAACCCTGTCTCGAAAAACAAAAACAAAAACAAACCAAAAAAGGGCTGGAGAGATGGCTCAGAGGTTAAGAGCACTGGCTGCTCTCCCAGAGGTCCTGAGTTCAGTTCCCAGCAACCACATGGTGGCTCACAACCATCTATAATGAGATCTGGTGCCCTCTTCCGGTGTACATACAAGCAGAACACTGTATATGTAATAAATAAATCTTAAAAAAAAAAAAAAGAAACAAAACCCAAAAAATATTAACCCTGCCATCTAGCACAACCTGCACATACATAATTGTTGTAATACACACCAAAGGCTCAAGACCTAAACAGTTATCACCCAGACTAGCCTGGGGCACTCTGACCTCCGGGGCCGGTTTCTTCCTGCCTGCTTCAGACTTTCCTGCATCTTTCAGTCATTTTGTCAGGCGTTTGCTGGGGGCGGGGGATGGAACCATGGTGGGCTAGCCAGGATCTCGTGTAGCCGAGGCTGGCCTCAGATTCCCGCCTCCTGCTCCTCCCTCTGCAGTGCTGAGGTCACAGGCTCGGGCCACCATGCTCCGCTTCTTTCTGTTTTTGAGACAGGGTCTCATTCTAGGGTCTGGGGTGGGCTTGAACTTGAGATCCTTGTCTCAGCCTCCCAAGGTCTGGGGTGACAGATGCCCCGCCGTGCCCAGCTTGGTCTGTTTCTCTGAGGTGTGTGCTGATGGGACCCCGCTATGGTGCGCTGACAGGGGGACGTCTGCAGAGCCGGGGATTTAGTCACTGCCGGCGCCTGCATGCACAGTGCTTCCACAACTGAGAGCAGCAGCACTGTTGGCGGCATGTCCCCCCACAGCCCCCCACCACTACCCCCCATCCCCGAAGAGGCGCCGCTCAGTGCCCGGGGACACACCTCCTCTTGGGTTACACCTAGGAGACAGATTGCTAACTCAGCCAGACACGCTGATCTTTAGATTCACAGACACTGTCAGGTAGTTTTCCAAGTGGCTGTTCCGATTTACACCCCGCTATTCCAGAGAGCCCCCCAAAACATGCCCTCTCGACACTAGCTTGATTCTAGCCGCCAGGTTGGGGCAGGCAGAGTGCGTGGAGGCCGCAGCAAGAATGCACAACACGACACGTACTTGACATACCACAGGGGGAGGCCCTCCCGAGGGCCTGCTCCAAGCACCCCAACACACTTGCAGCTGCGGTGTGAACACAAAAGATGAGGGTGTTAACTGTAAAAACACGCTCTCCTCAGTCAATAGTGGCAAAAGCCGTGGTTCTGCCAGGCACGCAGCCCGCCCTGCCAAACAGGAGCCAGGCAAGAGGCATGCAAGGACTAGGCTGGCCTCATGGCTGGGAGCTCCTGTTCTGAGGAGGCTCATTAACACACACACACACACACACACACACACACACACACACACACACACACGCACACACACACACACTCATGCATGCTCACATACAGACACACAGGCACACACGTGTGCACGCGAGCGCACACACGCAGGCACACACATACATACACACACAAGCACACAAAGGCACGCGCGCGCGCACACACACACACACACCTCTTATCCTGAGCAAAGCAAGCATGAAACACGGGAGTGGTGATGGCGCCAAGGGTCTCCTAAATGCATCCTGCTGAGGCCGCTCTGCAGCGCTCTGCTCTTTGCTGCAGCCAAGAGCCAGTGTGGACCAAAAAGCCTGCTCTGGGGACAGGTGGCCCGCGGCTGCACTGCTCCTGGTGACTGCCCACTGGAAGGGCTGTTTCTTCCTTCCGGCCAGGGGAGGAGAAGCTGGGACTGCTGGGTCATTGGTCCTCAGACCTCCGCCCCCTCCCCCTAGCACCGCAGCCCCTCCTCCCAGTGCCCCTGCCCCTGTCCCCCTGCCAGCCCCTTCTCTCCTGCTGCGAGCCTTCTGACTCCTGGTATCCCTTTACCAAGGGTGACGAACCAAGTGAGCTGTGAAAGGACACAATGCCACATAAGCAAAGAAGGGCCTAGCTGTGAGAGTCAAGCCCTTGATGGAGCCCTGTGTATGCTGGCCGCTCTTGGTGGCAGGTACCCTTCAGGGAGCTCAGGGAGCTGTCGCCTGTGTTGGGTCCCCAGCTTCACTTTCTCCCTAGCTCTGAGCACATTGCTAAATTTCTCCTCATCCCCTTCCTCATTTTTTCCCTCCCGTCCTTGTTAATTTTTGAGACTGTTCCACAGAGCCCAGGCTGGTCTCGAACTCATGCACCCCTCAAGCACGAGGATTACAAATGTGCCCTGCCATAATTGACTTATGTAGATTTTTACTGATACAGAGTTTTGCTGTATGGCCCTGGCTGGCCTGGGACTTTCAATATTTCCACTTTAGAGTCTTATTTCCTCATTGACAAAACGGGACTAAGGACGCCGACCGTGGCCAGGTGTGGTTGCACACCCCTGCAACTCACACACTCTGGAAACCAAACAGGACTGAGCGTTCAGGCCAGCGTTGGCTAGCTGAAGGATCCAGTACGGAAGCTCACACGGAGAGCTCACCGCTGTGCCTGGGACACAGTGAGAGCTGGGCAGACAGACACCCTCACTGCTGCGGGCAAAGCCACAGATAAGCCAAAACCTTAAAAGGCCAACGGAAGAGGGGGGATCCCCTCCCCGCCTCCCCGACAGGATGCAGCAGAGATATGGGAAGGTACACACATGAAACCAGACGGGCTGACTGAACATGCATAGTCCCACACACATGAAACCAGACGGGCTGACTGAACATGCATAGCCCCGGCATAGCCCCCAACAGGATCACACTTGCTTTCTTTACTTTGTAAGACCTTTCCCTTTCTACTTTGCACACTTATGTTTGCTGAAACTCCCAACAATCAGCATTAGGTATTTTACACACACACACACACACACACACACACACACACACACACACACACACAGTAAAAACCCAAACTCCCAGGTCTCTCAAAGCCAGAGCCTGACTAGGCACAGCAGTACATGCCTGCAGTCCAGCATGCAGGACACTGAGGCAGGAGGACTGAGAGTTCCCGCCAGGCTTGGACACAGAGTGAGGGCCTGACTGAAAAGAAAACAACACGATTCAATGGTCTGCCAAAGATCCCCACTTGCCAGGCTGAAGGAGTGCACTGGGCCAGGTGGTCCCCGTGTGTCATCTGAGCAGTGGTTGGCAGGGAGGAGCCAGTGGCCAGGTGTGTGGTGCCTAAGGCCAAGCCTGAGTTTGCTCCTGCCTCGGTGGGAGGCCTGGCTCTGCCAACACTCACATGCCATCTGCCGAGAGACACGGGCCCGCTGGAGCCTGTCTGTTTGGCGGCTAGGGGTGGCCATCTGGGACAGGCCGGCCTGCTGGCTTGGAAAGCAGCCTAGGCCCATGCTCTGATTTGCAGGGGCCAGAGGCAAGTGCGTGGGCCGGAGGATGGAGCTCTGTCTAGTTCCCCAGTGTGGCCCCTGCCCTCCTAGAGAGCTACAGTTATGACAGGTTGTCAGTCATGCCAGGGCCTGGCACGCAGAACTCTTCCTGCCCCGAAGTCTGTGCAGCCACTCTCCAGCCTCAGTCTAAGAGCCTGTCCCACCTCTCTCGGAGTCAGGTCACAGCTCCAAGCCTGTCTGACAGAGGAAGAAACCGAGGCATGGGGGGGAGGACAGTTGCCTGTCCAAGTCGTGGGGCCGGTGAAGGACAGCCCAGGACTGTCTGATCCCAACTCGGCCCCGAAGATACTGGTGGCCAGGAGTGGACAGGAGCAGGGCATCCTGGTTCTGCCACTGGGTAACCTTGGAAGAATAACTCTCTGTCTGGCTCCGGTGCCCTCATCTGTGGGCACTGTGGACCTCTGTGGTAAGAGCTCAGAGAAACTGCTGGAACAAGGCCAGCCTGGCGGTCCACTGCTCCTCCTCCAGCTCCAGAGGTTGGGGGCGCAGGGGTCAGGCCTGAGGGCCTCACTGGGGAGCTCTGCAAGGCCTGGGCTCATGGCTGGGGGCTGCACGTGGTCTATAAGTGAGGGAGGGCAGACAAAAGCTTGTGTGGTGTTCATATTTGTGTGTGTGTGTGTGTGTGTGTGTGTGTGTGTGTGTGTGTGTGTGTGCACGTGTGCCTGCGTGTGCACAGAATTTCAGGCTAGATGTGAACTTGAGCTGTGGGCCACTGCACCAGCTCCCCAAGGTCTTGGATATTTCCAAGGTCCCTATATTGCCCATCGTGTCTGAAACCTGCCACAGCCATGGTTACCCTGCTGTGTCTGCCACCAGCTGAAGGTGTCTTGTGTAGCACTGCCACCTTCCCCAACAGAGCAGGTTACTTTGCTGCCTTGGTTGCTCTGTACCCTCAAAGTGTCGCATGGGGCTGTGAGGTGACGGTGTCCAGTAAGTTTTGGTGGGACGATTGTACCTCAGATCTGTGGCCCCGAGGCCAGGGCAGCATCAGCTCCCAGCTATCAAACAGAAGCCACAGCAGGAGAGCCACGCCTGTCCCAGTGAAGGAGCACTGAGGCATCACGGCCCTCCATGCACTTGATAGACTGTCATTTGTCCTTTGAGAGGTTGAAGAGATGGCTTAGTGGTTAAGAGCACTTAGTGTATTGTGCCAGGTGTGGTGGCCCACGCCTTTAATCCCAGCACTCAGGAGGCAGAGGCAGGCGTATCGCTGTGAGTTCGGGGCCAGCCTGGTCTACAGAGTTCCAGGACAGCCAAGGCTACACAGAGAGACCCTGTCTCAGTGAATGAAAGAAAGAAATGAAGAAACACCTGCAGAAGGCTCAGGTGCAGCTCCTAGAATCCACATGGTGGCTCACAGCCACCTTTAACCCCAGCCCCTGGGCCTTTGGTGCCTTCCTCTCACCTCCATGGGCTCTGTACGCATGCCAAAGTCTCAGTTCATATATCACCAACAGGCCCAGTGTGGTGGTGGCAGCGGTGGAGGAGGTCTAACCTGTGTCAGGTGACTCCCTGAGGTGGCTGGAGCCGGTGGCCAGACGATGACGGACAGCGGACAGAGAGAGGCCTGGCCCTGCCTCTTCCTGGAGGGGCCTAATTGCTCTGCAGCTGCTTTGTCATGAATGAGGGCAGGACACCACAAGGCTGATGTGGGCTAGCCTAGGTGAAGGCAGAGCGTGGGGTTGGAGGCTGATGTGGGCTAGCCTAGGTGAAGGCAGAGCGTGGGGTTGGAGGCTGATGTGGGCTAGCCTAGGTGAAGGCAGAGCGTGGGGTTGGCGGCGCGGTGCTAAGCCTGTTTGCTGCCACTGCTGCTGCAAGAATATGCATCTCTCATGAGTGCGCATATGCGCATACATGCACACACATGCACACACATGCGTGCACTCCAGCGCGTACACACACACACACACCATGTCAACAGCATTTGCTCACTTGACCTAAAGCACTCTGAAGCTGGGCTAACTATCACCTCACATTTTTGCCTTGGTGCTCAACTGGCCAGAAAGGTGAGCAGAGAAGGGGGCTAAGGCATGGCTGGAGGACCGCCTGCAGCCTGCGCGTGTGATTTGGGGTCCACTCTCCTCAGCTACTACAAGCCTTGTGCCATCTAGATGAACGCCTGTGTTGGGTGGGGTGACTGTCCTTAGTGCCTCGACTGCCTGCCGGGATGAGTGCCAAAGCTCAAAGCCAAGTCCCTGGAGGTGGTGGCCAGTGGGTCTTTTATGCCAGTATGTGGGCCTGGCACACAGGCATCACCCGTGCGTGGGCCTGTGTCAGCTGGCGGCTGCCTTTCCGTGTCTGTTCAGAAGGTGCTGTCACTGTGCAACTGTTGCTAACTGCTGGGTGGTGGTGGGGAACTCAGAGGCACAGGGCAGTGCGTGTTGGCAGGAGAGTCAGCAGCAGCTTAGGCTGCGGGAGACATGCTCTCAAAACCAAAAAGCACCCTTGCATTTCTGCTGAGGGCCTCCTCTCCGCCGGGGGCTCCTATGGAACTGTCAATCTCAGCGCGAGGGCGGTGGCGCTAGCCCTAAGGTGGAGCGTGCCCTACATCTGGCCACCTATCTCACCCTCTCTCACCCCTGGCAGTGTGGGGCCCAAAGTGTGGGTATGGGATCCATACAGAGCCAGTCAGGGGCCCCGCAGAGGGATTCCGCCTTCCGCACGGAAAGCTATCGGGGTTCAGAAGACCCGGACCGTGGTCCCTGTCCCTAGGACTGAGGAGAACTTGCTGGTGACAGAAGAGCATGGCGCTCACGCAGAGCCAAGCAGGCTGAGGGCAAGAGAAGAGCCATGGTCTGTGCAGAGCCCTGACCTATGGGTGACCAAGATCAGTGAAGCTCTGTGACTTTAAGACAGAAGCACACTGCTGCCACAAATCACTTGCATTGGTGTTGGGGTACAGCAATACGCCGTCCCCCACTGCTGGAGCTAAGCTTTAATACCCGGATGGTTGGGCAGGACAGAGGGATTCTCTGCTCGGAATGGAGTGGGCTGGTTGGTAGAGGTCAAAGCTGCTTAGCATGGCAGGGCTTGCTGCGATGCCCAGGCCTGCCCAGGCTGAGGCTTGGAGTCTTCCTTAAGTCCTGAGGCCTGAAATGACTCCCCATCCTAACACACACACCCCAGCACCTTTGTTTTTTTTGTTTTTTTTTTAAATGCTCACTGTAGTCAATCTCTTGATAATAAGACTTGTGCCCTGAACCGTGAAGTCACCTGCCAGGGTCAGATCCTGGCTTGGCTTCTTATTTGCTACAATGCCGCGCCATGTCGGTTTTCCCCTCTGTGAGACCGGACAGATCTGCTACAATGCCGCGCCATGTCGGTTTTCCCCTCTGTGAGACAGACAGATTCACAGGAGCGCACCAGGGAGTTTGGCCCAGAACCTGGTCACTGGGGGGTGGGGGGGTGGGGGTGGGGCGCGTGGAAGGGGGCAGGGTTTCCGGTGCCTGTCTACCCAGCATGCTCCGGGCCCCACCTACCTCTCGGGTCCTGAAGATGATCCTGTACTGGTGCTGAGGCCCGTGGTCCTTGTGGTCCTCCAGCTTCTCCCGCTTGATGCTCACCGCCACGGGGCCCAGCTTCTCGTCCACGCCGAAGTAGTTGGCGTGCTCTGGGGAGGGAGAGCAAGGAAGTGCAGTGAGACGTCGGGAAGGGGAGGGCACAAGCCCTGGGCAGCCTGCTCGCCGCGTGCCGGGCGGGGCTGAGGGGCAGGTGGCAGTCTCACACAAAACTCATGAATCCAGGGGCTGGAGAGACGGCTCAGTGGTTAAGAGCACTGACTGTTTCTTCCAAAGGTCCCAGCAACCACAGGGTGGCTCACAACCATCTACAGTGAGATCTGGCGCCCTCTTCTGGCCTGCAGGTGTACATGCAGGCAGAGCACCATATACATAATAAATCTTTAAAAACAAAACAACAAACTCATGAGTCTAAGGCCAGTGGAGAAACCCCAGTACTTTAATCTGAGGCACAAGGCAGAGCTGGTGTGTGAGAGTGAGATCACAGCGGGTCATTGACGCAGGGCCACTGAGATTACTCATGGCTCTGTTAACAGCTTGCAGGGTTAGCTCCCCATTAGCTGTTGTGAGGTGATTAAGCCCCGAGGCTACACAGAAATTCTGGGTTGAGATTAGATGTACGGCCCCAGCCAGGTCACATGATGGTGTTCTTAGCAGTTAAATGGACTTAACTCAGCAATGAGACACCCGGCTGGCACACAGTAAGCAGACAGCTTAAATGCTGGCTGTTAGGAGCCCAGGGCCTCAGACTTGTTCAGGGGCCTGACACAGATCCCTAAGTCACGCCTGTGCCTGACCATGCCTCTAGAAATGCTGAGGGTGGCAGCCATAACCGAGCCAGAGAGCCAGGCTTCTGCCCTCCCCTTCCCTAGACAAGGCATGGAGAACCGTACAGGGAAACAGTTCTTTCCGATGTCCAACCCTGGTGTTGGTTTGTTTAACTGTGGTGGCACGCTGCCAGCAGCCCGTGTGACTCTGGTTCAAAGTCTGCATGTTGCTCTCAGAGAAAACTCAAGAATTCTGGGGCTGTCTACCTCCTGTTCTCTGACCCTGGTATTCTGTGTATTTAACTGACAGCCCCTGTTTCCGAGTGCTCCTGGGTGAGTCCAAGGCTAGCCGAAAATAATGGGCGCAGACTAATGAGACTGGGGCCAGACACACGGCATTCCATGCGGGGAGTGCGCTCCTGGAGAGGCTGTCAAATCGCTGCTGGCTTTTCCACCTGTGTGTAGTGCCCAGCACCTCAGAAATGCCGGTGCACGGTCAGTGCTCAATACACACTAAGGTAACCGTGAGCCTCCGTGGCTACAGAGGAGTCAGTTTAGGAGGCCACTTAAAAAATGTTGGGAGTACGCACGGGGCTTCCTATGTTGTCTTTGAAAGCGCTTTGACGCTAGCCTGGCGTCTGTCCTCCTGCCTCAGCCTCAAGCTGGGATTTGACTGTGCATTGCTGTGCCTGGCAGGAACTGGCTGCCTGCGGCACCTCCCCCCCCCCCCGCCCCCTCTACTTTCTTTCCCTTTGGAGGCACGGTCTCCACACATAGCTCAGGTCTACCTCAACTAGAGATCCCGCTGCAGTGGCCTCCTCAGTGTGGGCACTCCCTCTCACCCCTCAGGCATCCCAGCAGCGTTCTGTTAGCTGGCCCTGGAGTGGCTGCTGTCACCCCTTTGCTGTTCATCTCAGTGCCATTTTGGTCGGGGTATGGGATCCACTTTTTTCCCCCACGAGGTCAATCTCAGGGTAAAAAGTGGCACGAGTCGGACACCCCAACCCACAGTCCGGCTAACTCCAGAGACCGTTCGGAGCCCTGCGGAGGACCCGGCTGACATCTGCTGCTACACTCGACAAAAACTTCTTGGTGCTGCTGGGGCCTGGAACTCGGGCAGAGTGCCAGGTGGCAGCTCCATTTTCCCGGCACCCTCAGGAACGAGACAAGGTCGGGTGAGTAAGCGCTGGGTGCATTTTCTAAGACAAGCTGGGCGCCCCCCACCCCCAGCCCCTCGCCCTCGTCACCTTTGCCCACGAAGTAGTCCTGGTAGTACCGGGCGCCCAGGTCCACGTGCTCGATGCTGTACTGCCGGGGCCGGCTCTGTGTCCTCTGCTGCTCCTTGGGTACCTCCAGCACCGAGATGCTGGCGTTTGTGCGGTGGGTGCTCGGGGTGAGCTCCGCGGCAGGAGGGGCGAGGACGACGTGGGCCTCGCTGCCGCCCCCCGGGGAACCCGCGGAGGCCCGGGAGAAGCTGACGTTGCGCTCGCGCTCCCCGCCGATCTCGTTGCGGAAGTGCGGGCAGCTGAGCAGCAGGTCGTTGCTGTTGTCATCGCCCGGGTCGTGCTCCAGGCTCTCTTTGCAGTTCAGATCCTCCGTGCTGGTGAAGGCTGGGTCGGGGGCCCCCAGGCTGTGGGCGCGGGACGCCGTGAGCGTCGCCATGGCCGAGGCGGCCGAGGCCCCTGTGGTGGTGTTGCGCCTCTGGGCCCCCGACACCCTGTTGGCGGCCGCCTCGTTGAGGTCGAACAGCATGCTCTGCACGTCGAAATGGGCAAAGCTCTTCTGGCAGACCCACGGCCTGCTGGCCTCTGGGGGGCTTCGGCCCTCCTCAGTCTCTCCCAGAGGCCGCCCCACTTCCCCCTCAGGCCTGCTGCTCCTCAGCTTCCTGAAGATGGACGAGTCCACGGTGTCCCCACCGCCCAGTCCCCGCACCGGTTTCTTCCGGGGCTTCTCCCTCTCCCTGAGAGGCTGCAGGCTCTCTCTGGCGGGCTGGCCGTTGCGGGGCTCCCCCTTGGCCCCACAGCTGCCCCCGGAGAGGCTGCCGGGATCCACCCGCAGCAGCTCGCTGAGGTTGTGGGAGCCCCGAGCCTCCTCTGGCTGCTCGCTGCGGAACTCATTGAGGATGTCGAAGAAGCTCTGCTCCGGCACGCCCTGCACGTCGATGGAGGACGTGCTGCCGTACTCGCGGAAGAGAGGCAGCGCCCCAGGGTGCCGGGCCCCCCGCGGCTCTCCCACTTCCTCTACGTCACACTCGCTGAGGGTGATCTCGCTGCTGCTCCGGTGTCGCAGAGGGAGGAAGGCCCGGCCGGGGGACCTGGGCCACCCATCCTGGAATTCTACGTCTTTGGACCTTCTCCTGGAGAGCCGGTGGAAGGCTCTGGAACCTGAGGGAGCTGGGGTGCTGGAGGGGAGCTGTCCGTTCTGTAGGTTCCTCGCGGAATGGGTCGCTTTGGTGGTCTTCACGCCGTCTGCGTCCTGGGAGGGGCTGGGATTGCTCTGTTCTCTCAGGGCATCTCGCTTGGGCGGCCAATCAGCCACTCTGGCACGCACGCCCATCTTGGGCATCGCTGGGGTGGTGGGGCTAGGGCGGGTGGTGGCAGTGGCTGGGCTGTCGCCAAAAGGCTGGGACATGCTGCCGTTCTGGGCCCAGAATCCCATGGGAGTGTAGTCCCCAGGGTGGGGCCCGGGGAGGATGTCGGCGGCCCTGGCCCCACAGCTGGCTGCCAGGTCCACACCATCATTAGGAAGAGGCCGATAGGTGGTCATAGTCCTCGGGCACTGGAGTGCTGCTGCCCCTGGAAAGTGGAGGTGCAAGTCTATGGGGTCCCCCGGCCCTCAGCCATTGTTCAGGCCCGCCAGTCCTGGAACAAAGGGTGCTGGCCCCCGAAAGTGCACTTGAAGGTCGTGAGCCTGTAGAGTCCAATCCTTCACCATCGCTGTGGACGGCGGCACGGGGACAACCTCAAGAGGCAGGTAGCATCCAGGGGGCTCCAGATGCAGTGGCTCAATGGGACAGAGAGAGCAGCGGCTGCTGCTGCTGCTGCTGCAGGCCGTGGCCTGTGGGTGGTGTCGGCGGCTTCCCAGCCATGCTGCAAGAGAACGGGGAAAAAGTGAGATGTGAGCAGTCCGCGCTATTCCCCGAAGGCAGGAAACGTGGCTCCTCTGAGGATGAGACTGCTTTACTCATTTGAAAAGACTCAGTGCTACGGAGTGAGCCTGCCCGGCCTCCCCACCCTCCCACAGCAGGCGAGGTCCTGCTATGTAGGTTTGAGCTGGTCAGAAGAGACTGTCCGGCCTCACGCTCCCAGGGCGGGGATTATCTGCTCACACAGCCGTATGTTTTGTGGTCCTGAGGAGTGAACCCAAGGCCAGTGCCGGCTAGGCAAGCACTCCGCCACTGAGCTTATACCCCCAGACATCACCCCTCACTGCTTTAGAAGGATTCAGTTAGCGTGTGCGTCTGCTCCTGTTCGTCAGAGCGCGTGTGGAGAGGGTGGACAGCAATCTGTGTGTGGGGTAGGGAATCTGCTTTATCCTGCCACCACCTGAGGCTTCCGGACTCGACAGCGCAAGCCTTTACCCACTGAGCCATCCTGCCAGCCCCTCTTTGCTTGAAAAAACATTAGTTTTACTTTCTGCACTTCCCGGAGCTGGAACTAACCTCTCCAGGCCATGCCAGGAAGATGCTCTAACGCTGGCTGAGCTTGAGCACCAGCAGCCAGGGGCTCATCCCATCCACAAATACTTTTCAGTCCACATCTCTAGTGAATGAGGTCTTTTAAAAAGGGGGGGGGGGGGAAAGCCATGATGATCTCATCCCATCCCCACAGCAATTCTCCAGACACTCTGCCCGCCTCGGGTCCTAGGCTCGGCCATCTCAAAGGGGCTTTTGTTGAGTTGGTCTGCTCAAAAGGGGAGCCAAGCAAGTTCCCCACTGCTCCGGCGGATGCTCTTCCTGTCTCACCCACTCTCTCTTCCTTTGTCCTATTGCAACGCTTGAGGACGGACCAGAGTCCTGTCCTGGGTGATGGCGTCACCCAGGCGTCCCAGGAGCCTGTGGTTCCCTGTCTTTTCTGGAATCTGAAGGACTCACTGCCCACCCAGCTCCACAGCCTACTTAACCTGGACTCCCTGCCAGGAAGGAAGAGAGAACAGCAGATGAACAAACCAGAGCCCCAAGATTCACAGGGATTAACACCCAAGAGCTTCCTTGCTGAGTGCCCTACCCCCAGAGACTCCATGCCACTTCCAAACACCTCCTCCTGCTCACAAGGCACAGAACCTGGCCCCTGACTACTCTGAGCCACCCGCATCACCTTCCCTGCCTTTCCAGGGTGCTTACGAGCCGAGCCACCCCCCAGGCCTGCCACCCAGTTGCTTTCTTGCGATTTTTCTTAGCAGTTACCACCAGGTGAATCTGTCCGCTCTAGAGTGGTCAGGGCCCTTCCTCACACCACAGCCCGGGACCTTCTGTCACTGTTAGCCTCATTCTGACCAGAGGTGACGCACACTCTGGTGCACACTCTGGTCCGATGGCCCGCAGGGAGGGAACTGCCACCTCTGACGCTCCCCTGAGTCACTTCTCTTGAATAAAACTCCCTGCTGGAGGAGGGGAAGTGGCCACCACCTGGGTCGGGAGCTGCTGGCTGTCCCACAGGCCCTGCCTCTTCCTCCTCACAGCGGCACCGACTTCATTCTGGACAGCACAGTGCCGAATGGCTTGAGCACCTGAGTAGAAGTGACCTGCAACTCTTCTGTCCCTGGCCTCACCTTAGTTAGTGCTCTACTGCAGTGAAGACACGTCATGACCCCCGCAGCTCTTATGAAAGGAAAACACTTAACCGGGCCTGGCTTACAGTTTCAGAGTTTTAATCCATCTCTGACTGGAAGCATGGCAGGCGAGCAGGCAGGATCCAAACACAGCAGGAAGAGACACTGGGACTGGATTGGGTTTTTGAAAGCCCAAAGCCCAACCCCAGAGGCTTACTCCCTCCAACAAGGAAAAAACCTGATCCCTGTCAAGTAACGCTACCCCCTGAAGACCAAGTGTGGTGGTTTGAAGAGGAACAGTCCCCATAGAATGAATGCCTGGCCCACAGGGAGTGGTGCTGGTAGGAGGTGTAGCCTGTTACCTTGCCTCTAAAGTTATCCCTGATCAGCTCAATAGAGTTGCCTGCACCCCTGAGACCGCAGGAATGAAGCAGGCGTGGCCAAGGTTTGAGGGTCCCCTAGGATAAAGGGCCATGTGGCCAAGAGCAGCAGCTTAGGTGGGAGGCCTGAGCAAGTGTTTATGGAACTATGGGTAGGAAGTAGGAATTATCCCCAGATAGGAATTATTATGGCAACTGGCACCGGATGTGGTGTTGGGAGGTCACGAGGTAGTTTGGGGGGTGAATATCTGCCCAGCCCCAGGTGAGATAAGGCTCATCTGAAACCTATCAGGTGTCTGTGTCGTTTATTGATTACGATAGCGGGTTGGATGATATCACCACAGTAATTAGGCTGATGACGGCAAATATTAATAACCGCGTATTTCTACAACAGCGGCCTTGTTGCAGGACGTGTGCCACTGTGAGGGTGGGCTCTGAGGTCTCCCATGCCCAAGCTACCTGCCCCCCCGCTCCCGGTGTGGTACAGGGTCTCTCCATGATGCCTCAGGCATCAAGATAACAGCGCTCTCAGCTCTTTCTCCAGTACCATGTCTGTCAGCGCGCTGCCACTCCTCTGAGGGGCTAATGCTCTGGAACTGTGAGCGGCCCCAGTGAAGTGTCTCCTTCTGTGAAAGCTGCCGCGGCTACGGTGCCTCTTCACAGCAGTGCAGCTCTGGCCAAGGCACCAACCGGTCAGCTATATGAGCCTAGGGGTCATTCTGATTCAGACCACAAGTCCCTCAGGCTGTGCGTGGCCACCCTGGCCCTGACCCCTCAGTACTTGCCATGTGAGGAAGTGGAGACCCCGTGTGCACAGGAGTCACGCAGTGGGCATTTCCTTACTCAGAGTGAACTTACAGCAGAAAGCTAAGAGGGGGACGTGGAGGAGGGGCGCGGAGCAGCACAAGAGGGAGGAGGTGGACAGGGGTCAGAACGGTCTATTTCCTGTGGGTGCCCATACGCGAGGGGCACAGGAGCATCCAAGACACGTGGGAGATGATGCGGGGGGGGGGGGGTCGGGGGACCCAAACCCCAGGAGAAAACAGGGAAGGAAAAGGGGGAGGCCAGGGCACCCACTGTGAACGGCACAGCAGGGGCATGGTCCTCACACCCCAGCCCAGATCACCTCAGCTCAAAAGCAAGCCCCATCTGAAAGGCAGAGGCAGCAGCAACAGAAACTACTGTGCACATAAGAGTCCGGAAGGAATTTCAGGGAAGCACTGGGTCTGAGCTTCTCACTTCCCTGCTTCCTATGTCCCTCACAGTTATCAGCTGGGTGGGTGGCACACGCCTTTAATCCCAGCACTCGGGAGACAGAGGCAGGCGGATCGCTGTGAGTTCGAGGCCAGCCTGGTCTACAGAGTGAGTCCAGGACAGCCAGGGCTACACAGACCCTGCCTCGAAAAAACACCAAACCAAACCAAACCACCCACACTTACTTCTCTAATTGACAAATGGCTTCCTACCCCTGTGATGGGAGATTTTGAGGTGTCCTAGCAGCACAGGAGGAGGCAGGCAGGCTTGGCTCTCCACGGTACACACTGTCAGCTTTCCGAATCACGTGCCTATGTTTCCTGTCTATTAATGAACGCTTTACTTCGTCGAGAACCTTGCACGGGCTACACGGGCACTCTGCTGCTAAGCCACAACTAGGCCTGAATATTCACCCTCCATCTCTCTCTCTCTCTCTTTAAAGATTTATGTATTTATTACATATACAGTGCTCTGCCTGCATGTACACCTGCAGGCCAGAAGAGGGCGCCAGATCTCACTATAGATGGCTGTGAGCCACCATGTGGTTGCTGGGAATTGAACTCAGGACCTCTGGAAGAGCAGCCAGTGCTCTTAACCTCTGAGCCGTCTCTCCAGCCCTCCCATCTCTCTTTTTAAAGACAGGCTTTCACTATGTGGCTCAGGCTGGCCTTGAACTTGTGATGCTCCTGCCTTAGCGTCCTCTGGGGCCCTGGAACTGCAGGAATGCTGGGATTGTAGGTGTGATCCACCACGCCTAGACAGTTTTATGTCAACTCGACACAAGCTCCAGTCATTAGAGAGAGAACCTAAATGAAGACAATGCCTCCAGGGGCTGGAGAGGTGGCTCAGTGGTTAACAGCGCTGGCTGCTCTTCCAAAGGTCCCGGGTTCAATTCCCAGCACGCACACAGCAGCTCACAGCTGCCTCTAACTCCTCTTTCAGGAGAACTGACACCTTCTCACAGATATACATGCAGCCAGAACCCCTATGAATGTACATAAATGAAAATAATTAAAAAAGAAAGAAAGAAAATGCCTCTATAAAATCTGGCTGTGGGCAACCCTGCAGGGCATTTTTTTTTAAAGTGATTTATGGGGAAGGGCCCAGCCCACTGTGGGTGGAGCCATCCCTGGGCTGGTGGTCCTGGGGTCTATAAGAAAGCAGGCTGAGCAAGCCATGGGGAACAAGCCAGTGAGCAGCTAGCTCCATGGCCCCGGCAGCAGCTCCTGCTTCTAGCATCCAGCCTTGCTGCTCTCACAGCCTCTGACAAGAGAGGTTAACTGTGAATGAGATAAGCCCTTTCTTCCCCACGTTGCTTTTGGTCACAGTTTCATCACAGCACAGAAAGCCTCAGACAGGAGCATTACTGAGAAACCAGAGTGAGTGTCTGCAAAGTGAGAGGCAGGCTGGACGTGGGGAGGGAAGCTGTCACACTCTCTGGTGACCGGTGGGCCACACAAGATGGAGATGTGCTTGCTCACATCCACTTACGAACTGACTCTACCATTAATCACGGGGATGCTCCCCAGGGTGGCCTGTGCAGAGCTGCGCTCGGGGGAGGGCTGTGTGGCCCAGGTCACAGTGAGGCTGGGTGGGACAAGTGGCGGCTCGGCTGGGAGCCTGGCCTGCGGTGGCATGTGTTTCCTGACAGATGGGCTCTATTGATGGTATTTGGCTTTTTAATTCTGTGGACACTTTTAATCACACCCTGCTGTAAATACACGGAGATGCTCTTTAGGCCTGTGGGGGTATGCACAGATCCCTTCCCCAGGCATGTGACTAGGTCTGTGCTGTTCTGAGTTTGGTGGTGCCTCCAGCCACTGGGGCGTGCAGAGTTGCCCATGCCACAAAACCCCTACGTCTTTCCTGTGGGGAGTCCGAACAGGACAGATGCACAGTGTATGCCTGAGAACCAAATGGCTGGGTGCCACAGACCGGTGGCTGACAGTGACTCAACATCACCCTGAAGTGGGGAAACTTTGCCCTTTCAGGCTGAGAGTCCCGAACTGAAAATCTGAAACACTTTAAGTGTCATGTGGGCAACGGTGACACACATCTCTAACCCTAGCTTTGGGAGGTAGAGAGGCAGTGAGGGTATGAAGGTCAAGGACATCCTTGGCTGTATAGGAGTTCAAGGTCATCTGTTACACGAGCGCCCCCTGTCCCCATTTTTTAAAGGTTTAGGTACCAATATGATGTTACAAATGGAAAAATCCACTATTGATTTCTGGTCTCAAGCATTGTGGCCTCCACTTGCACGCCTTTTCTTTCAGGGAGCTTTTGAGGGAGTTTGAGCCCCCCCTTACCCCCTCTCCATTATGGAAATAGGGCAGGGTGACAGACCTTGTGAGAGGTTGTACATCCAGGGCCTACAGAGGGTCACTCAGGGGCAGGAACGCTGGCTTGGCTTTTTCCTGCGCGGACGAACGCTGGCTCCCTGTCACTGCTCCTCACCTCCTCCTGCCCCTCTGGCCTCCTGCACACAATGTGCCTGACTGCAATGAAGTCTGTGACTCCTGGGACCACAAACCAAGCAGGCAGCTGGGGATGAGTGAGGAGGAGGGGAGGGGGCAGAAAGGCTGGGCAGCCCAGGGTGAGCAAAGGCAGATGTGAATGGCAGTGGCTAAGAGCCAGCAAGACCCACTGGGCAGCAAGTGGCCAGACTCCATCAAAGGCAGCAATGATGATGTGATGATTTCCTAACTAGGGAGCTAGGGATGGCGGCTCTAGACCTGGTTAAAGAGAGATAGGGCCATGACACGAGGGATGCCCTGTTCTCTCCCACTGTGGTTCGGTAAGCTAGCTTACAGCGGGCAGCTAGGAGGAGACTTTCCTAGAGTATCCCGTTGACCTGAATCCTTCCGTGTTATTGGCTGAAATGAGGTCATGTGGCCATTCCAGCTGTACGGAGGACAGAGGACGACAGGGAGAGGCAGAACCATCCATCCTGAGTTGTCCTGGTTGCCCGTGGGCCAGTGGAGGTTTTGGGGGGCAGTCAGCTTGTGTCCCCAGGTTGCCACTGTGAAGACTGGAGCCTCTGGTGGAGTGGATGCTCCCGACTAAGCCTCCAAATGTTCGGGGCACATCATAATGGAGAGCTGCTCCTTTTGGGGCTCTGGTGTCTGCTATAGGCTCAGGGCAGGGCGAGGGGCAGACGCAGGCATCGGATACGCAGTTGTCCGCCGTGCCCCTCTCCTTTCCCTGGGCTGCCTGTTTGGGAACCTGCCCACTTGCCTGAGCCCCGTGGCTCCGTCCTCTGCTCAAGAGCAAACCACGGACCTAATCTGGCCCACTAACACCAGCAAGGTCTTGGTTGGGATGCTGGCGCTGAAGACCGAAGTGGTCTCTTGGCCGTGAGGAGAACAGTCCGTGAAAGGAGCTGAATTCAAGCTTGACAGGACTCGAGTCTCCACGTGCGGCCGGGCGTGCAGCTGGTCCTCTTCCACATCTCGCCACCAACAGAGGCAGGCTGTGTAAGCGCAGCTGCGGGGACCACCATCTTCCCATGGGCCAGGGCTGCTAACTAACTGCTGTTTGCTAAGGCCCACAACCCCCACAAGGCAGCAAGCGGGGCACAGACAGAGGAAGCGACGTGCCCACGACCAGGGCGTCTGACCAGATCCCTGAGTTTCGGCCCCAGCAACCACAGGCAACATGCTGGACTCTGCGGTTCCCACTCAGAGGGAAGAGATGGGAAAGACCCCTAGACCCAAACATTCCGCTGTTCAGCTGCTTATGATGTCACTGGGAGCAACTCGCTGACACGGCAGATAGAACTCGCCCTATCTCCACGTCCACAAACGCTGTCCCTTTCCCAGGATAGTCAGGATGAGCTAAGCTTTGCTGCAGTAACAAACAACCCCAGATATGCTGCAGGGCACTCAAGCATATGTGGGCTTGTCACAGGCTGGCTGATGGCTCTCTGCTTGTGTCACCTTGGCTTCCAGAACAGAGCAGCTTTGCCTAGGACCACGGCCTAAGGTCAGAGGAGACAGGAGTAGCTAAAACAGCCAAGCCTCCTGCTCAGGAACAACATTCCTACATCCCATAGGCCAAATCAAGACGTTACACAGGCAGTACCGACCCCAGTGGGTGGGTCACCAGTGTCCACATCAGCACAGAGGGCAGCTGCCTAGCTGTTTCTGCGGCATCTGAGTTGAAAGGCGCCTACTTTACAACAACTGAGACCAAAACTGCCCATG